>NC_090374.1:51469300-51769300 GCF_036365525.1 Heterodontus francisci
AGGTTAGCTGGTGACTGAACTCATGTTTTAAATGCCCATTCATTTGTATATAATGATTTGACAAGGAATGTATCCATTTACACTCCACAGCAACCATTGAAAACTTTCATGTGCTAGAAATTCTATCAGATAATGCAATCATCATCTACCAGACACATAAGGTATGTACTTTTTTTAATTTATTAAAACATTGCAGATGGTGACTTGGGGTAGTGCAGGAGTGCCCCAGGTTTCTGGACAGTTTAGGTACATTTCAATTTAGCCCAATGGGCCGCATGTATTAAATCAATTTTGCGTTACATTATGCTTGCAATTTCCTCGTGATGAACCTCCACTTTCACATAAGCTGTTGAGGGATGTTAACCCAGCAAAGAGCAGGAAGGAAAAATTTTAAAGCTAGCTGAACTAACTAGGACCACGTTAGCATACTGGTTGGCAGCTAGCCTAAGCTGGAACAGAAGTTTGAAACTGGCAGCCTGTTCAGTCTCCCTTGTCATGGTATGCAGGACTCTCAAGTTTTGACATGATTACTACTTCAGGTTTGCTTTATAATCCATGTGACTGGGTTAGGAAATAAATGTATTCCATTCTTGAGATCTTCCAGGTTAGTTGATCAATAATACATCATCTTCAGCTGTAGGTGCAGTTGCTAATCATGCTTCCATCTTGCAATGAAAAGCTTTCCTAGAAGAGTGTCTCTGTATTCACCAAGAAAAGTGGCATTTAACAGATATTCTGTAACTTACTAGGGACTTCATTGGAAACCAGTTTTGTTGGTGCTTTCAAGTTTTTTTTAATTCATTTGTGGGATGTGGGCGTCACTGGCTAGACTAGCATTTATTGCCCATCCCTAATTGCCTTTGAACTGAGTGGCTTGATAGGCCATTTCACAGGGCATTTAAGAGTCAACCACATTGCTGTGGGTCGGAGTTGCATGTAGGCCAGACCAGGTAAGGACAGCAGATTTCCTTCCCTCGAGGACATTAGTGAACCAGATGGGTTTTTATAATAATTGGCAATGGTTTCATGGTCACCACTAGACTAGCTTTTAATTCCAGGTATTAATTTAATTCAAATTCCACCATCTGCTGTGGTGGAATTCAAGCCCATGTCCCCAGAGCATGAGCCTGGGACTCTGGGTTCCTAGTCTGGTGACATTACCACTACGCCACTGCCTCCTCCTGTCTGATGTATCATCTTTTCATAATGGTGTCTGAATGTTACTGTTAATTCTTCTGTATGGAAGACTTTTCACAGTGATCTGATGTTCTTTATGCACTGACTGAATTGACCTTAAGAATGGAAACACCACCATATGGTGCACATGCCATAAAGCCTGTTATAAAACGGTTATAAGTGAATGGCAAGTTGTTTTTAAATGAGAGCGAAGAAAGGTTCTCAATACTCTAAGTGGAAAACCCTGGGGAAAGTTAGTACAATTGACATCATTCCTTTCTTGGCTCAAAAGACAGAACTCCAACAAAGCTTCCTTTAACATGTGAATGCTGTGTCTGTCAGTAGTTACATTTGAAATTTCCTAAGGTATCTTTTCTGAAGGGCTAGCTTAGCTGAACTTCTGAGATACCCTGCTCATAGAATAAATTATTTAATTGCAATATTTAAAACTAAAAGCTTCATCTTCACAAAGGATTATTTAGAGCAATAATTCTGTGGGATGGTAGCAGTTCAAATTATAAGTAGTTTCCAAAATCAGAGCATACATTTATATATAGCTGTCTGTATGTATCAACAGAGGTCATATATGCAAAGATGCACATTAAACACATTTGATATTGCAACCAACAATATATACGCTTGTAGTTTAGCACATTCTTTTATTGGGAGAATCTGCTGAATAATATTGCTATCTTAAATTTTAACTTCTTTTGTTCGTTCATGGGATATGCACATTGCTGGCTAGGCCAGCATTTATTGCCCATCCCTAATTGCACTTGAACTGAGTGGCTTGCTAGGCCATTTCAGACAGCATTTCAGAGTCAACCACATTGAAGTGGGTCTGGAGTCACAAGTAGGCCAGACGAGGTAAGCATGGCAGATTTCCTTCCCAATACGACATGTGAACCAGATGGGTTTTTACAACATTTTTTTTGTGTTCACTGCAGTGATGGTCAGTGCTGGGAGTAAGATTTTTTTTTCTACTTATCACCTTATGGTGACATCAGTCATGACCAAATACAAAGTAAAGCTTACTCTACTTCAACAATGGGCCATAATGCTAACAGTCTCAGAAATGCAACCTGCATTGCACCAGACAACTGACTTCAGAAAATTATACCATCACATGGCGATAAAGGAATTTTACGAATATGTTTAGGTTTATCTTTGAATCTACTGAATGTGCTGACCTCTAAATTGAGTTAGCTTTTTTCTTCATGGTAGGTCTGTGACCTTCAAGGTACACACTGATTTGTGTGATAAAGAATTTGAGCGAGTGAACATCTTTGACAAACAGGGCAAATGCCCAAATCATCCATTAGTGGAAAGAAAATATAAACTTAATGCTTTGGGGATTTGCCATCCTCCTTATTGCCTTTCTTCTCTAATTCTGTCTTTTGAAGAATGGATTAGCCAAAGCAATCCATATGCTAGACTAGGTGAGATAGATTTGCATTTCTTCTACACTTGTGGAACTAACTATTTAAGAAATGTTTGGTGTTAAGATTTCAGATGATGCAAACTTTTCACTGTGAGCAAATGTGTGAACAATTAAGCAGAGACTAGCAACCATACTATTGGTATTAACAATAGAGCTCTAACATTGAGATATCAGAATTAGATTGAACAATGGTGTCCTTAGGGTAGCAATCCCCTCTGATTAGAAGCATGAATAATGGGTCATATTCAGTGAGGAGATCAGAAAAGTCAGCAAGTGTTCATTTTCATTCAAGTGATTTCAAATGTGAGATTATTGCAGAATTCCTGTCCGTTCCATTATGTTGAGGACATGTAGCAAAGAGATTGTTTTTGACTTGACAGCTTGCTGTTGCTTAGCCAGACTTTTTTTTTCTGTTTTCCAGAGAGTTTGGCCAGCTTCTCAGAGAGATGTACTTTACTTGTCTGCAATTCGAAAAGTTCCAGCTACAAATGAAAATGATCCAGATACATGGCTTGTCTGCAATTTTTCTGTGGAGCATGTCAGTGCTCCTGTAAGTGTCTATTTTCATTTTAAAAAATTTTAACAGCAAAATATGCTGGGCTACTTGTAGGTAACAGAACTGATGGCTTAACTAAGCACATAGAGAAGCTTGGCATTGCACAATTTTGTTAAAATTGATAAATATTGGAATTTGTTCAAGCTATTATGTAAAGTTTATTCACTGAAGTAATTGCAGAAGAACTTGATCTTGTGTCTTTTGTGCTAACTTATTGCTGTGCAAGTTCAAAATAGTCATGTTTCTCCGCCTATTTAACAGCAGAATAACAGATGTGTGCGTGCCAAAATAAACATTGCTATGATCTGCCAGACACTAGTAAGCCCTCCAGAAGGGAACCAGGCAATCAGCAGAGATAACATCCTATGCAAGATCACATACGTAGCCAATGGTAAGTTTCAGACATCACATTCTGCTGAGTTTATAATCAAGTGTACTGTTGCAAGGAGGTGTCTGTTCCTACTCCAGGATATGGTGAAGTTGGATGGGAATTTCTCAAAAAGGCCACTCTTGAGTGCCTCTTCGTGGGTGGCTAACAGCACCTTGGAGTCTGGGAGTATCCTCAAATCCAGGCGATGTGTGGCTCAGTGAAGCAACATATGAACAGGATTTGGCAACTCAGCCCTTGAGCCTTCTGCCATTCTGTTAGATCATGGCTGCTCTTTACCTCAGCTCCATTTACCTGCCTTTGTCCCATATCCCTCGATACCCATATCCAACATAAATCCCATAAATTTTAAATGATCCAGCTTGCGCAGAATTTTTGAAGAGTATCAGATTTCCACTACCCTTGTAAAAAATCCTCCTGATTTCACTCCTAAATGGCCTAGCTTTAATTTTAATATTATGCCCTTTGTTCTGGTTTCCCCCACCAGAGCAAAGAACTTCTCTGTGTCTACTCTATTGAATTGCTTCATCATTGTAGATTCCTAAATTAGATAACCCCCTCAACTTTCTAATTTCTGGGAATAGAAGCCAAATGTTTATGAAACCTATCCTCATAATTGAACTCTTTAAGCTCTAGTATCATTCTGGTGAATCTGCAATGTAGCTGCTCACCCTGCCAAGGCCAACATGTCTTTCTGAAGTGCGAGGCCCAGGATTGCACAAACTACTTCAGATGAGTTGTAAGGAAGCCTTAGTACAGCTGATCCATCACACTTTTTGTATTCCAGTTTTCTGAAGATAAAGGCCAACATTTCATTAGCCTTTTTGATTTTTTTGTACCTGTTTTTAGTGATGTGTGTTAATGAATACCTAAGTCCCTTTAGCTGCTCTACAGCGGCAAGTCTTTTTAGAAAATAGTGACTTGTCTTTCTTTGATCCAAAGTAATTGATTTCACACTTGCCGCGTTGCTCTCCATACATTTTTTTCCCCACTCACTTAACGTGTCATTATCCGTTTGTAACTCCCTGCTCCCATCTACGCAGCTTACTGTGTCTCCTAACTTAGTGTCATCTACAAACTTGAATGTAACTTTTAGTTCTGTCAAGTCATTATGTGGTGAAAAACTGAAACATCAGTACAGATTCCTAGGGAACACTACTTGTCGCATCCCAGCGCTCAGAACAAATCCTTTATCCCTACTGTGTCTCTTGCCTCCCAACCAATTACCAACCCATATCACAAGCTCACCTCCAATTTCATGTGCTCTGCACAGCGTTCGTAAACATTCTCCTATCCAACATACTAGTGAACTCTTTATATAAAAAAAATTAGTTTGTAGATTGTAGTATGGGTCTGTAGTTACCTGGTCTCTCCCTTCTTAAACAATGGAGTGACAATTTGCAATTTTCTAACCAAAGGTACAATTCCTGAACCTGGAGGGATCTGCCCTAGCAACAGAGAACTTGTGTGCTCAGAGGTTCACTGCTGGGCACGAATGGGGATCCTTGACTGTTGGGTGCTTCCTCTGCTGTCACAATCAATTTAGAGTGCTAAAAATCAATTAGGAATCAATTCTGCTGATAGCTGCAGTGTTTTCACATGAGCCTTTGAGTTATCAATTGTGCCTTGCAGTGCCATGCTTTGGTCAAAGTGGGACAACCACACCTCAAGGAGCACTAATCATCTGTAGGATGCAGCGCTACAATGCCACAAAAACATGAGGGGCAGAATTTGCTCCCAGAATAATGGGAAGGCTAATGGCACTTCCCTTATTTGTATGTAAACGGTACAGCAAGGAGAGATGAGAAATAGATTTACTGTTAAATGCCAGTATACAAAAAGTTGCTGTCAGTGTTTCACCGCTTCAGTTAGCTTTGTGAAAATGGCATTTTGCTGCCTGCCTTGCCATTGACATGCAAGGAGAATGGCATGAAGTTACATATTTGTGCGATACATATGAACTAAACTTGCCACAGAATGTTAAAGTCTTGTCATTATAAGCATAAGTATCTGTTTGATAAATGTTAATTACTGCCAATCAACCTCTCAGAGACTGACTAGTGTGAAGTCTCATTCATCCAGGTATTAATCGTTGGAGATTTTAAAAATGCCAATTTTAATTTTTTTTTACTTTTCCTTTCTCTCTCTCTCTCTCTCTCTCTCTCTCTTTCTCTCTCTCTCTCCATCCAGTCTTTCTTTCTCTTTCTGTACCTGGCATTGAATTCACCCACTTTAATTTATACTTCCTTCTCAATTCTTCAGTTTGATTGGTTAAGGAGATATACTGTTCATTCAGGTCTCAGATGACTTTGTTTCCCTTGCTGTGACACTATTAGCTTGCACTTTTAGCAGCTTGCCTTGCAAAAGTTGTTTTAAAAGCCTAAGCATGCAAGGGCAAGTCTTATTTTTGGCCCTGGGGTATTCTAACCCAGTCTGGGACTGTAATATGATGCTTAGCTTTATTCCCATCTAAGAACTTTTCATAGAAAGCTAGTATTTTGCTCGGCTGCAGCTTGTGAAAAGACCAGTTTCATTTGCATTAAAGATGCTGTTGGCCTTATAACAAAGTAAAAATTTCTAGAAATTTTATTGTGGCCGCCTATTTTGACACTTCCAATGGGAATATTGTTTGCTTCCCCCTGTGTGGTGGGCGTGCAGCAGCACAAGTCACGTTGCAGAAACAGGTTGCTTCCAAATTCTTTGAAGTCTTTAACCTTTATGAGCAAGATGAGATTGCGCACAACCTTTTTAGGGGACATGGTAACATAGTGGTAATGTCATTGAACTAGTAATCAAGAGGCCCAGGCCTTGGGGACAGGGGTTGAAATCCCACCATGGCAGAATTGGTGGAATTTCAATTAATTAATAAAAAATCTGTAATCAAAAGCTAGTCTCAGTAATGGTGCCATGAAACTATCGATTGTCATAAAAGCCCATCTGGTTCACTAATGTCCTTTAGGGAAGGAAATCTGCTGTCCTTACCTGGTCTGGCCTACATGCGATTCCAGACCCACAGCAATGTGGCTGACTCTTAACTGCCCTCTGAAATGACCTAGCAAGTCACTCAGTTGTCAAGGGCAATTAGGGATGGACAACAAATGCTGCCCTTGTCAGTCACACCCACATACCATTGGAAGAATAATTTAAAAGAAGTCCAAGAAGATTAGCTGCTCTGGCCAACTTATACCAGGATAAATTTTAAAAACATGTGATTGGTCCGGACTCATTTGAATGGAAACTTGAATTGGGCCTCAAATTAAGCAATTTATTTTCAAAAAGAGTTTTTGTATGATTTCAATCTAACATAATTCAAAGTTGCTTAATTCAAGTTAACCATAGATAAATTATGGCACAGAAGGAGGCCATTCAACACATCATGCCTGCGCACTGAGAAAACTAGCCGCCCAATCTAATCCCACCTTCCAGCACCGGATCCATAGCATTGCAGGTTTCAGCACTTCGGGTGCATGTCCAGGTACCTTTTTAAAAGAGTTGAGGGTTTCTGCCTCCACCACCGTTCCTGGCAGTGAATTCCAGACGCCCACCACATGAGCTTTTCCTCATGTCCCCTCTAATCCTTCTACCAATCACCTTAAATCTGTGCCCCCTGGTAATTGACCTCTCTGCTAGGGGAAACAGGTCCTTCCTGTCGACTCACTCTGGGCCCCTCATAATTTTGTACACCTCAAGGGCCTGTTTCAGTGCTTTATCTCTCTCTCTATAACTCTAATTAAGTCACCCCTCAGCCTCCTCTGTTCGAAGGAAAACACCTCTAGCCAAACCAATCTTTCCTCGTAGCTGCCATTTTCAAGCCCTGGCAACATTCTTGTAAGTCACCTCTGTACTCTCTCCAGAGCAATTATGTCCTGCCTGTAATGTGGTGACCAGAACTGTACGCAATACTCCAACTGTGGCCTAACCAGCGTTTTATATGTGAATTTTGCTTGAGGTTTGTGTATATGAAGCTGTAATACAATTTTGTAGATAACATTTTAAATAGTATGTTTCGAAATGTTAGATTTGGCCTGGGCATTAGTATAGAGGAAGCTTATTTATATGTACATCCTGCAGCAGTTTTTAATCCAGAAACATCTTGGACTTGTAAAATGAACTCCTGTTATTGGAATGTTGGAGATTGAATCATTTTGGCCTTTGTATTTTTAAAAGATTCAATTTGGCCCAGAAGTGTTCATAATATTGTTTCTTTGTTTTTAGTAAATCCTGGAGGATGGGCACCAGCATCAGTACTTCGAGCAGTTGCAAAACGTGAATATCCCAAATTCCTCAAGCGTTTTACATCATATGTGCAGGAGAAAACTGCAGGCAAAGATATTCTCTTCTAGTATTTAGAGGTATGATATAACATCAATTAGTTATTTCTATTGAATTGTCATTAAACAGTTTAAGCCCAGTATTTAGAGAAAGTGCCCGAGAGCAAACAGTTCAATATTTTGGCAACCTCTAATGCTTAATCAAATTTGAAGAGGATATTAGTTGTTTGGAATATTTGAGTTAGAATCTCCATGATTACACAAACTGCCCTTATTGAAATTAATATAGTCCTTGAAGTCAGTTGCTTGCTGTCCAAATTGTGAACAGTACCATGGGTGTGGGGACACTTCAGGGAAGAAGAAGGCAATAAAATTTTATCACATCTTCTCTTAGGACTCTGGTTTCCTGTTTGCAGTGTAGTTTTGTTGCCACTAGACAAGTTACAGACCCCACAGCTTAAATGTTTACACCTTGTAGTAGGAGGCAGAATTTGTGGCTAACAACTGTGGGATCGATAGCATGCATTTTTGAAGGTCGGGTACAGTTTCCCTGAGATCATTGCAATTCAATCTTATTACTCAGTGATTTCCTGAGGTACAATTGCTTTAAAATGGTCTCAAAGGACAAACTTAGTGACTTATGGCTGCAGGGTTCATGTTCGTCTTGCACCATAATGGTCCCTCCCTCACAGGATTCTGTAAGTTAGAGGCAGTCTGCATTTGGAGCAGCACCCTTACTGCTTCATTTATGGACTCACTCTTAGCAGTTTAGATGTTTTTCAGGTCATGAGTCTACAGCAGGAGGAGGTTGCTGCTACTATAGGTATATTCCACCAAAAGAAGAATTAAATATTGACTCAGAATTGCTTCAATAGCTCTGCTCACAAAGAATGAATAATTCAGAACATTATGTCCAACAAAAAACAAAATGCATTTATTTTGGTCCCTTTAACATACAAGATGTCCCAAGGTGCTTTATAGAAGATTCATGAGAGGAATATTCTATAATGAAATATCTTGTAATGGATTTTAGGATGTTGGAAGTACGAATGTCCTATATTAGTGTTTGTTTTTCTCATGAAAACATTTTTATGTTTAAGGAAGTATACAAGTAGTATATTCAAGCAATAGTCCTAAAAATGTTGAGTATACCATCTTGTGTCTTTAGTGTTCAGCATGGATTTGCTGCTGTTTCTACCATGCTTTCTCCAATCAACATATCGAAGAAAAGGTGTCCTCCTACATTCAAGGATTACAGTGACTCCGAGCTGGCACATTGAATTTCCAACGTCCTTCCCTCTCGCAAGGCCAGTCCCAGTTCTCAGCCTGCACCCAACTGATGTAGGCTGTCATTTTGCATCTGTGGCTGATCATTCAATACTGTCTGTGCTCTGTTCCATTTTAGTGCGTCAGTGTGTAATTCATCTGTACGTGGAGCTCATGCAGCTGTTTACAATTTGACCCAGCAACACTTTTTTTTTACAACAACAATCACATTTTGGATCAAAAACAATAGGTTGATGGCTTTAATTGTTAAAATGATAGCATGCTTGTTAATGTAGGCCTGCATAATCATGGCCAAAATTTCAACATTTTTGCAACAAACAAAACCTAATTTGTGATCTTAAGTTGCACAAATGTTAGCCATCTTTGGGGTCTACAGTAGGGTGTAATTTCTTTAAGTCTTACTTGAGTCTTGCTAATTAGCATTCTATAATCACTGAACTCATCACATTCTTTTACTGGTCAGCTCTAAAACCAGTGTCCTTGCTTACCTTGGAACTAATTTCTTGTAAAACTAGTTAGGGCTGTCTATGCCCTTTGACCTCTGGCATTTGCCCTTTTTCTTATGAGCTCCTATGAAGAACATACAGTTTTGATGGAGATCTTGAAAAGCTTTATTCCTGTTTTGTTTACAAACTATATTTCTACTGCATTTTTAGTTTGTATATTTGTTACATATATATTTTGTGTTGTACTTGATAGTTCTAAAATCTTAAGATGGTGGTATGGGCTGGAAAGAGGATTACTTGAAACATGTCAAATAAGGATTTTTCATGTTGAAATAGATTGGTGTTCTAGTCATGACCAGTGTAGACTTATCGGAGAAAGATGAATGACTGTTTTAAGCAATATTGATGGAAGAGGTGTGCATTGTGAATAAGGTACGCTGGCTAAGTATAGCTGATAGGTGAAGCCCATTGCAAAAATCATTCGTGCACTATTTTAAAAGGTGCACACCTTCCAATTCATTAATGCAATTGTGCAAAATCTGTTCTGAATTAAATTAAGTACTGTTCCTGATGTCTGATCAGAACTAGTTAGTTGTATTTCAGGAATAAATTGACATGCTCTGGATGCGTTGCTATGTGGAATGGATGCATTTGAAGAACTTCAATTCCCATGAAATTCTGTGCAATGAAATCTTTTTTTCTTCCTGTTGATTTCAAGGCAGTATTGATGCTCTCTCTGTTACTGGATGCAGCCAAAGTATTTACACTTGGTTTTCAGGATTGCTGCATTACAGAAATCTTTCATCATAAAAGTTGAGCACATTGCATAATGTTTCCCTCCTAATTTGCAACAACTAGATTTGATTTTTATTTTAGAATAACGTTTAGAGCTGCCACAGATCCTTTAATATTGTTAATAACTGATATTACAACCAATATGACATAGGCAAAAGAATATTAATAATGTGACCAGCAGATGTTATTTTGGCAGCGCAATACCACATCGCTCAGTGTGTTATATGTATTACAACAGCTTCGAATGTAAAAGTGCCTAAATTTGAGGAATGGTTACATGATCAATAAATTGTATTGATGCATTCTAATAGAAGCCTTGTGAAGTATGGGTACTGTAGTGAGGATTAATTTAGATATAGCCTGGAGGTTCAGGTATAATATAAATGTAGTGTGTTCTAAATTAAACACTTTACATTTATATTATACCTGAACCTCCAGGCTATATCTAAATTAATCCAACTGTTGATTAAAAAATCTTCTGATCAGCTCCATGCTTCAGCTAACATCATTCATTTCTGCATTTAAAATTAATGTGGTAAATAGAAATAAATCAACAGGAAGAAAGTTTTGCTTGACTGAATGCAAGGGGTTTCTTTCAATTAGACCAAAATAACTGGTTATGTATAGCTAGTGTACCAGTGTGATACAGAAATTGGGATATAGCATTCACTTTGGCATTGAGGAAATTTGGGAAAGTTAGCCATCATAGAGGATGCTTTTTGGACTCCAGTTCATTCCCAGTCTACTTTAGTTGATAGAAATATGTTGCTTGATGAGGATATGATGAAATTTATTTCCACATTGCACTTCCCTAAGTAACAATTATAATTCAGAAGGTCTGATTACATACAGGAAATTTCTTCTTTAGCAAAAATGCTCCACCCTCCCCCTCCCCCACCACCAAAATAGCTAACCGGTTCAATTTCGCAGACTCTGGTCCCTCCTATTTTGTATAACCTAATCTTTTTGGCTTCTGTGCGGTGTTTAGAAGGATCGGTGCTAATTGTTCTTGCAAGACAAAGCAATTCCCCTGTACACTTGGATCAATTTTATATAACATTAATATTCTAGGTACTTATATTAAAACAGGCCTGAAAGCCAGATAGTTTAACATTTTAAACTGGGTGATGTGTGGCTTCTTTGTGTCAGTTTAGTGGCTAGTGGCATTGAGAAGTCGTGTTAGAACTCTCGTAGTGCCTGCTGTTCCTCACAAAGGAGTGTTGGGTGGGGTGCAGCAAGTGAGACTTAGTATTGGAATCTCACATATTGGCATCTAAAGTCTGATGCTGCATAGTAATAGCAATTCTAGGAAGTTAACTGCTGCTTGGTAATATTTTAGAATTTTTATGTGTCAAACAATGGGGAATATTTGTTTTGGGGAATGACCACACATCAGAGCACAATAGCGCCTTATTCTAAACTCTTATTTTGGGTCAAGAATTAGTATGATTAGTTAGATAAATTCCTCACTGCTGATAGGAGATTCAGTCTCCATTCTGACCATTTTTTTGTGAGGAACAGCAGGCACTACGAGACAGTTCTAACACGACTTCTCAATGCCACTAGCCACTAAACTGACACAAAGAAGCCACACATCACCCAGTTTAAGATCTTAAAATATCTGGCTTTCAAGCTTGTTTTAATATAAGTACCTGGAATATTAATGTTATATAAAATTGATCCAAGTGTACAGGGGAATTGCTTTGTCTTGCAAGAACAATTAGCACTGATCCTTCTAAACACCAGCTGTTGTGTTAATTTAGATCGTAGCTTTCTTTGTGGAGAAAATTATTTTCGTCTGGCCTGCACCGTAGTTATGCCTTTCAACTGGGCATAAACAAGTTTGGAGTCATGGAAGCAGTTTGCCTTTGGACTAGAAGTATGGAAATTGATGCTAGATTGCATAAGTGACCCATATACTGGATTCAAAATATACATGAAATTCAATAGATTTCAGCAGCAGGTGTTTTAGAATGCTGTTTTTTTCAGCAACTGTTAATTTCTGTTTACCTAACCCTTGCATTCAGCACTGGGCAATCTACAAAGTTTGTGCATAGCTTTTATTGGGGATTTGGTGAAAAAAAACCCTGTAAATTTTGATTGAATATCCCAAATGAAAAACAGTTATATACCTGACTAACTTATCAATGGGAACATTAGCAATGGTCCAGGTTAAAAAGCTGTTACTGGTTTGAATTAAGATAACTTTTAATAAATTGGGAAGTTTACTTGTATAGAACTTGATATTGTTAGTCGCAATTGCACTAAATGTGATGTAATTTTGAAATTATTCTGGTATAAAGTGATTACACTAAAAGAGGCGATTGTAAAGTATTGAAACGTCTTTGGAATGTAAAAACACGTCATTTACAGGTTAAAATATGGACTTTTATTTCAAAATATATTGAGTATGTAGAATGTGGTAAGAGATTTGTTTTATGAAAGCTTTATATCCTGATTTAGCTTTGTGTACAGCAAAACACTGGTTAATATGTGTCTTTGATGTTGGACTGTAAAACAGTTTTTCCAATCAGCAATGTGTAAAAGGTCAGTTTATAAAGTTTATTTCCTCCATGTTATCACAAATTAAAATCCAGTATTTAAAAAGTGAAAAGTATTAAAACATTATAGAAGGTCTTGAGTATTTTGTGTGTTCTTTGAAAACGTTAATCAGTAAAATTCTTGCATTTTTAATATAACTTAAATGCACTGTATTCCTCAATTTGCATCAGTACTCCTGTCACTTGGCCGCCGACCACAACATCTCGGTAAATGTAAGAACTGTTTAGTGAGATGGTATGATCGGGTACCAGTAGTAGCAGCATGTTGCTAAGGGGCCCAGGTTTGTTTTTTTCTCTTCTGCTCTGATCTGTATTCTCTGGCACAGTTGTGCAGGGAAATACTGAGTGAGGGGCAGGTAGCTTTTTTCAGGGCTACCTTCACCAAGTTGCTCTTGCATACCTCATGACAGTGATCTAGAAGCAGAATCTGTAGCTTGGGAGAGACTAGAAAGAAAACCAGTAAAAAGAGCATAATGTACTCAAAGTTTAATAGTTAAATCTGTTGGAAGTACTAGAAATATTGTGCATGTCACAAATATGTGTTCAATTTGCATCTTCTGTCTCTAAATTATTCTTTTATGAATGTAATCCTTTTCATTTATTCTGATCTTTTTATCATAACCTAGTTAGGATGTCAATATTTTCAGTTAAGACTATTACACACACACACACAGCAATAAATAGATTTCAGTAAAATGAAAAATGGTGGTTCTGTAGCCTGCAGTGCATTAATTTCTGCTGTAGGCTTCGGAGGGTTAAACAGTCAACTGAGAAACGATGGTGAGATCTGATGAAATGTAAGCTGATTGGCTATGGTATCTCTGCTGATCAGTTCACTACGAGTCCATTACAGGTGATGTTTTGGAATTCTGAAATATATTCTTGCATTTTTTCCATCAATACTTTTTAAACTCTGCTTTTAGTAAATTAGTGGTTAAATACTTTACCACATAACTTCAATAATTTTAATGCATTTATGAACAGAACTTTGGTTTTGGAATGAGTCCTTTTTAGATGTTTTGGCTGTGAATCTTGTGTCTGTTTTCTAAATAAAATTTCTGATACTTGTGCTTTATTTTTTTATTTATTTTATAGATACAGCATTGAAACAGGCCCTTCGGCCCACCGAGTCTGTGCCGACCAACAACCACCCATTTATACTAATCATATATTAATATTCCCTACCACATCCCCACCATTCTTCTACCATCTACCTACACTAGGGGCAATTTACAATGGCCAATTTACCGATCAACCTGCAAGTCTTTGGCTGTGGGAGGAAACCCACGCGGTCACAGGGAGAACTTGCAAACTCCGCACTTTGTGGCTGATTGTTGGGGAAAATTCAAAAAAGGTTGTTAAAAAGATTTAATCCGTGGTTTATGTTCCCTCTGTCAAAAAAGCCAACCTCTGGTCTTTCACTTGCCAGGGCAAAAACTTAGTGTGTCAGCAGTGGTGTACCCCTGACACATTCTTGAAATCATGCAACACAGAAAGAGGCCATTTGGCCCATTCTGCCAGTGCCAGCACAATTCTTTCAAAGTTGACCAGTACAGAGAAATGCAACATTTTTATTTTAAGTGAAAGCTTGTTTTTTTATTTAAAAGTCTATTTGTTTCATTTATTATTTTGATCTAATCGGGTTTTTTTAAGAAGATGGCAAAAAGTAAACTGGTGAGAAGTGTAGAGATTTGAAGTGTGTGATATCTCACAAAGGTGAGTATTTAGATCCTTTTTTGTATCGAGACTCCATAATTGTTCCTGATACAGAAACTTTTAATAAACCTCATATCTTTCAATTTCAGAGCTTAAGATTTTGAGTGAAATTATATTTAGGCTACTGCCCTGAGATTTTAAAACTGTCAGCCAGTGATTTTGCCTAGGAGAATTTCTGATGAAAGGTCATTGACCTGAAACATTAATTTTGTTTCTGTCTCCACAGATGCTGCCTAGCCACCTGAGTATTTTCAGCAATTTCTGCTTTTATAATAGTCTTGGGAAAGTTATTATGTCTGTCTCATCAGTCCTTCAAACTCTACTAACTGCGTTCTCTCTATTCTTGGATGATGGGTGTTTCATTGAGGGGATTCTTTTCAGGCAGGTGTCAAAGAATGCAATCTAGCAGACATGAGTTAATTGTTGGACTGCTGTCATTGGTAGGGTTCCCTGCTAGGACAGGCAGCTGTTGGCTTTCTCATTCAAAGAAATCCATATGCACATTGTAAATGAATTAGCAACTTCCTGGTTAAAGATGGCAATGAGGTGTGTGAGCCACCTCAAGTCAATGTTTTAGATTTATTTGTGAAGAATACCTTTTATCAATGTGAGCATGGACATCAAAGCAAAAGTTGATGGATTGTTGACCTTTATTTCTCACAATTTTTCATTGTGAACTCAGTTGGAAGTTATTGAAGAGAACTACAAAGATTTTGAAACTTGTATTTGGCACAGGTGGTTTTAATGCTAAGTGAAGTACTGCCATCTTTCAACGCCAGGTGCACAGTGCATGATACTGCCATCAGTCATATCCGACAACAGCCTGTCAAAGAAGAACTGGATGAAAGCACAACCATCAACCAGATGAAGAGCAACAAAGCCCCTGGAGTCGATGGAATTCCACCTGAAGCATGATGGCCCTGTCCTATACATCAAACTTCCATGAGTTTTTCATGGTCTGCTGGGAACAGGGCAGGATTCCACAGGATCTTTGTGATGCTGTTGTCACCTTATACAAAAACAAAGGTGAAAAATCAGGCTGCTTCAACTACCGTGGGGTCACCCTCCTTTCTATTGCTGAGAAAATCCTGGCTAGAATACGTCTGCACAAGCCTGTGCAATCATTGCGGAAGAAAACCTCCCAGAGAGCCAGTGTGGTTTCAGAGAAAACAGAGGCACCACAGACATTGTATTTGCACTCACAATTACAAGAAAGGTGTCATGAGCAAAACAAAGGCCCGTACGTCACTTCCGTGGACCTCACCAAGGCACTTAACACTGTGAGCAAGATGGACTTTAGCAAAAACTTGAATGCCCACCCAGGTTCCTGACCATGGTGTAGCAGTTTAATGAAAATCAGTACGGACAAGTCAAGCAAAACAGCAACCTCTCGAGTCCCATCCGAATCTCCAGTGGCGTAAAGCAGGGATGTGTGCTGGCCCCGACTGTATTCACCATCTTTTTCAGCATGATGCTGCAGCAAGCAACAGAAAACCTTAAGGAGGGGGAGTTTACGTACACTTCCGGACTGATGGAGGCCTTTTCAACCTTGGGTGTCTTCAGGCTCACACAGACACAAGAAAAACTCATCTGTGAACTTATTTCGCTCTTCTGGCCCA
Organism: Heterodontus francisci; assembly: GCF_036365525.1. Lineage (NCBI taxonomy): Eukaryota > Metazoa > Chordata > Chondrichthyes > Heterodontiformes > Heterodontidae > Heterodontus > Heterodontus francisci. The sequence goes on from NC_090374.1 coordinate 51,485,557, forward strand.
CAGTCAGACATACAACAACATGTTTTTCCAAGGAGCCACAACTCTTCGGACTAAAAATCAGTTTGTAAGAAAACTGAAGCCCTCCTTCAGCCTGCACCCCAAGCAGAATATAGACCACCAAGCATTGTCATCGAGGGAACTGAGCTGAATGCTGTCAAGCAATTTACCTATTTGTGGAGTGTCATCTCGTTTGATGCCACCATAGACAAGGAAGTAATTAGATTTTTTAGATTAGAGATACAGCACTGAAACAGGCCCTTCGGCCCACCGAGTCTGTGCCGAACATCAACCACCCATTTATACTAATCCTACACTAATCCCATATTCCTACCAAACATCCCCACCTGTCCCTATATTTCCTACTACTACGGCAAAAGTGCGAAGAGAAATGCAGACTGGTTTCAATCTCATAATGAAGAGCTGGAACCTGTCATAGCCGCTAAGCCCATTGCACTTTTGAACTACAAGAAAGCCCCCAGCGATTTAACATCCGCAGCACTTAAAGCAGCCAGAAGTACTGCACAAAGAACAGCTAGGCGTTGCGCAAACGACTACTGGCAACACCTATGCAGTCATATTCAGCTGGCCTCAGACACCGGAAACATCAGAGGAATGTATGATGGCATGAAGAGAGCTCTTGGGCCAACCATCAAGAAGATCGCCCCCCTCAAATCTAAATCGGGGGACATAATCACTGACCAACGCAAACAGATGGACCGCTGGGTTGAGCACTACCTAGAACTGTACTCCAGGGAGAATGCTGTCACTGAGACTGCCCTCAATGCAGCCCAGCCTCTACCAGTCATGGATGAGCTGGACATACAGCCAACCAAATCGGAACTCAGTGATGCCATTGATTCTCTAGCCAGCGGAAAAGCCCCTGGGAAGGACAGCATTACCCCTGAAATAATCAAGAGTGCCAAGCCTGCTATACTCTCAGCACTACATGAACTGCTATGCCTGTGCTGGGACGAGGGAGCAGTACCCCAGGACATGCGCGATGCCAATATCATCACCCTCTATAAAAACAAAGGTGACCGCGGTGACTGCAACAACTACCGTGGAATCTCCCTGCTCAGCATAGTGGGGAAAGTCTTTGCTCGAGTCGCTCTGAACAGGCTCCAGAAGCTGGCCGAGCGCGTCTACCCTGAGGCACAGTGTGGCTTTCGTGCAGAGAGATCGACTATTGACATGCTGTTCTCCCTTCGTCAGATACAGGAGAAATGCTGTGAACAACAGATGCCCCTCTACATTGCTTTCATTGATCTCACCAAAGCCTTTGACCTCGTCAGCAGACGTGGTCTCTTCAGACTACTAGAAAAGATCGGATGTCCACCAAAGCTACTAAGTATCATCACCTCATTCCATGACAATATGAAAGGCACAATTCAACATGGTGGCTCCTCATCAGAGCCCTTTCCTATCCTGAGTGGTGTGAAACAGGGCTGTGTTCTCGCACCCACACTTTTTGGGATTTTCTTCTCCCTGCTGCTTTCACATGCGTTCAAATCCTCTGAAGAAGGAATTTTCCTCCACACAAGATCAGGGGGCAGGTTGTTCAACCTTGCCCGTCTAAGAGCGAAGTCCAAAGTACGGAAAGTCCTCATCAGAGAACTCCTCTTTGCTGACGATGCTGCTTTAACATCTCACACTGAAGAATGCCTGCAGAGTCTCATCGACAGGTTTGCGTCTGCCTGCAATGAATTTGGCCTAACCATCAGCCTCAAGAAAACGAACATCATGGGGCAGGATGTCAGAAATGCTCCATCCATCAATATTGGCGACCACGCTCTGGAAGTGGTTCAAGAGTTCACCTACCTAGGCTCAACTATCACCAGTAACCTGTCTCTAGATGCAGAAATCAACAAGCGCATGGGTAAGGCTTCCACTGCTATGTCCAGACTGGCCAAGAGAGTGTGGGAAAATGGCGCACTGACACGGAACACAAAAGTCCGAGTGTATCAGGCCTGTGTCCTCAGTACCTTGCTCTACGGCAGCGAGGCCTGGACAACGTATGCCAGCCAAGAGCGACGTCTCAATTCATTCCATCTTCGCTGCCTTCGGAGAATACTTGGCATCACGTGGCAGGACTATATCTCCAACACAGAAGTCCTTGAAGCGGCCAACACCCCCAGCTTATACACACTACTGAGTCAGCGGCGCTTGAGATGGCTTGGCCATGTGAGCCGCATGGAAGATGGCAGGATCCCCAAAGACACATTGTACAGCGAGCTCGCCACTGGTATCAGACCCACCGGCCGTCCATGTCTCCGTTATAAAGACGTCTGCAAACGCGACATGAAATCGTGTGACATTGATCACAAGTCGTGGGAGTCAGTTGCCAGCATTCGCCAGAGCTGGCGGGCAGCCATAAAGACAGGGCTAAATTGTGGCGAGTCGAAGAGACTTAGTAGTTGGCAGGAAAAAAGACAGGCGCAAGGGGAGAGCCAACTGTGCAACAGCCCCAACAAACAAATTTCTCTGCAGCACCTGTGGAAGAGCCTGTCACTCCAGAATTGGCCTTTATAGCCACTCCAGGCGCTGCTTCACAAACCACTGACCACCTCCAGGCGCGTATCCATTGTCTCTCGAGATAAGGAGGCCCAAAAGACAAAGACCTATACTTGTGACCATTTTATAATGGCCAATTTACCTATCAACCTGCAAGTCTTTTGGCTTGTGGGAGGAAACCGGAGCACCCGGAGAAAACCCACGCAGACACAGGGAGAACTTGCAAACTCCACACAGGCAGTACCCGGAATCGAACCCGGGTCCCTGGAGCTGTGAGGCTGCGGTGCTAACCACTGCGCCACTGGTCAATAGGCTTTCAAAAGCAAACAGTACATTCGGCAGACTCCACAAATGAGCGTGGAGCAACCATAGCCTTAGAGCACAGACCAAATTAAAGTGTACAAAGCTGTAGACCTCACTTCCCTTCTGTATGGCGCTGAGTCATGGGTCCTATACCGCTGTCAAGTATGCCTTCTAGAGCGCTTGCATCAGTGCTGCCTCTGCAGCATCCTCAAGATCTGCTGGCAGAACCGCATCTCAAACATTGAAGTCCTGGAAACAACCAACATCGAGACCATCCTCCTGCTAAGCTAACTGTGTTGAGCAGGTCATGTTGCCCAGATGAATGACAGTCGCCTGCCCTAGATAGTGTTGCATGGAGAGCTGACCACTGGTAAAAGGAACAGAAGGGCCCTGTGAAAATGTTTCAAAGACTCCTAAAGTCCCTCCGTGCCACATCGACCATCGCCAGTGGGAAGTGTAGGCCACAGATCATACCACATCAGGAGTGCTACAGACATCTTTGAGACTGGATGAAGAACCAGTATGAAAGAGAGAGAGGAGAAGGATAGATCCATTTTCTCCCAGCAGCGACTACACCTTCACTTGCACCCATAGTGGGCGAATATGTTGGTCATGGATAGATCTGACTAGCCACCAGCAGACCTGTAATCGATGAGTACAACCTTCCCAAAATCTGGTTTGCAAAGAAATGATGAGAAGTACTGCCATCTTTCTAAGCTGTTGCTTTTGTTTAAGGTTGCACAAATCAGGCTTAAAAGTTATCTGTTTAATGTGACAGTATGCTGCTGTCCCAAAGGTAAAAGACCATTATTCAGCCTTTAGCTGAATGGCCTACTCCTGTTCCCAATTCATATGGTTGTATCACAACTATTTTGTGCTTAAGACTAGGTTTCTGCATTAGGTAGAAGTGGCAGTCTGGTTCTAATTCTGCTCAATATCCGTTTTGTGAAGTGCTCTCCGCCCCCCCCCCCCCCCCTCACATATTGCCGAATGCAAAATCTGCCATGAACCTGTGAAATTGGGCAGTGTTTAACATTTTTAAAAAATTGCTTAAATAAATATTCATAGATATATTTGTGGTAATTTGGTGCAGTTTGATTGAACTCAAAATGGGTTTATCACACAAAGGAATTTTTAATCGATGTCAGTCTGTCACCTGTGAGTAATAGTCTGCAAATTGAGTGCAATTAAGTGGAAAGTCCCAAAGTTGGTTGATTCATCCTGAGGGTGTGGTCAGGGCCTGCTTCTGGCAGTTTTTAAAAGAAAAATACTGCGATCTTTTGTTTAGGTTACAGTGCAACCCAACAGAAAATCTACCCTCCACCTCCTTCCTTTGTAAGTGCAGGTTTGACCAGCTGACTTCTGGAGCCAATGAAAATAACTAGCCTGACTTGCGATAGAAATTAACTGCAAGATATGTTTAGTCAGTAAAACTAATGGGGAAAGCATTCCAGACTTGAGATCTGTTGAGAAGGAAGGCATCCTCACGCAAGAGTCATTCGGCCCATCGAGTCCATGCCAGCTCTGTGAAGCAATCCAGTCAGTCCCAGTCGCCCTGAAAGTTTTTCCCCTCAAGTGCCTATCTAATATCCTTTTGAAATCAATAATCATGCCATTATCACTCACTGCACAAAAAAAGTTCCTCACATCGCCCCTGCATCTCTTGCCCAAAACCTTATATTTGTATCACTTAGTCCTGTATCATTAGCTAATGGGAACAGCTTTAGTCTCCCTTATGTAAACCTGTCATCATGTACATCTCCCTTTGTTCCAAAGATTAGATTAGATTAGATTAGATTAGAGATACAGCACTGAAACAGGCCCTTCGGCCCACCGAGTCTGTGCCGAACATCAACCACCCATTTATACTAATCCTACACTAATCCCATATTCCTACCAAACATCCCCACCTGTCCCTATATTTCCCTACCACCTACCTATACTAGTGACAATTTATAATGGCCAATTTACCTATCAACCTGCAAGTCTTTTGGCTTGTGGGAGAAAACCCACGCAGACACAGGGAGAACTTGCAAACTCCACACAGGCAGTACCCGGAATCGAACCCGGGTCCCTGGAGCTGTGAGGCTGCGGTGCTAACCACTGCGCCGCCCAAAGAGAACAAGCCCAGCTTCTCCAACCTAACCTGGTAGCTATATTCCCTCAGCCCTGGAGGTATTAAAATACTAACTGTGACTTTGTACAAAACATTATACAAAAAATTGACTGCATTGATGTAACTTGTTCTTCAGTGTTACAAATTTATTGAAATTTATTATTTGGCAGGGTAGAATATGGTTTAATATCCTTGACTATATCTAACCCTTGAACTCCTTTTACTTTATCTCATGTGTCCCTGACTTGGCATATTTTTTAAGTAAATTACCCACTACTGAGGTTTTGCTGGTTTAATACTTCCTAACTACTTAATTTGCAGTTCAGCCAGGACTGGATGTCGACAAGCAGGCTGATGAGACATGCCAAGGGCTGAAGTTGTACTTTCTTCTATAAACCTCTACTGTAAAAACAGTGCTCATTTTCTATCTGATCCCTTCTCAAAGACAAGCTTTTCATCAGCCTTTCCCTATTACCTTTTCTAAACTAGTTTCTCAGTGCTTCCTCAGCCAATTTTCTGTTGCTTCAGCTCTATACTTGATTTTTGTACTCATCCAAAGAACATCAGTTTTTATTACACTACCTTGGTGGGAATATAAAGTCTTTTAGTCTGCTCCTGTTTGTTTTCCATGGTTTATGGACAGTTTCTGGTCTGTCTTGGTCTTCAGGTGTAGGATATAACCCTAGCATATGGCTGCAGGTTCTCCCACTGTGCGCCCCCTCCCCCATTGACTATTTATGAATGAAAATGGTAACATAAAAGTGGTATCCCGGAACTGCGCTAACTTAACATCGGGCTGTGACCAAATTTCACCTGATTCAGTTGAAGCTACAACACTGGCATCCACTCTGCAATGTGGAAAATTGTAACCTGGCCAATTACTGCCCCATCAGCCTACTCCCAATCAGTAAAGTGATGGAAGGTGTCATCAACAGTGCCATCAAGTGGCACTTGCTTAGCAATAAAATGCTGAGTGACGCTCAGTTTGGGTTCTGCCAGGGCCACTCAGCTGCTGACCTCATTGAATCAAGGCTGTAAACGTGGACAAAAGAGTTGAACGAGGTGAGGTGAATATGACCGCCCTTGCCATCAAAGAGCCCTAGCAAAACTGAGGTCAATGGGAATCAGGGGGAAACCCTCTGCTGGCTGGAGTCATACCTAGCACAATGGAAGATGGTTGTGGTTGTTGCAGGTCAATCATCTGAGCTCCAGGAGTTCCTCAGGGTAGTGTCCTAGGCCCAACCATCTTCAGCTGCTTCAAAAATGACCTTTCTTCAATCAGTCAGAATTGGAGATGTTCGCACAGTATTCACCATTCGTGACTCCTCAGATACTAAAGCAGTCAGTGCAGAAATGCAGCAAAACCTGGACAAAATCCAGGCTTGGGCTCATAAGTGGCAAGTAACATTTACACCACACAAGTGCCAGGCAATGACCATCTCCAACAAGAGAATCTAACCCTTGACATTCAACGGCATTACCATCGCTGAATCCCCCACTAGCAACAGCCTAGGGGCTACCATTGACCAGAAACTGAACTGGAGTAGCCATATAAATGCCATAGCTACAAGAGCAGATCAGAGGCTCGGAATCCTGAGGCAAGCAACTCACCACAGCCTGTTTAACATCTACAAGGCACAAGTCAGGAGTGTGATGGAATACTTTCCACTTGCCTGGATGGGTGCAGCTCCAACAACACAAACTCGACACCATCCAGGACAAAGCAGCCTGCTTGCTGAGCACCCCATCTACGACCAACCCACAGTGGCAGCAGTGTGTACAATCTACAAGATGCAATCCACCAAGGCTCCATAGACAGCACCTTCCAAACCCGTGACCTCTACCAACTAAAAGGACAAGGGCAGCAAATCCATGGGAACACCACCACCTGCAAGTTCCCCATCATGTCTCACCATCCTGACTTGGAACTATAATCGCCGTTCCTTCACTATCGCTGGGTCAAAATCCTGGAACTCCCTTCCTAACAGCACTGTGGGTATACCTACCCCAAATGGACTGCAGCTCACCACCACCTTCAAGGGCAATTAGGGATGGGCAATAAATGCTGGCCTGGGCAGTGACACCCACATCCCATGAATGAATAAAAAAAACACAACTCTTCTACTGCGACTACAACTTCAAAAGGAGATGGAACTAGCTTGGAGCTTCATGTGCTCAGAGGACCAGGAAATATTAGGCAGTTACTTTACTGAAATAGTACTACAGTTAACAATCTAGATTATATAGTAAACCGGAAGAACCTTCATCTGTTGCACTTCAATTTTAATAAAAGTATTTAGCAGCCTAGATCTACCACAGATGAGAGAAAATATACACCACCTACGTTCAACATTTGGACTTTTGCCCTAAACTGAAATGCACTGCTTGGAAAACATTAGGCAGAGATGAAATACTTAAGTGTAGATTGATTAATCAATAGGATGTATGATATATTTCAATAGTATTTCTATCAAAAGAAATACAATTTCAAATTAAAACCACTTTTTACAAAAATGTATTTAATGAACATGGCTGCACATTGTAAAAGCATTTACTATAGTTGTGCTATACTAGTTGTTGCTTCCAATCTGCTTTTCATTAGCAAAAACTAGTATTTTTATAGTTTAAAACATGTCACAGTACAGTCACAATTTATAGTTTGAAGCATATGAACAGGCTCCAAGCTGAGTCTAAATATATTATGTCCCAACAGGTAGTTTAACACTGAAGTGAACCAAATGTCAGTTACAAGTACATATTGAAAGGCAAATTAAAGAGCCACTTAGAGGAAATTAGCAATGAGAAAATAAATATTCATCCACTGATGTTTTCTCTAACAGAAAAAAAGAATCAAATCTTATGAGGGGCATGGACAGGGAGCAGCTATTCCCCTTAGTTGAAGGGTCAGTTACGAGGGGTGGGAGGTATAAGGGGGATTTGAGGAAGAACTTTTTTTACCCAGAGGGTGGTGATGGTCTGGAATGCCCTGCCTGGGAGGATGTAGAGGCGGGTTGCCTCACATCCTTTAAAAAGTACCTGGATGAGCACTTGGCATGTCATAACATTCAAGGCTATGGGCTGGCAAATGGGATTAGGTAGACAGGTCAGGTGTTTCTAATGCATCGGTGCAGACTCGAAGGGCCTCTTCTGCATTATTATTCTGTAATTATGAAATCTGATGCACGTTTTGAATTGTATGTAGTTTCACTTGCATTTTGCAGAGACCGCAGTGTAAGCTAGACCTTCCATCAAATGCCTGACTTGTTTTAAAGCAGTGTTGTCCTATTCTTTAGAATTTGATAGATGTGTTTAGCATGTGATCTTAGTCTATGGTAAAATGAGGAAAAGCAGTTGTATTTTCTTGGTTCGTGATGTTTTCAAACCATATATACACAGTGCATGTGATGCATTTTCTTCAAAAAAATGCATTTGACTAAGTGCTGACATTGTCACAGTTATACCTGGTCAGTGATTTCTATTGGACAGCACTGCTCTATGCCTGTGAAATAGCCCACCCCTATTGAGCATTAAGTAGCAACAGTACAGGAAAAACACAGCAACTGTGGCTGGAAGATTTGAGTGAACAATCCATCTTTACCATAATTTCAAATATCAGCACAAGAATTAGTAAATGATAATTATCTTAGATCAATGCATTCAAAAAATCTTAATTTAAGAGGGTGCAGTACACTTTCTCAGAATAAGTGGGTGGTCGAGATCAGGAGAAATGGTCACTCCTCCCCAGCACATAAGCAGGCCATTAAGACAATTTAACCTGGAAGATAATTAGTTTCATCTACAACATACCACTTTAAAGCAGTTTAAAAATCCACACCTTAAGGGGACTGTTTCACAATGACATATCATTTATATAGTACATGTGCTGGCCTTGAAACATATAGGTAGATACAGTGATTTGTTTTAGTGCAAATCATTCTATTGTGGAATAAAGTAAAATTTAAAAATCACCCAATTATGGATGAATGGACAAAAGCAACTTTCAGTAATGTCAAATATGAGGACATTAGGAATAGATTCCAGTTTATGGTTAGAATTTCCTGAAATGGAATAGCTGGCGAGTTGAGCCAAAATAGATCTTCCCAATGAGCTACACTGAAATCCTCACTCATTCCATACACTGCTTTTTATGTTCGTGTAAAAGAGACCCTAAGGAAAACACCAAACATGTACATGAGGTGCAGTTTATGAAACTGAAATATTTTCACATTGTAATCATGGATACTGGAAAGATGCAGAAATATTGGAGTTTTTTTTTTAAATGCCATGAAACAGCATGCTTGGTCCTGCTATACCTAAATGTGAAGGCATAAAGTTACAACCTATCAGCTGGTATAAATGCAGGAAATGTGTGAGAACTGCATTTAACATTGGGTGGAGTTAAGTTAATGAGCAGTAGATGGTATTAGAAGTTTCACAATCAGCACAAAAAGGGAAAGATGACACTAAGTTAAAATCTAGGTTCATGTTCCATCAAGATTTCAATGACCTTTTGTGCTATACACATTGGTCAGGAAATTCCAGATCAATATTGGCAAATATTTTTTACCAATGTAGTTTCCCAATATCCAGCTGCTATGATTGTCAGGTAGCTGAGAAGCCATTAAAATAGTGGGTTAACGATCACTCTTTTCAGCAAGCTGTTGCAGTATTTATAAGGAAGGGGGAGGGAAGGTTTATGTTCATATCTTTAATTTTACCTTTGAAAAATGTTTTTGGCAAAAGCCAACACCTGAACCTAGTCTGTACTGTATGAATATATTTGGAGTTAGGGTTAGACTGGATGAAGTGTTAAACTCTTAAAATATACTGCATTCTGACTTTTGCCTCTCCAGCAATTTTAAGTGCCATTGTGTATTTAATATCTTGGGCATACAAGTGTGCCTTATTTCTGAATTTCTCCTGAGAAGACAATGCTTAAAAGCAATGTATGGCATTGCACAAGTGATTAATTATGTTTTTCAAAAACTGCAAAGTCTGTCTCATTATGGCAATATTAACCATACTATAGCACTGAAAGAAAACAAGTAGGTGCCTACTGCCAGGGATCACTTGAATCAAATCAGATAACCACATTCTTTCTAGTGTAATCTTTTCACTCAAGACACTGGTTATTGCCTGCTTTGAAACCAAGTCAACTCCAAAAATACATATAAACTTGGGTGCAAACATTCATAAGGTCCCATCGTATGTTCAAAAGGCTCCTCAAGCTTATACACCACTGGATACCTTGGCTTTGGGAATAATCCTTGTGCATTCAATGTAATTTTCCAGATCTACTGGCTGAAACAATAACAGACCAGCAATCCTGTAAGTTGATGAACAAACACTAAACTGTCCCTTTAATTCAAATGGGAAAAATACAAAACATCTTTCCAGTGTACAAGTGCCAGTCTTTACAGTGAAATCCCTTTGGAGTTGTAGTATCCTACAATGGTCAAGCTGCTTTCTTCGTACAGCTGCCAGGGAGCTCTTGAAGATTAAGTTTTGATCTGCAGAAACCAGATTAGAGCACAATACCATCAATACCAGAAGGCCGACAACATGGCACTGCATCCCAAGACATGTAACCACCCATGATCGCAGGGACAGAGAAGGAAAGGCCATCCCCCTCTCATACACTGATGAGATACACTGTTTTGGGGGGGGGGGAGAAAGAAGAGATGATCTCCCAGGGGAAAAGCAGCAACAGCCAAGTTCGTGGCACCACGCAGGGCTCTGCTGCACAGTAGGGATGGAAAAGGGGTGGAAGAGCTATAGTGATAGAATCCCCTATCGTAAGAGGTGCAGATAGGCATTTCTGTGGCCACAAATGAGACTCCAGGATGGTATATTGCCTCCCTAGTGCTAGGGTCAAGGATGTCTCGGAGCAGCAGCAGGACATTCTGAAAGGGGAGGGTGAGCGGCCAGAGGTCATGGTCCATATTGGTACTAATGACATAGGCAGGAAGAGAGAGATGAGGTCCTGCAATATAGGGAGTTAGGCAGAAGGTTAAAAAGTAGGACCTCGAGGGTTGTAATCTCAGGATTACTCCCTGTGGCATGTGCTAGTGAGGATAGGGCAAATGAATGAATGGCTGAACAACTGGTGTAGGCGGGAGGGCTTCAGCTACTTGCATCATTGGGAGCTTTTCTGGTGCAGAGGTGACCTGCATAAGGAGGACGGGTTGCATCTAAACTGGAAGAGGAACCAATATCCTTGCGGGGAGGTTTGCTAGTACTACCTTGGGAGGGTTTAAACTAGTCTTGCAGGGGGTTGTAACCCAAAGTAGTAGTCTCTCCACTGAGGTAGTTGAGCCAAATGTAGAGGTTAAAGCAAGCAAGTCCAGTAGGCGGGGCGGGGCAGGACAGGGAGCATCAAAGGTCTGATAGGCTTCTTGCATTAAAGTAAATGCAGTTTAGCCCGACAGGTAAGGCAGATGAACTCAGAGCATGGATCAGTACATGGAATTGTGATATTATAGCTATTACGGAAACGTGGTTGAGGGATGGGCAGGACTGGCAGCTCAATGTTCCGGGGTACCGATCCTTCCGGCGTGACAGAGGTGGAGATGAGAGGAGGGGGAGTTGCATTATTGATTAGGGAGGACATCACGGCAGTACTGAGAGAGGATATCCCAGGGGGAATGTCCAGCGAGGCTATATGGGTAGAACTTAGAAATAAGAAAGGGGTGATCACTTTGATGGGGTTATACTATAGGCCCACCAATAGTCAGAGGGAAGTGGAGGAGCATATATGTAGGGAAATCACAGATAGGTGTAGGAATTATAGGGTTGTAATAGTAGGTGATTTTCTTCTTTGGCCTCCTTATCTCGAGAGACAATGGGTAAGCGCCTGGAGGTGGTCAGTGGTGTGTGGAGCAGCGCCTGGAGTGGCTATAAAGGCCAATTCTAGAGTGACAGGCTCTTCCACAGGTGCTGTAGAAAAATTTGTTTGTCGGGGCTGTGACACAGTTGGCTCTCCCCTGGTGCCTCTGATTTTAACTTCCCTAATATTGACTAGCATTAAGGCAGTCCCAAGGGATCAGATGGGGAAGAATTTAAGCGTGTCCAGGATAGTTTTCTGAAGCAGTATGTGGATGGCCCTACTAGAGAAGGGGCTACACTCGACCTCCTCTTAGGAAATGAGGATGGGCAGGTGGCTGATGTGTCAGTGGGGGAGCACTTTGGGACCAGTGACCATAACTCTATTAGCTTCAAGACAGTTATGGAAAAGGATAGGACAGGTCCTCAGGTTGAAGTCCTAAATTGGGGGAAGGCTAATTTCGATGGCATCAGACAGGAACTCTCAAAAGTTGAATGGGAGAGGTTAACAGGTAAAGGGATGTCTGGCAAGTGGGAGGTTTTTAAAAAGTGAGATAGGAAGAGTTCAGGGCCGGCATGATCATGTTAGATGGAAAGGCAAGGCTGGCAAGTTTAGGGAACCTTGGTTGAGGAGGGATATTGAGGGTCTGGTCAGGACAAAGGAGGTATAGGCAGCTGGGATCACGTGAGTCCCTCTAGGAGTATAGGGGATGTAGGACTACACTTAAGGAGGAAATTTGGAGGGTGAAAAGGGTCAATGCGATTTCCCTGGCAGATAAGATAAAGGAGAATCCTAAAAGATTCTATAAGTATATGAAGAGTAAAAGGGTAGCTAGGGAGAGAGTTGATCCCCTTAAGGATCAGTGTGACAATCTATGTGTGGAGCCACGGGAAATGGGCGAGGTCTTAAAATTAATATTTCTTGTCCTTATTTACCAAGGCGGTGGTCATGGAAGGGAACAGCGATATCCTGGAGCATATCAAGGTTACAAAGGAAGAAGTGTTGGAGGTTTTGAAGCGCATTAAAAGGTGGATAAATACCCAGGGCCCGACCAGGTGTATCCTAGGATGCTATGGGAAGCAAGGGAGGAGATTGCTGGGCCCCTGGCAGAGATTTTAGTATCATCGTTAGCCACGGGTGAGGTACCGGATGACTGGAAGATAGCTAATGTTGCGCTTCTATTTAAGAAGGATAACAGGGATAAGCCAGGGAGCTACAGGCTGGTGAGCCTTACATCAGTGGTGGGAAAGTTATTGGAAGGGATTCTGAGAGACAGGATTTATATGCATTTGGAAAGGCATGGTCTGATTAGGGATAGTCAGCATGGCTCTGTGCATGGGAAATCATGTCTCACAAACTTGATTGAGTTTTTCGAGGAGGTGACCAAGAGGATTGACAAGGGCAGGGCGATGGACATTGTCTACATGGACTTTAGCAAGGCCTTTGACAAGGTCCTGCATGGTAGGCTGGTCCAGAAGGTTTGAACACGTGGGATCCAGGGTGAGCTAGCAAATTGGATACAAAATTGGCTTGAAGGAGGCGTATGGCATGCTTGTATTCAATGCCTCGGCCGATGAAGGCAAGAGTTGGGATGTCATGTTACAGTTGTACATAACGTTGGTTAGGCCGCATTTGGAATACTGTGTGCAGTTCTGGTCGCCGCACTACAGGAAAGATGTGATTAAGCTAGAGAGGGTGCAGAAAAGATTCACAAGGATGCTGCCTGGTTAGGAGGGCTTGAGTTATAATGAGAGATTGGACAGGCTGGGTCTATTTTCCCTGGAGCGAAGGAGGCTGAGAGGGGACAGATAGAGGTGTATAAAATTATGAGAAGCATAGATAGGGTAGATAGTCAGAGTCTGTTTCCCATGGTAGGGGTGACTAGAACTAGAGGGCATAGATTTAAGCTGAGGGAGGAGGTTTAAAGGGGATCAAAGGGTAAATTTTTCACACAAAAGAATAGTGGGTATCTGGAATGAGCTGCCTGAGGAGGTGAAGGAGGCAGGAACAGTAGCAACATTGAAGAGGCATCTGGACAGATACTTGAATGAGCAAGGCATAGAGGAATATGGAATTAATGCAGGCAGGTGGGATTAGTATAGATAGGCATTATGGTTGGCATGGACGTGGTGGGCCGAAGGGCCTGTTTCTCTGCTGTACGACTGACTCTAAAGGGGTTTTAAAAAAACTAATTTACTCAATGTGTAATAGTTTGTGATTCAATCTAGTGTTACATTTTAACACAAAAGGAACAGACCCACTTAGCACTACAAGTTTTGTCACAGCAGCCCACCATGAATCCAGCACAACCTCCTTTGATGAAGGCACTAATTACTATATACATTTTGAACACAATTACAAAGCAAAAAAATTCAAATGAAAAAACAATTTACCTGTTGTGGAGCATGTGGCTCTTCACTAGATGTCCAGCTGCCAGTGCTGCCATGAGAGACAGCTCACCTGCCAGTACTGTACCACAAACAATCTCTGCCAGCTGACGTGCATTTTCACCAGGACATTCTTTACTAGCGCCCTGAACACCAAGCATCTAAGAAAATATGTTTATGTAAGTCTAGGTGCTTTTAAAGAAAATCTTCCAGTAGGTTATCACTACTGGAAAAGGGCTCACCTGCATCGGTAACAGTTAACATGAAAGCTCCATATAATTTAAAGTTCCTTTTGGCCCAGAATATGCCCAATTGTCCAATGGAGCTCCTACATGTCAAGTAAAGATAGGTTACCTTAATTTCAAAATTCCTGAAAGTGGAGATACAACTCCCTCCTCCTAAACAAAATGCAATTAAAATGTATTCACATAAGTTACTATAGAACTTAACATTTAAACTCAAACAAAATACAGCTAAAACAGGACTACACAAATGGTAGCGAGATTTCCAATACCCTGAAAATGTGGGGAGTAGGAAATTGTTTGACTTGATTTGGTACCATCTGCATAAAGTACAGAACTCATCATAAAATCCTCAAAGTTAGGAGGAAATCTGATATGCTGAAGCTAACTCAGCACAAACAAGGAAGTATAACCATGAACCTTGGTCTCTAGATTGAGCCACTCACTGCTTAATAGCACTGAGTTATCAGGGAAACAAAATACTTCAGAGCCATGGTCAACCCTCAGCATTATCTCTCTTTGGAATTCTCTACCCCAGAGGGCTGTAGATGCTCAGTTGCTGGGTATATTCAAAGCTGGGATCAATAGATTTCTGGACTCTAAGGGAATCAAGGGATATGGGGATTGGGTGAGAAAGTGATGTTGAAGATCAGCATGATCCCATTGAATGCAGAGCAGGCTCAATGGGCTGTATGGCCTACTCTTATTTGTTTGCATTTAGGCCCAGATGGTGTTCAGCTGTCAGTCACATGTCAGTGTCAGTTTAGTTTATTGGTAGCACTCATCAGGATTGAAGTCAACTCCATAACTTGTGTATGGTCCCATCTTTTGGATGGGATGTAGGTGAACAGGAAAGATCCATTCTACTATTCAAAGAGGAGAATTTTTCTGGAGTCTTGATCAATATTTATCCCTCAGCATCAGCCACAGCAGGTGATTAATGTTTTGCCTCAATGTTATTCACTTCAGAATGTTCTCAGATTGTGAAGTGGATCATATAAATACCATTTTTCCCCCCTTTCTGTATTAAGTTAAAAACACAATTGTCATAACTAGTCTGATGCTTTGGGAACTAAATTTTGTTTCCATCTATACCTCTTTAAAAAAAAATGCCTTGGCTTAATTAGCTGATAATAACAGTACTGTGTCTGCATGGGTTTCTTCCGGGTGCTCCGGTTTCCTCCCACAGCCAAAAGACTTGCAGGTTGATAGGTAAATTGGCCATTATAAATTGCCCCTAGTATAGGTAGGTGGTAGGGGAATATAGGGACAGGTGGGGATGTGGTAGGAATATGGGATTAGTGTAGGATTAGTATAAATGGGTGGTTAATGGTCGGCACAGACTCGGTGGGCCGAAGGGCCTGTTTCAGTGCTGTATCTCTAAATCTACTAAGGACAAAATATCTGCATGAAGCCTCACCTGCAGACAGGTTTGCTGCGGTGGCAAGTTGGTCCCTCCTCCAACAGTACCAACCTCTATAGATGGCATGGTGCAGCTAATGTACAAGTCTTCATTACTGATGCCAGCTGATTCCATTAATGTGATACAATTTGAACTACCAACATTCTGGGCTGGGTCCTGAAACACATTTAAATTAGAAAAACATAGCATCAACTTATGTTTACAGGGTATGTAGGTATCTGCAAATTACCAATAAACTGGGTTGAGAGTTGAAGGTTTGTGGATTAGAAGAGATTAGGTAGTGAGAAACGAACCCCAGGTTAAGTTTTTTCATCAACACCCTAAATATGCACACAAAAAGGTCCAATTAAGCTTTACTGAGCAAGAGGTTAAATTCAGAGTGGCATGTTCTGGTTTGCTGTGCAAGTTAGATGGCCACTCATGAAGAATGTTTTACGAGCAAAGCTAGTGAATGGAGTCAAAGATGGCCAATTTATATCTCAGAACTGCTACAGGAACTGATCATATTGTAAGATTTCACAGCAGTAAAAAAAAAAACTGCAGTGTAAATTTGTGAATGGAGTTATTTTAAAATTGAATTTTTAAAAAAAAGTTATTCATTCATGGGATGTGGGTGTTGCTGGCTAGGCCAGCATTTATTGCCCACCTTAATTGCACTCAAGAGGGTGGTGGCCAGCTGCAATCCTTGGGGTGCAGGTACACCAAGAGTGCTGTTAGGAAGGGAGTTCCAGAATTTTGACCCAGTGACAGTGGAGGAATGGCGATATAGTTCCAAGTCAGGATGCTGTGCGATTTGGAGGGGAACTTGCAGGCAGTGGTGTTCCCATGCATCTGCTGCCCTTGTCCTACTAGGTGGTAGAGGGTGCAGGTTTGGAAGGTGCTGTCGAAGGAGCCTTGGCAAGTTGCTGCAGTGCATCTTGTGTGTTGGTGGTGAAGGAAGTGAATGTTGAAGGTGGCGGATGGGATGCCAATCCAGTAGACTGCTTTTTCCTGGATGGTGTTGATCTTCCTGAACGTTGTTGGAGCTGCACTCATCCAGGCAAGTGGAGAGTATTCCATCACACTCCAGACTTGCGCCTTGTAGATGGTGGACAGGCATTGGGGAGACAGGTCAGTTAGTTGCCATAGAATTCCCAGCCTCTGACCTGCTCTTGTAGCCACAGTATTTATCTGGCTGCTCCAGTTCAGTTTCTGGTCAATGGTAACCCCCAGGATGTTGATAGAGGGGATTCAGTGTGGCACAAATGTCACTTGCCACTTTTCAGCCCAAGCCAGGATGTTGTCCAGGTCTTGCTATATATGGGGACATGGGCAACCTCAGTATGTCGTCACAAATGGTGCTGAATATTGCACAGTGAACACCCCCACTTCTGACCTTATGATGGAGGGAAGGTCATTGATGAAGCAGCTGATGATGGTTGGGCCTAGGACACTATCCTGAGGAACTCCTACAAATGATGTCCTGGGGCTGAGATGATTGACCTCCAACAACCACAACCATATTCCTTTGTGCTAGGTATGACTCCAACCAGCGGAGAGTTTACCCCCACAATTCCCATTGACTCCAGTTTTGCTGGTGCTCCTTGATGCCAGACTCGGTCAAATGCTGCCTTGATGTCAAGGGCAGTCACTCTCACCTCACCTCGAGTTCAGCTCTTTTGTCCATGTTTGGACAAAGGCTGTAATGAGGTCAGGAGCTGAGTGGCCGTGGTGAAACCCAAACTGAGCAGGTTATCACTGAGTAAGTGCCACTTGATAGGACTGCCGATGACCCCTTCCAGGTTGTCAAATTTCAATGGCCACAGAAGGCCAGTAGGTGTGATTGGCAAATTAAGGTGGACAGTGCTCAATACACTAGCCAGAAAGTTGATAATGATTGCATGGTCTTGAAAAGCACCAGCAAAACAATCTCAGCCTCCTGCGGCAACACTGCTACCTCATTTAAGTTTCCTTTCAGTCTTCAATGATAATGGGATGTTAAAGTAAATACAGGATGGGATCTAACAGTACAGTATAGTTCATCAAATCTTCATTGGTAGGATCAGACAGTTTTAAATGACAGATTTCTACCGAAACCACCCAGTATAAGTCATTACCAAATTAACTGCTATGGTCTCTCCAAGATGACAATAAAAACCTAAATTGGGATTAGTAAATTACTATTAAGCCACTTTATGGTGAAACCATATAGTTTCCCAAGCCACTGCTGCCCTAAATTTATTAATCCTCGTCGGCGCATCATTATGTTTGAGTTGAGACATCAACTACAGAAAGATTTCTCATTTACAATTTTCCACATCAAGATCTGCGCACGAGTACTCAGATGGCTACTGTCCCAGTAAAGACTCACTGAAGGAATGGTGATTTTAATTTAAATTTAAAGTAAAGTAAAGGAAATATTCTGCATTCGGTCAGTGGTAGCAATGCAAAGTTATAGTACAGCAGAGTAAAAACTTTGCACCTACCTGCCCACATGCAATATAAATAGCGGTAACAATATTTGCCGCATGTGCGTTGTAACCACCAAGACTTCCAGCCATAGCTGAGCCCACCAGGTTTTTGCTGATATTCACTTCTACTAGAGACTCTGTAGAGGTTTTTAATACCTAAAAGAAAACAAAATGTAAACAAGGTGTGAAGAGGACTGCATTAATTACAAACCATTGTTGGTAATAAGAGTTTTGAAAAAATCTTAGCTGGAAGCTTAAATATTAATGCTTTCTCAGCAAGAGATATGCACTAACAAATCCAAAACACATTTGCACATATCAATGTACCTCACGCACAACTTTGGCTGGAATGACTGCTTCACAGACTATAGACTTCCCCCTTCCTTCAATCCAGTTAATTGCAGCAGGTTTCTTATCAGTGCAGTAGTTGCCACTAACTGCTAGTACACGCATAGATGGGAACACCTCCTGTAACCTTGACAGCGCCTGCTCAGTGCCCTAAAAAAACAGGAGAAAAGCAGCCTTAAGATGTCAAATTCTGGAACATTTGCAAAAAAGATCTCTATTATTGCTGAGAATAGAGACATTTTGTCTAAGCTCTTCGTCTTGCACTCATCAGGACAACTCGCAAGAATACCAATGTAAGGGAAAACAACTTTATACTGTATGAGAGTGTGACTGGTTAGCAAGTGGACTTGGATTGGTAGAGGCATTGTCATGGAGAATATACCAGTTGGTGGTGAATGACAGTTAACTGCCAAGATTTATTTGATATTTCAACCAGGCAGCTTGACTCTGGTCAAGGCATTGCCCTCAGCAATGAATCAGTGAATGGCTGTCACTGGCACAACGTGTGTACATGTTCTACCAGCAAAGAACAGGGTCCTGTGTATTAATATATGCAGCTTCCAGTATGTGCAAATGCACCACACTGCGAACCTGAGTGACAAATTGGTTGTCAGCGTAATTCTTAGCACACCCCCGTGGATTATTTAGCGAATGTTGTAAAAATCGCAGCATCACATCTAGTGTCGGACAGTGTTTTGTGTTTTGCAAGCACGGGCTGATTAGGTATGGCCTGTAGCTTGCCCGTTGTGAACAACGGAAGGGACATGTCTGATACAATCTGCCACTCAGATGTAGGACCTGTATACCTAGCGTGACACTGACATTGAAATTCATACATCACATTACTTATTTGTGTGATAGGCAGAACATCTTTTTGGATTGACAGCAGCATCCAGTTAGTGGTGAACACCACACGTGTTGCTACTGCATACTCGCAGCTTCACCAGTTGCTCAAACTTTTGGGATACATTAGCCCTCTAGGGTAATCTGAGGTAGACTGGGCCCCAACCTATCAGCACTTTCTTCTCATACAGTATAAATTTATTGCTTCCCTTACACTGGTATTCTTGTGATTTGTCCTGATGAGTGCAAGATGAAAAGCTTCAACAAAATGTCTCTATTTTCAGCAATACTCAAGTTCTGTACTCCATTCATCTATCTCTCACTCACACAGAAAGGGATCACAGAGTTTATTTCCAGTTCCTGCTATCCACAATATGCAATGCTTCACTACACTTGCTTCATCGGACTGAAGCTTGCTAACACATTTGCAACAGCAGCAGTCATGGAATTCTCCAAGACTGAAATCAAAATATTCAAATGCTGCAGATTAAAATGGCAGCTTGTGAATGCTTGGCCTGTTTCAATTGTTTTTCTCTCTCCTCTCTCCACCTTCACCCCCCTATTTTGATGCTCTTGATGAAGGCAAGCCTTTTAGGATCTTATGTCATTCTTAGTCGAATCCAATTACCCAGGCAAAGTGCCGATTTCACAAAAATACAGTCGTTAAAGGGTATGTATGCATTTAGCAAATATTGTGTGTGTAAACTGGTAAATACAGGGTGCAAACAAGGTGCAAATTTATTGAGGGACCTACTGAACTGCCCAAAACAGCCTGCGAGCTCAAGGTGTTATAAGTGGAAACTTTATAACTAACTCCTATGGTACTGGTAAATTGTATTGGGCAAATAGCGCTAACAGTCAGCTGCCCATGATAAATGTGGGATTCATAAATGGTGGGGGCAGCAAATTTAACAAAACAAACTTTTTCCCCCACACATTTACTCCTCCATTTTGGTTTCAACAGCACTTGCTCAATCTTTCAAACTAAAACATTACAACGTACTCTACCATAGAGAAATATTTGCAGAACTTTCACTTTTTCAGGGAGTGGCTATGCTAATAGAGAATTTAACTAACTAGTAACTAGGTCTGCCAACATAAGCAGGTTGATATTTCAGTCAAACATTTCTATTGGAAAAGGTAAATACTGTGGATACTGGAAAGCTGAAATATAAACACAAAATTCTGGAAATATTCAGGTTAGGCAGCATTCGTGGAGTGGGAAACAAAACAAAAGTGACATTTCAAGCCAGAGACCTTTAGTCAAAAACTGGAAAATGTTACAGATATAACAGGTTTTAGGCAAGTGCAGAGGCAGGAGAGGGGAGGGGAGGAGGAAAGAACACAATTGAAAGTCTGTGATAGAACAAAGGGCAAAGGAGATTAAATGACAAAAGCCGCAAAAAAAAGGTTCTAACAGGATGAGCAAACAGAAAAATGATGAGAAACAAGGTGAGTCCAGAGAAGCCATAAAGGGCAACAGCAGAACCATTAACAGGACTTGCTCTGAGAAAATGGGAGTAGTGGTTATGATCTGAAATTGTTGAACTCCAATGTCGAGTCCGATAGGCTGCAAAATGTCCTATTTGTAAGATGAGGTGCTGTTCCTTAAGCTTCATTGGAACAGTGTAGGAAGCCGAAGAGAGTGGGAGTGGGGTGAAGAATTAAAATGGCAAGTGACCGGAAGCATGTCATTTTGCCTCATCACAGACCTTCCCTTTTTCTGTTTATATTTTTATTAAACTTGTACTTGCCTTTGAGATCATGTTCATGCCCATGGCATCTCCAGTCTTGGACTGAAAACGGATATAAAGATTGCGTCCAGCAAGCCCAACATGCATCTTCTGAAGCCGGGCAAACCTGCATGTCAGAATTTATTAAAAAGTGTAAACAAAAAAACCTGGAGATTTTATGTAAAACAGTGGATTTGTAGAGACCATAAGCTCCAGTGTCAGTTCAACCACCTAGTATCGTGTAAATACTGTTTGGTTTCACACAATTCTTCCCTCAATTTAGGAGGGAAAAATTCTGGTGGTTGGAGTGGGCACAGGACAGAAGATGTAGAGTCTTCCACGTCTCAGAGCTGAGCCTAATGGGGTTCCTGGGCTAGCTTGAGAGTTTTGCCAATTACGCAAGTTAGGCCTGACAAACGCTTGGTGAAAGATGAGGGATCAGTAAGGGCACAAGGACAACACTGGCAAAAGTAAGCTAATTGCAAAGAAAAATTGAACACCTCTTAAAAATGTCAATACATGTTTTAGAAAATGTTAGCCATTCCTCTTTGGCCCTTCCTGGTCCTCACTTCCACCCTTAAAGCAGCATGCACTATAACATTTTCCTCCCAGCTATTGGAGCAAGTACCTCTGAAGCACCCTTAGAGAGACAAGCCACCCACCCCAATTATGTTAAATGACTGGCTTACTGACTGAGGACAGGGCCTATGGTACTTCTGACGCACTCGATGTTCCACTTCACTACATTTCTACTAGTGAAGAACTTCAGAATTTTGGGGGAATAAATGTTTAGATTGCATGGTGCTCCCTAAACATTTAAAATCATTCCCAGGTAAGAGTGAAAAGTGCTCAGGGTTTTTAAAGGATCATACTCAGGGCACTTTTGAAATACAGGCTTCGTGCTTTGTTGAGTTGTACTCATATCGTCTTGATTTCAAGCAGCGGGAGGCTGCATTTACGTTATAACTTTTCCTTCAAAGAGTCAGAAATTGCTTCAGTCTGGCGTCAGATCCAGGCCATACTCTCAACTGGAACAGTGAAAACAAAACTACTCTGCACCAATGTTACACTTGTGGTGTAAAAACAGCCAGAGGGAACTTCCTCCAGGCTGCAGTTAGGACCAAGTTCTAGACGTACAGTGTAGCAATTCTGAAATTACAGTAGAAATTCTCTGATGACAACTGCAGTACAAAAATATCAATCCTAAACATTCCCTGATAAATGTTCAGTGCAGTTTACAATTGAAAAACACTTAGATACTTGGCAAATTCATTAGTCTGTACTTATCACCTAATGGCAGCACTACATACAGAAATGTATACCCTGTTAGGCCACAAGACCAGTGAAACAAAGACCATTGGTGGAGACAGTTGGGAGAGAAAAAAAAAAGAGGGGAGGATTGACCCAATTTACTACTCTTCATGGTGACCAAACAGCAACACCAAATCACCAAAGAATCTGCAAGCTCAAGAGTCTCACTAATATGGAAGGATACACAAAATCTCACCTGCTAGTGCTATCAAACATCTCCTTTATAATCTGGAAACCATCAGGACTCTCTAGCCACGCTTTCACCTCTGCAGCCTCACATGCAGTAGGCAGCCTTACAACTGGCCCTCTAGTCATTCCATCTGCCAATACACGACTCCGTGCTCCACCACCAAGCTTAAATTGAATGTTCAAGTATTTAGTATCACAATGATAAGATTAAAGTGAGATAAAAAATATCTTAAACAGATTGCAATACACTTTTGATACAAGGAAGAATTCAACTATAAACCACCTGCAGCATTGTCAATTTAAATCTCCTACTTACACATATTGCCCTACAACCTCGGTTAGTGCTCGCCACAAGACAGCCTTCGGTAGTTGCCATAGGCACCTGGAACTCCTTCCCATTCAGACAAAGCGGTCCAGCAACTCCCACAGGAATAGGCATGTAGCCAATGATATTCTCACAGCAAGTTCCCATAACCTAAAGGAGGTTCAAATTAGACAAAACAAATTCTCAAGCATTAAAAGTAGAACCAAGTTTCCAAACCCAGTGACTATAAATTCTAGATTTAAACATCTCCTGTCAAATCTCATCTGGGTAAGGCCATGAATGGCTAATTTGTATAGATCAGGAATGCCCCCAGTTTGATTCCAGTCTGCAGAGTTAATATTCTCAGGCAAGGCATTGCCAGCAGTGGTACAAATGGCCTCAGGGTCCTTGGTAAAAAAAAACCGAGGGTTCCTACTCCAGAATGAATCCAGTGGCCTCTGATGAAAGTGTGCATATTTGGGTGTCAAGGTAAGGCCTTGAGCAAATTTCATTGCTGTTTCTCAAAGTTAAAACAGTCCCAGCACTCACCACTGTCTACCCTCGCACATGAAACATGGGCACTTGAGTAAGATACTATGAGTGGGAAAGCCATCTCCTATATATTTAACTGTACCCCAGCAAGAGGTCAAACATTGAGGGGGAGGGAGGAACAGGGCATAAGAGGGAAAAGAAACTGGTGGAAAAAGGGAGAAAAAAAAAGTTAGATTCACATAACACATACTACTAAGTACTAGTTAAAAAAAGTACATCTGGAAGGTGCTGTAGGGTGTAAATTTGGTCTCCTTATCCATGAGTTTAAGATTCCAGAGAAAAAGAAAAATGAGTCTTTACAGAGATGTTAGATGAGTCCCATGGGTGTGCAAAGTCTCCACTTTCCTCCTATACCAGGCCCCTCAGTTACAGGGTTGAATCACTAAGGACTGGGAATAAAGAAAAACTAAAGTAGCAGACAGCAATCTCAATATGCTGTGTTCTTCATCAAGTTTAGTGGAAACCTTCACAAAAAGGAAACTGGCAAAACACATTTCATTCTTTTTTTAAAAAGAGAAAAACTAAAATTAGCTGAGATTAAAAGCACATTTGACAGAAAATGTTTTAAAATTGGCAATAGTTTTCCTTTTAAACATGTATTTAACCTATATTAAGTCTCGGCTCAATTGGAACAATACTAATAAGTGTGCCACATTTCCTCTTCTCCCACTCTTAACACTCCTCTACATTTCAATGACTTTGCAATGTGTTTCGCTTTTCCTGATTATAAATCCCTAATGTTGGCGGTTTTGACTTACCAATGAGTAATTATAGTCTCTAAATGGAAGAAGCTGTAGTGCAGTGGGTTTTGGGAGTTTTGGAGCCAGTAGCTGTCTACGTATGAATACACCACGCTCTGGAGTTTCCATCATATTCTCCAGTTTATAAGCTGGAATGTGTTTGGCATTCACCAGACGAATTACCTCAGCATCAGTAAGGCATTTTGCTCCTCTCTATTGTACAGAGGGGGAAAAAAAAAAACTGTTCGGACTTAACAAAATTTGAAATCTATTAAGTCACTGGTATCATACATCAAGTTCAACAATAATTGTTTCTTCTCTAATTCTAAAGCAGCTGAAGACCATAAACATGCAACTACTAGTTTACTATGACCATGCATTTTAGTTAGGATGAAACATTTTATTGTTATGAACGCTGGGCTCTAACATTTTAAAAATTGTGATTTTTAAAAGTTTAAGATGGAGTCTGAAAGGTCAGGTAATCTCATCCACTCTGAAGGACAAGATCAAAGACTTTGAAGGGGGGGGAGGGAGACCTGCTCTCGGGGAAGCTTGATACAGCAAAAGGCTGCGAAGACTTGAATCTGTTTTGAAAGTTGAAGTTTGCAGACAAGTGGAAGACCAGTAGGATCACCAGAAATCGCCTTATTCACTGACATCCAGATTGGAAGTGCTGAGAAGTGAGCAAAAATGACAGACTTTAATAAAGTCTGGGCAATTCAACCTGATGCTACTGGGAGTGGTTTGGGACTTAACCACAAAGGAGTGTGTAATGCGCAAGCGTGTTGAGAGATTTTCAAGTAATTTAATAAGTAAAGAAAATACCTCTCTTTGTAACTTGTAATTTAGTTAATGGAATTTTTTATTTTTTTATTTTTTTAAAGTTTAGTTGTTACTATAAGTCCTAAAACACAAAATCTTGTTATGTAATTCTTTAAAGATATGAATACAATCTGAAATCTGTAATTAGTATTAAATACCACTGGTCATACAATCAACTGTAAACTCTGCTCAGTTGTTCACGAGCACCATTACCAAGTAACTAAGTTTCAGAATTATTAACTTCAGATGAATTTAAATGTTTACTTATTACAGCAACACCAGCAGACCCAAACTGAAGAGAATTGCTATGTTCAATATAAATGTACAAGATGTACAGGATGGAAATTGGTGTGCCGATTATTTAGCATCTACTATCTGTTATCTACAATAAGTCACTGAATCTTCATTGTTTGCATTAGCGTTTGACACAGGCAAAATCACTTTTGTTTAACCAAACTGTGACATCCTAGGAAACTAGTAAGTTGATTGTCCCTTACACAAAGCCGGCCAGTGTGTTAATAGCTAGCTTAGGACACCAGTGTTAGGGTAGATCTATTAAAAGAACACTTTAGAATATAAAATAAATAAAAGATAAAATAATTAAAATAAAAGACCTAAAACACATCTGTGTAATTAAGTATAAAACTTTAGTTGTAGGTGGTACTAGCATTTAATAAGCACTATAAATTTCTACTATACACAGTAATTATCCCAAGTTAATTAAAGAAAGTAATTCAAGTAAATTAACTAATAGCGCAAGTACCAATGGCAGGACAGGTGTTATGTTGCAGCTATAGTATGTGGGAGCTCTTGGATGCTAAGGCAATCCAGCACAAACACGTCTGCAGAAAGTGTAAGCAGCTAGAGAAATTCCAGATCAGATTTATCTATTTGGAAGCTGAAATGCAAACACTGCGCAACATAAAGGAGGGGGTGAAATACCTGGACTTTGTTCCGGAAGACGGTCAGACCTCCTAGAACAGAGTCATCTGTTTTGGTCAGCAGTGAGGATGTGACTGTGAGTGAGGCAGGTAATGGGACCGAGCAGACAGTAGAGGAGGAGCCTCAGTCTTTGCAACTGTCAAACAGGTTTGAAGTGCTCTTAACCTGTGTAGACAAAAGAGAGGTCTGCAAGGTGGATGTGCAGACTGGCCATGGCACTGTGGGACACAAAGCCATTCAAGCAGGAGGAGCAAAAAGGAATGTAGTGGTAGTAGGGGACAGTATAGTGAGAGGGATTGACACTGCTCTGTGCAGCCGAGAGCACGAGTCCAGGAGGCTGTGTTGCCTGCCCGGTACCAGGGTTCGGGACATCTGCTCAGGGCTGGACAGGAACTTGAAGGGGGGGGGGGTGGAATAAAAGAGATCCAGTTGTTGTGGTCCATGTAGGTAGGACTAGGAAAGGAGGTTCTATTTAGACAGTATGAGGAGCTAGGCACCAAATTGAAGAGCAGAACCTCAGGGGTAATAATCTCTGGATTATTACCTGAGGCACGTGCCAATTGGCAGAGGGCACAAAAGATTGGCTAAAGAATACGTGGCTCAAAGACTGGTGTGGGAGAAGTGGGTTTCAGTTCATGGGGCACTGGCACCAGTACTGGGGAAAGTCTGTTGTGACAGTCTGCACCTGAACCATGCTGGGACCAGTCTTCTAACAAACCATATAACTAGGGAAGTAGAGAGGGCTTTAAACTAAACAAGGGGGGGGGGGTGGGGTGTGAAGGATCAAGCTTCAGTAGATGTAGCAAATCAAGGGGTAGGTCAAGGCAGGAGAGCAGAATAGTAATATGAGAAATGAAAGTCAGAGAATGGTAGGAAGGGACAAAGAAAAAAAAACCTAAGAACACACCAACAGTCGAGACTAGATGTTACAAAGATAACAAAAAGGACAAAACTAAAGGCTCTCTATCTGAATGCACATAGCATTCATAAAGTAGACAAACTGATAGATCATAATTTATTTACTTCAATGTGCGCTGATAGCCATACGGAGACATGGCTGCAGAATGACAAGGATTGGGTCCTGAATATTGAGGGGTATGTGACATTCAAGAAGAATAGGAAACTGGGTAAAGGTGGCAGGGTAGCACTGTTAATCAAGGATGGCATTGGTGCAATAGTTAGAAATGACCTTGGTTCGGGAGATCAGATGTAGAATCAATTTGGGTGGAGATGAGGAATAGTAGGGGAAAGAAGTCACTAGTGCGAGTGGTCTACAGGCCCCCCCGAACAGTAATCACAGTGCAGGATGAAATATACAAGAGATATTGGGTGCTTGTGATAAAGGGACGGCAATAATCATGGTAATTTTAATCTACATATAAACTGGAAAATAAATTAGACTGACAATAGTAGCCTGGATGAGGAGTTCGTAGAATGCTTTCAAGATAGCTTCTTCAAGCAGCATGTTCTGCAACCAGAGTTCAGGTTATATTAGACTTGGTATTGTGTAATGACAAGATTAATGAATGACCTCAGGAGTAAAGGCACTTCTAGATAGCAGCAACCACAATATGATTGAATTTTACATTCAGTTTGAAAGAGAGAAGAGTGGGTCTAACACTAGTATTTTAAACTTGAATAAGGGCATCTAGATGAGCATGAAAGCGGAGCTAGCCAAGGCACAGGCAAATAGATTCTCGATAAGCAAGGGGGTGGAAGGTTATCGGAGGTGGTTGGAAAGGTGCAGTAATCAGTTCAGCCACGAACCTACTGAATGGCAGAGCAGGCTCGAAGGGCCGAGTGGCCTTCTCCTAATTCATATGTTAGCTGAAGTGAACTGGGTTACTAGGCTTGGAGATAGAATAATAGAGAAGCAGTGGCAGACATTCAGGGGGATATTCAGAGTATTCTGAAATAAGTATATTCCTACTATAAAAAATTCCAAGGGAAGGACCCACCATCCGTGGTTAACTAAAGAGGTTAAGGAAAGCAACAAACTTAAGGAAAAGGCATATAATTGTGCAAAGATGAGTGGCAGTTCAAATGATTGGTCAAAGAGTAAAGAACGGCAGAGAATGACTAAAAGGTTAAATCAGGAGAAAGAAATTAGTCTCATGCAGGCCCCCACCTGCCAAGAATGAGGCACATTAATTTCACCACAGGGACATTAAACTTCAAATTGTTGCTGGGAAGAGAAGGCCGGTTACAAGGAAATGCCAGTCCCCTGGCCAGAAAGACATTCTTGCACACTAGCAGACAGTATTGGAACAAGGGAGTTAGTCCCTGTTCCCAATACACAGAACAGACGCGGTCAGACCAGTTTAGTCACATGACTAACTGGCTGTTGCAGAGTTTGAACGGAGTTTTAAACTGGAGAAACCATGTTTGAAGACAAAAAGCTCCTGGATTGAGAACATCTCTCCTGTCTGCTCCCATCTCTTTCTCACCAACTTCAGAATCCAGTAAAGACATATGAATCCCAAGAGAGAAAAGTCTCTTACAGTGAACAAGGTCGGAGAAGAATACTGGGCCCCATTGAAAAGCAAGAATTACCTACAAGCAAGGACTCTACAGTGAGCTTCAAGAACTAACAACTCTTCAGATATTGCCTCAAACCTTTCCACCTGCTCCTTTCTGTCCTTATCTGCATGCATCACATACGCATGTTAGTGTGGACACTGTACTCGTAGGCGTTAACCGAATTTAAGAGAGTTTAAGTTTGAATAAATTTCACTTTTCTTTTTTAAGCCCAAGAAAGCCTGTTGGTGCTAATTTCTTTGCCTTATAATTGGAAAGCAGTGAACAAGGATTCACCGAGGGAGAGCTCAAAACACGGTGTGTTTAAAATTAAATCCTGTCACAGCAAGATGAGGTGAACACTGAAAGGGACCCCTGGACACCTTTCTCACCTGGTCATAACATTTGAGTATGAGAGGCAAGCTAGCTAGAAATGTGAAAATAGATAGCAAGAGTTTCTACAGGTATTTAAAAAGGAACAAAGTAAACGTAGTGTTGGTCCTCGACAGTGAAAATGAGGAGCTAATAGATAAGGTAATGGCGGATGAAATTAATATTTTGCTTCTGTCTTCACCAAAGAGAATACAAACAACATTCCGGCAATAGCAGTTAATCAGGAGATGGAAGGAAGAGAGAAACTTGGTGAAATTACAATCACCAGGGAAGCGATACTGACCAAACTGACGGGGCTGCGGGCTGACAAGTCCCCGGGTCCTGATGGACTTCATCCTAGGATCTTAAAAAGAGGTGGCTAATGAGGTAGTAGATGCGTTGGTGTTAATTTTTCAAAATTCGCTAGATTCTGGTTAGGTTCAGACTGGAAAGTTACAGTTTTGGTCTCCTTATTTCAGGAAGGATGTAAATGCGTTGGAGGCAGTTCAGAGGTTTACTAGACTGATACCTGGAATGAGTGGATTGTCTTATGAGGAAAGGTTGGACAGACTGGGCTTGTTTTCACTGGAGTTTAGAAGAGTGAGGGGAGATGCGATTGAAGCATACAAGATCCTGAATGGTTTTGACAAGGTGGCTGTGGAAAGGATCTTGTGGTTGAGTCCAGAACTATGGGGGAACTGTTTTAAAATTAAGGGTCACCCTTTTAGGACACAGATGAGGAGAAATTTTTCCTCTGACGGTTGTGCGACTTTGGAACACTGCCTCAGAAGGTGGTGGAGGCAGGGTCATTGAATATTTTTAAGGCGGAGGTAGATAGATTCTTGTTAGGCAATGGAATCAAGGGTTATCGGGGGTAGATGGGAGCATGGAATTCGAAACACAAACAGATCAGCCATGATCTTATTGAAGGGCGGAGCAGGCTCGAGGTGCTGAATGGCCTACTTCTGGTCCTAATTTGTATGTGCATATGTATGTTTGAATCCTGTCCAGTGACAAATCAGATACAGAACACAAATTTATATTTCTTCCAGAGTCTCAACTCTGTTGAACTATGACTAATTAAGTTAGCCATCTTTTACCTCTGGGCTTTTGAGTATGGACAAGCATTCTTCAATTGATCGTGGCTCTTGAGGAAACTCAGTATCCAGCTCTTCGGGTGTTCCTGAAGATGAAGAGCTAGGAGGAGTGAAGTCTCCCAACATAAAATTTGCTTTTGACATACGATCAATTGAATTAGGGATAGAGCACGCAATAGGCTTAATGACTTCATCTGCAGGGAAAAATAACCTGTGATTAGTTGATATGGAAGTACAAGCAATGGTAATACAAATAGTCTTTCAAAAAATGTATATAAAAGAATATTTGTAAAGCCTGATGGATAAAAGTAACATGTTAATTACATTTAACGAAAGCTTTTATGTTATCCCAAGTTGGTTCAATTATGGTCAGTCCCAAATCTTAAGGAATACTGGGAGGTGGACAAAGAGTTGGTTTTAAGGCAGCTTTCAAAGATGAGAGAAATGTAGCAATTTGGGGGGTTTTAAAGAGAAAGCTCCACTAGGGGTGGATAGGAGTGAGACGGGAGCAAGGTAGCCAAAAGCATCAAAACAAATTAACACTCATTTGCAAAAGGCCATAATTTAATAAATTTAGGGTAAGGAAAATGAAAATTAAATATTTAAATTTCACTAAGTGCTGCCCATGAAGTCAGTCTTTTTTTTTTAGTATTCCTCAGTGAGTACTGAGGAATGGGGCATTTTTCTACATTTTACACCCAATGTTACTGCCATCACTGCTAGCAGTTTTGCCACTAGGATTGCAGCAATAGTTGAAGTGTCGAGTGTGTGGGGTTGTGATTGTTTTACATCCAAATGTGGAAGAAAAATATCCAACTGTGGGTATGGTCTGGGAAGGCAGTTAGTATGATGCTAGTGCTAAAGTACTATTCGTTACAAATTGATCACTGGTGAGGGTAGAAGAAACATGTATTTGAGCTGATGAACTGAGCATCACGCACAAGTATAAATTTTCTATAGTGTACTGGTATCAGAAAGCTTTATAAACCCAATGACAAAATATTGCCAGAGCCAAGTTCAAATGTATTAGTTTAGTGATACAGCACTGAAACAGGCCCTTCAGCCCGAGTCTGTGCCGACCAACCACCCATTTATACCAATCCTACACTAATTCCATATTCCTACCACATCCCCACCTGTCCCTATATTTCCCTACCACCTACCTATACTAGGGGCAATTTATAATGGCCAATTTACCTATCAACCTGCAAGTCTTTGGCATGTGGGAGGAAACAGGAGCACCCGGAGGAAACCCACGCAGACACAGGGAGAACTTGCAAACTCCACACAGGCAGTACCCAGAATTGAACCCGGGTCGCTAGAGCTGTGAGGCTGCGGTGCTAAACACTGCGCCACAGTGCTGTGATATGGCAGTGTAGTGGTTACAGGACTGGACTAACAATCCAGAGAGCAGGAGTATAAATTTCACCTTAGCAGTTTGAAAATTTGTATTCAGTTTAAAAAAAGAACAAAACTGCCAGATTATTGTAAAAATTCAACTGTTCACTAATGTACTTTAGCAAAAGAAATCTGTCAGTCTGGCTTGTGTGCATTCCAACCTCACAGCATGGTTATAATTAAAGTTCCATTAAAGTGCACAGCAATTGTAATAAGCATCTGTAACTTCTACCTGTATTTTCTTTACTGGCTGATTCCTCATCTGTTGGACAATGAGACTGGATTCTGGTAGTTCCGTTATTATTCCCACAACAATCAGTATTCTTTTTCGGCACCACCAATGAGAGAGTGGATTCAGTCTCTGCTTGCTCAAAGAAGATGTATTTGATAGCAAGGAAGAGTGCTAGGCCAAGAGTGATTACTTGTTCAACATCCAGGCTGATCATTCTGTATAGGATGAAACACACACAAAATGCATTAACTAGCATTCAAGTAAATTTATAAAGTTCATAGCCTAATAAAAAACTTAAGTACACCGTCTTGTCTAATACCCTGGTTAGAATGCAAAGCACCACATCCCGTACAAATGGGAAGCAATATAAAAGCTTTGGAGAGGAAAAAAGGGTCACCACAATGATCCCTATCTTAAAAGACCCTAATTATGCAGAAATGCTTAAAAGGCTGTATCTATTCCCTTTTGTAGACATGAGGGCAATTTGATAGAGGTATACAAAATCAAATGGATTCATTGTGTTTCCCTTGAAAAGCTATTTCATCTAGACAGGTTGGGAAAACCAGGTCATGTGGAAAAGCTACGCAGGGGTTGGGCTAGGTTAAATGTTATGCATTTTTTCTTTTCTCAGAGGTTAGTAAACTAATGGAACATGCTACTGGTTCACATGGCGAGCACAGATTCACTGCATGTATTCAAGACAGTGTTCAAACCAATTTCTGAAGATGATCGTGTCTTCTGAAAGAGGTATGCAATATATCAGGTGCTATATATACACATGGTCTATGTGGTCCCCTGCACTAGTTTTCTACCACTCAGGAGATTAAATGGCAGATAATGGGCATGGATACCTAACCATGATACTCCAAGTGCTACAGTTGTCATGGTGCTGGTTCAATGGTTTAATGCCGGTCAATAGCCAACATACAACTTTTATGACTTTAGAATGGGAACTATTTCCCATGCACAAGTCACAACACAAATGTGCACGTTCAGGAGGTTGAAAAATCCAATTTTACATTTCTTAAAATGTGTAAAATAAGACGACTGTACTTATGTTTCAGGTACCCCAATATAAAAAGCACATTTTATACCAATCCAAAAATACTTTCCCTGGGTGGAACTCTGATGGATCTCTTAGGAATTCAAATACAGGAACCTAGGATCCACATTTTGAAGAATCTTGTTAGATTGGCAAATGTAGGTAATTAAATTAATAAAAGTTTGTCAGCTCCTCAGTCAGTTTTTCCAGAACCTTTACAGGGCAGATTGCCTAAAAGGGAAAATTTCTCGAGCACATTGGTGTTTCTTCCCCCTATTTAGGGAAAAGCTTATTTCCAGCTGTCTCCCTTCACAATAACTAGATTGTTTCCAAAAGGTTAGGAAGATGGACAAGTCTGACTTTGAAGCACAGCAGGCACTGTGACTGAACAGAGCAAACATTTCAGGAAACTGTAATTGTACAACTTTGTGGTTTCTCCTAAAACTAATAGATGGCCAATATATTGGACACACTTAAAATGACTTTTTGTAAGTAACTTCCCATTTGCATCCATGAGTAGCCACTTTAAGCAATGACGTAAAAGTATATTTTTAAACCTACAAACCTGACAATTGAAGTTAATGTTCAGTTACCTGGAAAGATAAAATTGCCACAGTGGTACCCCTGGATCAATTCGTTTCGGCATACTTTCATCCAGTCCTGTTCCAGATTTAGGCATTTCCAAGGTGTTATCCTGTGAAGATGGTTCTGCTATCCAGCGACTATGAGCATGAACCAGAACTAATCCTAGAGACTGGGCCCAGAGAGGGATAAAAAAAATCCATAACTATTTATCTATCCACAAGTTATGACTGTTCGATAATCTCACTGGACTATCAACAAACTACAAAATTCAATGGATTGGCTATTTCTTTAGAACGTTTTGCTTGTATGCATAATAGTGCAATATTTGCAAAACAAGTTAATTGGGTAGAACTCGACACAGTTAGCGAAATCTGTTAATTATTACACCTCATCTAGAAATGACAGAAGATGCCTTTCAATACTGACCATGATGACTTTTACCCTCTGTGTTACAGGATTTGGTTTGTTATCTTCCTCCTCCTCCAAGACACGAGCAAAATGGCCAAGCTGCCAAATTGGACGACCCTCGCGACTTTCTCGGGAAAGCTATGGAAGAAATTTGATGTTTAATTATCTTGAATGACAAAGTTGTTTCCTGAAAACTATCATTGTTTGCCATTTCATACTTCACTTGTAAGCTACTAAAGAGGTTCCAGTTTTGTTTGAAGATAAATTGAATTATGCAGCTCTCAATGAGTACATGTCAACAGGCAATAAAATCCTGCTAACAGTATTGGAAAAAATTCTAATTTCATGCTTACCTCTAATACCAGAGAGACACAAGCTGGGAAGAATGTCATGAAGACAAAGTAGTTTGCCAAAACAGACATGCACCCAAAGCAGCACATGATTTCTAGCTGTCGTACCCCTGAAGAAACAAAAAATATGGTGAACTTTCTCTTGTCCTGATTTTTAAATATTTCCACCTTCTGCACATTTTCTGGAGAGTGAGAGTGGGTTTATGCCAGCACTGCTTGAAAAATCACCGCTAAGTGATATTCAACCTTGCCTTCCTAACCTCCGAGGTGTTTCCTCAAGGGTCATTGAGAACAGTAACTCCCTCAATGAAAGTAGAGTTTCAAATCCACATTCTACCACAAAAATGGAACAGCTTATTAAGGACTAAAATGTACCTTACAACAAAACTCCTTTTAAACTTTAAATTTTCAGCAACTTCCTACAAAACTAACAGAAGTCAGTCACACACATGCATGCAAGGAGGTAGATTTCATGTGACCTACCAGACATAGTACCAACACCTATCACAAGACATTCCACCAGGGCATCAAGAGTGAAAGTGGGGCCCAGGATGGCCATCCCACGTGCAATATTTTCCCTCACTTCATCCTATCAAAATATGTACATTTAGTACCAGTTTACAGAAATAGCAAAGAACTGCAGACCTCACTAGTCTGCAAAAAAGTTCCAAACATCAAGAAAAAAAAATAAAATAAAATATGGGTTTAATTTTGCATTTAAAGACATTATAATTAAAAAATCTTCGAATATTAAATGATCAAAAAGCCATAATGACTACAATTAGTTCTACTGCTCACTGGTGCCATTTAGCATATAAAAGCGATCACAAAACCATGTTTCTCAAATAGATGGAAAACATTTCTAATCTGAAACCAAATCAAGCTCGAGAGCAGTACTGCAGTAAAGTTTTTCATCCACTTTTCACATTATAATTTAGAAATACATTTTTCTTCAGTTTACATATATTACTAAAGTACATCACAACTTTTGAGTGTACTACCATATTAATTTTAGCTTTCAGCCAAGTAGTTTGGAACGGTACACTTTTAATGCAGTGGTCAATTAAATACTAGATGTGAATAACATTTATCAATATTAAAGGCAATGGGGAAGAAATTCATTCATGTAGCATGAAGCAGAGACTGCGGTGATTCCCTGGGGTCAAGCAGTGTTATGGGCTGCTACCTGAGGGGCCCCACTCAGCATTCTTCATTGATATCAACGCAGAATGCCACACAGGTAGTGGCTCACAGCGCCGTCTGCCACAGGGAAAATCAATGAAAGTCTGCACAGTGCCACTAGAAGTGGTGCTAAGCAAACAAATTTTATCCCCATTGTGTTTATTTGTAGCCAGCCCTCAGTCTGGATTTACCAACTTCATTTTAATCCATCTTTTGCTCAATGCCATCTGCAAAGAAGCACAGCCTGACAAATGTAGTACAATACCTGGCAATTGGAGCTCAGTGCAAATTTGGCCAGAGCACTAGCTTTGGACAAATCAATCAGCAGGAGGAAGAAAGGCAAGGCTTCACTGTGAAGAAATATGAATTTAAAGTTAATCTTGGTAAAAATGCTCCTATGAAACTCATACACAAATAAAATCCTTAGTTATCTTGAGCCCACAACCTTCTGACTCAGAAGGGAGAGTGCTACCGCTAAGCAAAGGTGTCAACCTATACAGTATTATGGGTATTCTGCACCAGAGATGCCATTTTATGGATGAGATGTTAAATTGAGGCCCTGTCTGACCTCAGATAGATGTAAATGATCCCACCATGGCACTATTCAAAGAAATGCTGGGCAATTCTTCCGGTACGTCGGCCGACATTCATCTGTCAACCATCACAACAACAGCTTAATTGGCGTTTTATTGGTGTGCAGACATTGGCTGCTGTGTTTCCTAAATTAAAATAGTGACTACATTTCAGAAGTACTTAACTGCTGTGAAGCACTTTGGGACATCCTGAGGTTGTGAATGACTCTTCAGAAATGCAAGGTCTTTCTTTTTATCTATCTGCAACTGCAGTTACTGGTCACTTAAAATGTCAACATATATTGTATATTCTGTTAAATATTGAATAATCTGGTCTTCTGCTGTCTTAAAAATTACACAAGCTAGCCCAAAAAGTGCAGCTATGAACGTAGTAATGTGAATACATCATATCCAAAATGTTCATGCAAAGTGAAATGTACAGTTGAGGTTCTTTGTACTCACTTGAGGCCAGTTAGTTCTTTATCCAGAAAGTGGATTACAACCGTACTAAAAACAAAGCTGGAGAAGATGGTGAAGAGACCAGCAATCCCTAAAACAAATTAAAAATTCAGTTGCATAGAACATAGTGTGCAAATAGGCATACATATTTAATATGTAATGGACAAGTTTAAATGTTAGTTTAGATTTAAGGGCATGCACTCAGTCACTGACCATACATTTAAAAAATGCTTAGACCATACCTAGCATATACTTAGAACCAAGCTGTCGGAGATTCTGGAATTGGAAGTATATGTACAAGATTGCTAAGCAGCGTGTGATGGTCAGGATTATGATATCACTGCTCAATATCTCCTGTGAAAAAGTTACAAGAGTGAAATTCAATTCAACATTAAAAAAAAAATCACATTTGCTCCAAGAGTTACATCATTTTAAACAAATCACTGCTAGTTACATGACCAGCTTTGCCTAAAATTTAAGCTCCCTAGAAGCAAATTTAAAATTTTCTCCAGATGAGGGGTAGACTCACCAATGCAAACATATTTCCAGTAGTTGCAGGTTAGAGATTAAGATTCTCAACTTTAAAAAAAAACACTGAGGAATTGTGCACAAGTAAAATTTAACTGTATTTGAGATTCAGGCAACAATTTGGGAAAGGAAAAACAAAGTACATAACTATTAGCAATTTAAATGTAGTAGCAAAGTAATGTTTAAATAACTTCTCAACATAGAAACTCGAGTCCAGAACCTCTGCTCCTTCTTTTGGGGGAAACTCAGGTGCAATAGAAGCAAAGGTTCCAGAAATTGGGGTGAAACTGGTTTCCATTTCTACCCTCGAGAGCAACCACAGAAAATTCCAGGGAGGGGATGGGGGCAAGGGTGCTTCTTACACCTGTCCCACCTAGCCTGATATCCAGGGCTCCCCTGGAAATGCCAGCAACACCTATTCTTGCAGAGAGGTGCAAGTGCCTTTCTGAACTGCTTATGGGTCACACAAAGTCAGATTCAAATGTCAATGGATTTCAGAGGCCCCAATTCTAATGGCAACTGATTCCAGAGGGTGGAGGCGCCCACGAAAGGAATCCCACAGATAAATTCCATTGCAGTTCTACAAGCTTTGGCCTTCTTTCTTCACTTATCACCTCTCATGCCCTTTGAGATCAACCTGTCCATGAAACTCGCCTCCAGCTCTCAATACTATTTCCACTAAACTGCTGATTACCCAACTTCCCTTCCTGGGCCCCCATACTAGCAGACATTGTAAACAGTTCCATATTCTTGGAAACTGTCCCCATCCTTTCAAAACAGCTTTTGTTCCTCCACTTCACATAAACCATTCTCACTGTTTGCGCAAACTACTTGCCCCATCTCTAGCTTTTCCTCTCCAAAGTACTTGAATGCATTGTTACAACCAGGTGAGAAAGAGGTCTAGAATTCTCTTTCAGCCTTCACCTGGTCTTACTGTAACAGGGTTTTATTTTTAAACACACTGTTTTTAGCAACCCCCCTTGGTGAATCCTTGTTCACCGCTTTCCAATTATAAGGCAAAGAAACCAGCATAAGCAGGCTTTCTTAGGTTTAAAAGAAAAGTTGAAATTTAACAAACTCTAATTCGGTTAACGCCTACAGATACACGATGTGCCCATGCTAGCATATGCAATAGACACATGCAAATAAAGACAGAAAAGAGAAGATAAATAAAGTCAAAACGTTTGAGGCAACATCTAAAGGGTTTTGCTATGATTATTCAAGCTCACTGTAGAGTCCTTGATTGTAGGTAAATCTTGCTTTTCATTGGGGCCCAGTATTCTTCTTAAATCCTGTTTGCTGTAGGAGACTTTTCTCTTAGGGTTCATGCGTCTTCAGTGGATTCAGAGGCTCGTGAGAAAGAGATGGGAGCAGACAGGAGAGATCTTCCCAGTCCAGGAGCAAACTGATACTCCCCGTTCAAACTCTTTGTATAATTCAGAAAAAACCCAGGTTGCCAAGCAGGTTAGTCATGTGACTAACTGGTCTGACCACGTCTTGGATTGCATCACCTTAGCAGTCTCTGGAATGTTCCTCTGACACACAATACCTGGTGATCAAGGTCCATTGTGGATTGAATGGGTCAGGGAATGGTCCTTTGGTCCTCCATCTTTGTTAGAGTCAATCACACCAACTCCTCCAACACCACTCCTCAGTAGGACTGTTCTTGCTTGGCTATACACATTGTAGGCCAGTAATGGGTTCTCTTCCTACCCCAAACTATAACCTCTGGAGTCTCCCAAGGATCTAGCCTTAAGCCCTCAGGTACATACTGCCTCTTAGCAACATAATCCACAGGTATGAGATAAGCTTCTACATGTACTTACAACACCCACCACTTCTTTTGTTCCCCTCACAGCCACTATGTTCAGATTTATTGGCCAATATGCAGTTTGGGATTACGTGGAGTTACATGAAATTTACAGCCCAACTAGTCTGTGCTGTGTTTATGCACCATGAGCCTCCTCCCATCTTACTTCATCTAACCCCATCAACATATCCTTCTATTCCTATCTTCCTCATGTACTTATCTCGCTTCACCTTGAATATCTTTATGCTATTCACCTCAACTACTCTTTGCAGTAGTAAGTTCCATATTCTAACCACTCTCTGGGTAAAGAAGTTTTTCCTGAATTCCTTATTGGATGTGTTAGCGACCATCTTACATTTAAGGAAGAGTTTTCTCTCCCTATTTGCCCATCCTTCCCAATTCTCAGTGTCCTCATGTTTCTCTCAGTTTTCTTTTCTAATTCTCGGATTAAATCTTTGTTCAAAAGCAGCAATTGGCCTCTAATTTAACTGGGAAATAGATGAACAGAGAAGGAGGGCATTTGGCCACTCGAACCTGTTACACCATTCAATTAGATTATGACTGATCGGTATCTGAACTCCACCAACCTGCCGTGACTCCTAGTCTTTAATATCTCTGCCTACAATTAGCCTCTAATGTGGCTCACAATGTGCTAATCATTGCTTTCTTAAAGACATGGGCCAGGGTTGTACACAGCTTGAGCCGAGTAGCAGAACACACTGTACACTACATGGCAAAACAATTTAGTCCTTAGGTCACGCTTTGCGTTGAGCAGCAATTTTCTTCGGCAGTTGCTAAAACCTGCATCTACACTTTTGTTACCTCCAGACTCAACTACTCTAGTTCTCTCTCATCCACAAAATTCAGTTCATCTAAAATCCTGCTACCTGTAGCTTATCAAAGAACAAAGAACAGTACAGCACAGGAACAGGCCATTCGGCCCTCCAAGCCTGCGCCGATCTTGATGCCTGCCGAAACTAACACCTTCTGCACTTCCGGGGCCCATATCCCTCTATTCCCTTCCTATTCATATATTTGTCAAGATGCCTCTTAAACGTCACTATCGTATCTGCTTCCACCACCTCCCCTGGCAGCAAGTTCCAGGCACTCACCAACCTCGGTGTAAAAAACTTGCCTCGCACATCCCCTCTAAACATTGCCCCTCGCACCTTAAACCTATGTCCCCTAGTAACTGACTCTTCCACTCTGGGAAAAAGCTTCTGACTATCCACTCTGTCCATGCCGCTCATAACTTTGTAAACCTCTATCATGTCGCCCCTCCACCTCCGTCGTTCCAGTGAAAACAATCCGAGTTTTTCCAACCTCTCCTCATAGCTAATGCCCTCCAGACAAGGCAACATCCTCGTAAAC
Source organism: Heterodontus francisci (assembly GCF_036365525.1). Lineage (NCBI taxonomy): Eukaryota > Metazoa > Chordata > Chondrichthyes > Heterodontiformes > Heterodontidae > Heterodontus > Heterodontus francisci. The sequence goes on from NC_090374.1 coordinate 51,525,519, forward strand.
CTCCTCTGTACCCTCTCCAAAGCCTCCACGTCCTTCTGGTGGCGACCAGAATTGCACGCAATATTCTAAGTGTGGCCTAACTAAGGTTCTGTACAGCTGCAACATGACTTGCCAATTTTTATACTCTATGCCCCGACCGATGAAGGCAAGCATGCCGAATGCCTTCTTGACTACCTTATCCACCTGCGTTGCCACTTTCAGTGACCTGTGGACCTGTACGCCCAGATCTCTGCCTGTCAATACTCCTAAGGGTTCTGCCATTTACTGTATACCTCCCACCTGCATTAGACCTTCCAAAATGCATTACCTCACATTTGTCCGGATTAAACTCCATCTGCCATTTCTCCGCCCAAGTCTCCAACCGATCTATATCCTGCTGTATCCTCTGACAATCCTCATCACTATCCGCAACTCCACCAACCTTTGTGTCGTCCGCAAACTTACTAATCAGACCAGCTACATTTTCCTCCAAATCATTTATATATACTACAAACAGCAAAGGTCCCAGCACTGATCCCTGCGGAACACCGCTAGTCACATCCCTCCATTCAGAAAAACACCCATCCACTGTTACCCTCTGTCTTCCATGACTGAGCCAGTTCTGTATCCATCTTGCCAGCTCACCTCTGATCCCGTGTGACTTCACCTTTTGCACCAGTCTGCCATGCGGGACCTTGTCAAAGGCTTTACTAAAGTCCATATAGACAACATCCACCGCCCTTCCTTCATCAATCATCTTCATCACTTCCTCAAAAAACTCTATCAAATTAGTAAGACACGACCTCCCCTTCACAAAACCATGCTGTCTCTCGCTAATAAGTTTGTTTGTTTCCAAATGGGAGTAAATCCTGTCCCGAAGAATCCTCTCTAATAGTTTCCCTACCACTGACATAAGGCTCACCGGCCTATAATTTCCTGGATTATCCTTACCACCCTTCTTAAACAAAGGAACAACATTGGCTATTCTCCAGTCCTCTGGGACCTCACCTGTAGCCAATGAGGATGCAAAGATTTCTGTCAAGGCCCCAGCAATTTCTTCCCTTGCCTCCCTCAGTATTCTAGGGTAGATCCCATCAGGCCCTGCACCAAGTCCCACTCCCTCATGACCCCTGTGCTTACTGACCTGTATTGGCTCCTGTTCTGGCAAAACCTCAAATTTAAAGAGGCTAGAAGTGCATCACCTAACTCCCTCCCACTCACCATTGGAGGCTGTGCCTTCAAGTCTGCAATTTCCTCCCTAAACCTCCACCTCCCTCGCTTCCTTCAAGATCTTCCTTACAATCCACCTCTCTGATCAAAGTTTTGGATATCCCCAATAGTTTGTCATTTATCTTCATTTATGCTGGTGAAGGATCTGGAAGCATTTTTCTACATTAAACACACTACATAAATGCAGCTTGTTGCATTTGTTCTTCAGCTATGAGGCAAAGTGCCACTCCAAAAACAGTGCACTTAGGCACGAGTTAAGATGTGGGTTTTTGTTTTTGCCTGGGTTGTTGGACCTGTGCAGAAGGATGGATACTCTCAAAAAACATCATCAAGTCACCCAGTTGAAACATGAAGTAAATTCTAGACGAACAAAAGTTTTTATACTTGGGTCACTATTTCTAGGCAAGATTTCAGGCAGCAAACATGACTTTACTGTACATAGAGCAACTAGAACAAATGTCCCTGTTTTGGTTAAGATAAAAATTCAACTGAAATAAGAAACTGAGCTGTGTGTAAAGAATTTTGTGGACATAGCAAGAATGTTTAACAAATGTTATTGTAACTAGCTTCAAAAGGAGATCTGTTATTTTGGAAATATTTAGCTGGCAATTTAAAGTAACTTATTCAACGTTCAATAGTAATGTTAGTAAAAAAAAAAAAGATCGAGTTATATAGCTGGAAAGATGCATTTTGCTTTAAAACAATAGTGTTTAAATATTAAGTAACAGTAGTTAACTTCTATTACATAAACTTGAAGCACTCACTTCCTTAAATGATCAAGACTTTAAACTCAATTTTCTCAACTCTGGTTTTGAATTGCACACAGGAAGCACCCTTTTCAAAATGTGAGTTTAAAAACTGCTCTAAAGATAAATCTAGTTTTCGATTTTAAATCATGTTTAATGAGGCCCCTAAAAAAGGAAAAAAAAAAAAAGATACCAATAGTGGTGGTGGTGCTCTTACCTCTTCAATCTTTGGACATTCAAAATTCCATCCACAAATCTGATTATTTCCAGTAAACATATTCATGGACATCATGCAAATAGTGATCGTAACCGTTCCCACAATCACCTCCCAAGGATGGGAGGCAACAAAAAGTCCATGCATGCGGAACAACCTGGACAGCATTTTTCCTTTCTTGAATCTGTTTAAGAAGGTGGAAGAAAATAATTAAATGTAAAAAGTTAAAAATATTATTGCACTATTGGTACCCAATAAAAAGTGATCTTTAGAATGGAATACAGGAAAAAGGGCTCAACTGTCAATAATATTCTATGTAGTAAAGGTTCTATAATTTTTGGAAGGCTATTCAATTCCTACTTTCGCCACAAGTCAAAAGCTACCTGGGTATCTCATGCTTCCACCAATCTTGCTCTCAACTGGAAGCAGAACAATTATCCTTACCTCAATAAAGGATATACTTGCCTTAAAGAGGGTGCAAAGGTTCACTTAACCGATCCCTGGATGAGAGGGTATCAAAGAGGAGAGATTGAGTAGAATCGGCCTATATTCTCTGTGGAGTTTAGAAAAATATGACCTCATTGAAACAAATAAAATTCTTAAGAGGCCTTGAGAGAGCAGATACTGAGAGACTGTTTCTCCTGACTAGAACTAGGTGTCAGACTAAGGGGTTGGCCATTTAAAGACCAAGATGAGAAGAAATTTGTTGACTCAAGATGGTTGTGAATCCTTTGGAATCTTCTATCACAGAGGGCTGTGGATGCTCAATGATTACACTCAAGACTTGAGATCGATATATTTTTGGGCACTATGGAAATCTATGGAGATGGGCTGGGGTGGGGGGGCGGGGAATGTTGAGTTGATTAAAGAAATTCAGCCATGAACTTAATGGCAGAGCAGGCTTGATGGAATAAATGGCCTACTCTTGCTCTTATTTCTTTTGTTATGTACCTCTGCATGGCTGGCTTTTTAATGGTCTCTCAATAAGAAATCCCACTTTTGTACATGGAGGGAAAAGGCACCCCAAACTCACTGGTTTCGTAGCAAATTTCAGATTTCATTATTGTCAAATCGAAAAAAGTATTTGATGCCTGTTATTTCACAAGTGTACAGAATTTATTCCAGGAGAATTACTACTCCCATGAGTCACCAATACCAATGATTCCTAGCAGCAGTGTGAAAGACCCCTTTGTACTTCTAGTAACTATTTAGTAGTATAATACAAAACAGCCCATATCTTCACAAAAAATTAGCTAAGTAAATGAAACCCAAACAAACCATGCTTTAACAATCAGTACACTTTTTCCACTGACTAGCAGCAGTACTATAACAATTACTGAATTTTGCAACAAAAAAGCCAAAGTTCGGTATTAAGATTTAAGTTAAACTGCACAAACGTAGCACACTGCTTATGAGTATTAGTCAATTTATTTTAATGGAGCTGTTGAATACAACTTTTATTCCACTAGTGCAGGAGATCTTTCATATCATAATCACAACAGCACAGAAGGGGGCCATCTGGCCAGTCATGTCTGTGCTGGCTCTCTGCAAGAGCAACTCAGCTAATACCAGTTCCCCACCCTTTCCCAGTAGCCCCGCAGATTTCTCTTCAGATAATTATCCAATTCCCTTTTGAAAGCCACTATCACAGAAATGTTACAGCACAGGAGGAGGCCGTATGGCTCATCATGTTCTCTGAATGAGATCCCTTGTGGGACCTTGTCAAAAGCCTTGCTAAAATCCATGAACACCACATCAACTGCACTACTCTCATCAATCCTCCTTGTTACTTCTTCAAAAAATTCAATCAGGTTAGTCAGACAAGATCCTCCCCAAACAAATCCATGCTGACTAGCCTTGATTAATCCATGCCTTTCTAGGTGACAGTTCATCCTGTGTCTCAGAATTGATTCCAATAATTTGCCCACGACTGAAGTTAGACTGACTGGCCTGTAATTATTCTGTCTCTCCCTTGCTCCCTTTTGAAACAGAGGTACAACGTTAGCAGTTCTCCAGCACTACACCGGTATCTAGTGAGGACTGGAAAATGATGGACAGCCCCTCCACTATTTCCTCCCTGGCTTCTTTTAACAGCCTGGGGGTACATTTCATCTGGTCCTAGTGATTTATCCACCTTCAAGGATGCTAATCCCATTAATACTTCCTCTCTCCTCATGTTTATCACATCCAATACTTCACACTCTTCATTAACTACAATATCTGCATCGTCCTCCTGTTTTGTGAAGACAGCCGCAAAGTATTCATCAAGAACCATACCAACATCTTCTGCCCCTGCACATAGATTACCTTTTTGGTCTTTTATGGGCCCTACTCCTTCCTTTGTTATCCTCTTAATGTATTGATAAATATTCTTTGGATTCACCTTGATTTTACTTGCCATTTTTTTTTCATGCCCTCGGCTTTCTTAATTTCCTATTTGATTTCACTCCTCCACTTTCTAGATTCCTTTCTTATATGTGGGCATATAGGATCACAGGTCAGTTAGCACAGATCAGCTCACATTCAATAACCCGTTAGAAATGTTTTAAAAATAAATTAGGTGTGAAAATACTTAAAGATAACCTGTAAAGACACTTGTTTAAAAAAAAATCAATTTGTGCTTTAAAACTGTAGCCCATAGCAAAAAACAACGAAGTGGGAAATCATCAAATTCTGAACAGGGCATTTCAAATCCTGAGATCTATGCATGTCAGAAGCAGCCCTTTATTGGCGTATCAAATTAGGTCTCAGGTGAAAACCTAAGATTCTTCACTAGAAAGAATGTCATGTTTTCGACTAAACAGAGCATAAAAAAAACTTGGGCATTAATTTTTTACAAGCAACATCAGCATAACTGAAATTCATAACTCATTTATGCTCAAATACAGGTGGCGCTCATTAAAAGCAATATCTATGCCAGACTTGCTTAGTTGGCATCATACCATACCAACTCAAACACCATGCAGTTGGTACAAAATTATACTTCACCATAACGAAATGCTACATTGTATGACAATGAGCAAATCTCTGCGGATTTGAGGTTTATGCTGTTTGGTGGGAAGATGGCCAACTGCAGTGAAAAGATTTTAGAAAGAAATTACAGTAACGCTCCCTGGAGGCAGAAGTCTCGAGATCATTTCTTCCACATGAAAGTTTTACTTATGCACTGCAGTTCTATAAACAAATGTTTACATTCTCCCCTTCGCGGTTAGTTTAACATAAATCACACAAACACCTACCCTAGTAGAAACAGGCATGAGAGGAAGAAAAAAAGATGAGCCTAAACATTTGTTCGGATAGCGTATTAAAAGCTGAATTTTTTTTTGGCTACTTATGCCTTTGGTTATCAAGTTTGTGACTGGGCAACATTACATGCTAGGTATAAGTAGCACATCTGAATAATAAATCTTTTTTCAAACAAATGGTTTTGAATTCTGAATATGAGAAGAAAGCAAGCTGCTATAATTGTCCACCTTTGGGTGTCACATGCTTTGAGCTAGATGGTCAGTGAGGCAAAAATATGCAATTCATAATAGCTTAAATGTCAAAATTGTACTCAAAAGTATTATTTCTTGTTCTAGCTTGTGTTTATTTGAACAAAAACAAACAGGGAAAAGACAAATCAATTTCCACACAAAAACTTTCTGTAAACCAATTATTTTGATGTTGAGAAATGAGAAGTCAAAATTAAGTACAGGTGTTCTGACTGTCCACGCAAGAAATTAAGCAGGCAATATCGTAAATGTGCCTTATATAAATTTCACTTGGTAAAATAGTTACATTTTTTACAGCACGGAAAAAAAAAAAAGCACACTTCCACTTGCAGAGAAAGAGAAATCATACTGATGCATGTTGGAATACTGCAGGCACAGATGTATTTTGTAACTCCCAATAGTCATGGGTAAAATAGCAATGCAAACTCCAGTCTTGAGCAGCTGAGGCTTCCAAGTAAAAAGACAAGTTGTTAATTGTTTAAGCAAATTCAATCAGGTTATTGTGAAATGTGTTTGTTTTTGTTAAAAACTTTATGTTGAGTCTGCAGTCGGCAGGCTGAGGGGGAAAATGTGCAATTTTTTTGTTATTAACAACTTGATTGATTCACATTTTGGTATATAGTCTGGATATGCACCTCAAGTGCTGTAATCTGCAGGACTATAGACCAAATGGTGGAAAATGGGATTAGAATATGTGGATTGTTTTTCGGCTGGCACAGACACGATGGGCCAAGTGGCCTCTTTCTGTGCCTTAAACTTTCTATGATTCTATATGTTGCCCTGACAGTCAGGACTAGTTGTTTTCTTGACTCCCTAATTTCTTGTTCATCGTTTCCTAGAAACTTTCCTCATTTGATGGATATGCTCCTTATCTCCTCCATTCTAACCCATTAGATGAAGGATATTACAAAATAGAAAAAGATGCAGCACTGATTCATCACTTCATTACAGAGATGACAAGGTTATGGCTAGGAAGAGATGCCACAGCTTTATTCCACTGAAGGAACATTAAAAAGTCTTCAAAACTATTAACAAATAGTGATAAATTGTTTTCACTGGTTAGTCAGACAGTAGCAAAGGTAGAAATTTCAGATCGCTAAAGAATTAAAGGAGATTCGAATTTAATATAGACAAAGTGCAGTTAGAAAGTGAAATTTTCTGCAATGACTGGCGCTGAACTAGAATTCATTCATTCTTTTCAAAAGGAAAATAGATAACTGGTTGAAAAAGTATAAGGTTTCTCCATGATTCTATCAGACTTCATAAGCCAAATGTCCTTCTATGGATAAGCAGCCACAGTAATTTGAAATTTGTTAAAGAAGCAGTGTATTCACTATGAATTTAACAGTAAAATAGATTTTTTTTAAAAAAAAGTGATTTTGAAGGAAATGGCAGAGGTTACAAAATCCATTTTGGCACAAAGCTTTGCTGTGGGGCTATAAAATCAAGAAATACTGCCTGAAGTGTGTTTATCACCCAAGAATACAAACAAGTTACAGCAAGTTATACCATCAGTACAGAGGAATGTGGAAATTAATTTACTCTTAGGAGACACCAAGATTGATCATGTACTTGAGCTGTAGAATGGGAGATGAAGTAGAAAAAAATGACAAATTGTTAATTCAGTCCGTGTAGGTGGCCATACAGAAACAGCACATTTCAAAACATTAAATGTCATTGTTGGTCTGCCTTAACTGTAGACAGCTGCAAAAAGATACTTTTCTAGATTAACAATCAGGATCCACTTTAAAAAGGCTGAAGCTACACGGCAAATTATTGTTATCTCCTTTGGCTTAATTTACAATAACACAAACTCCTCACCTAATCACTAGTTTGATTTACACTTCTCTATTCTTTTCAACCTTGCACTGAGCAAGATCACAAATCTAGGGTTCAATTTAAAATATTACTAAGAATCTAACCTTTAGAGTTATAAATGATGAATTTCTGTTGTGCTAAAATGTATTTTTAAAATTATACTCATTGTTCAGTTCATTTTAAAAACAGAACAGACTGCACTTTTCACCACAGCTTTCACTATCTTTACTGGTGGTATCGTCAAGTCTTACTGCCAGGGAAACAGTCAGTCCTTTTTGTACTAACCAACAGCAAAAGTGGAAATTCCAAACTTCCCTTTCAGGAATCCCCAGACACCTTTGTTACCTCACTAACAAATATGAGAAAGGAGTGTGAATGCAAGACAAAATAATCCAACTGTTATTTACAACTACAGTAATGAAACAGGAACTTTGATTAGGCTGTTTAGCCATACATGGCAATAAAGAGATAGGGACGGACAAAGAAAGCAGAACAAAAATGGACCAGAGCAGATTTACTTGATATATTGTGTGGTATTCTGCTGAGGTTCTAGTGCCAACCTAAATTTAATGCAGTATTGGGGGGTGCGACAAGAGGGGGAAAACTATATTGAAGGAAATCATTACACAAACATCTTGCTCCTAATCACAGGCCATCATTAATAGAGTCAGGGTCATACAGCATAGAAACAGGCCCTTCGGCCCATGGCGTCAATGCCAACCATAATGCCAATCTATACTAATCCCACCTGCCTGCATTAATTCCATATCCCTCTATGCCTTGCTCATTCAAGTACCTGTCCAAATGCCTCTTCAATGTTGCTGCTGTTCCTGCCTCCACCACCTCCTCAGGCAGTTCATTCCAGATACCCATTATTCTTTGTGTGAAAAATTCACCCCTTTGATCCTCCTCCCTCTCATCTTAAATCTATGCCCTCTAGTTTTAGTCACCCCTACCATGGGAAACAGACTCTGGCTATCTACCCTATCTATACCTCATAATTTTATATATCTCTATCATGTCCCCTCACAGCCTCCTTCGCTCCAGGGAAACCTAGCCTATCCAATCTCTCGTTATAACTCAAGCCCTCCAAACCAGGCAACTTCCTTGTGAATCTTTTCTGCACCCTCTCTAGCTTAATCACATCTTTCCTGTACTGCGGCGACCAGAACTGCACACAGTACTCCAAATGCAGCCTAACCAACGTTATGTACAACTGTAACATGACGTCCCAACTCTTGTACTCAATGCCTTGGCCGATGAAGGCAAGCATGTCATATGCCTTCTTCATCACCCTGTCTAACTGTGTTGCCACTTTCAGGGAACTATGTACTTGCACCCCAAGGTCTCTCCGCTCAACAACACCCCCTAGGGCCCTGCCATTCACTGTATATGTCCTGCCCTGGTTTAACTTCCCAAAACGCATCACTTCACACTTGTCTGTGTTAAATTCCATTTACCACTCCCTTGCCCACTTTCCAGTTGATCTATATCCTGTTGTAACCTTAGACAACCTTCTTCACTGTCCACTATACCACCAATTTTGATGCAAACTTACTAATCATGCCCCTTACATTCACATCCAAGTCATTAATATATATGACAAACAGAGGGCCCAGCACCGGCCTCCAATCTGAAAAACAACCCTCCACTACCACCCTCTGCCTCCTATCACCAAGCCAATTTTGTATCCAATTTGCTAGCTCACCCTGGATCCCACATGTTCGAACCTTCTGGACCAGCCTACCATGCGGGACCTTGTCAAAGGCCTTGCTAAAGTCCATGTAAACAACATCCATCACCCTGCCCTTGTCAATCCTCTTGGTCACCTCTTCAAAAAACTCAATCAAATTCGTGAGACACAATTTCACACGCACAAAGCTATGCTGACTGCCCCTAATCAGACCATGCCTTTCCAGATGCATATAAATCCTGTCTCTCAGAATCCCTTCCAATAACTTTCCCACCACTGATGTAAGACTCACCAGCCTGTAGTTCCCTGGCTTATCCCTGCTGCCCTTCTCAAACGAAGGTACAACATTAGCTATTCTCCAGTCATCCGGTACCTCACCCGTGGCTAACGATGATACTAAAATCTCTGCCAGGGGCCCAGCAATCTCCTCCCTTGCTTCCCATAGCATCCTAGGATACACCTGGTCAGGCCCTGGGTATTTATCCACCCTAATGCACTTCAAAACCTCCAACACCTCCTCCTTTGTAATGTTGATATGCTCCAGGATAATCCCTCCCTTGAACTCACTAGCTTCCATGTCCTCCTCCACAGTAAATACGGACGAGAAATATTCATTTAAGACCTCGCCCATTTCCCGTGGCTCCACACATAGATTGTCACACTGATCCTTAAGGGGGATCTACTCTCTCCCTAGCTACCCTTTTACTCTTCATATACTTACAGAATTAATGCAACACACGCGAATATACAAAGCCGTTTAAGTTATTCCAATTACTAATGGGGTCAATATTTTCCACATCACAGAATCAGAATTATTACAGCACAGGAAGCCACCATTCAGCCCATCGTGTCTGGCTCACAAGGAGACGGTGCATTCACCTTAGTGCCATTCCCCCGCCTTCTCCACGTAACCCAGCACATTCTACCTTTTTAAGAAAACATTCCAATTCCCTTTTGAATGCCTCGATTGAACCTGCCTGCACCACACACTCAAGCAGTATGTTTCAGACCTTAACCACTTGCTGAGTGAAAATGTTTTCCCTCATGTCACTTTTGCTTCTTTTGCCAATAACTAAGTCTGTGCCCTCTCGTTCTCAGTCCTTTCACAGTCTATATTGATCAGTAAAGTTTATATCTAGATCAAGACCAATAATCTGTAGACAGTATTCTCCCAGTTATGATGCAAATGGAAATAATATCGACTAATCTTTTTTCTTCTCAGGGTGTAACAAAGAAAGCATATGGTCAAGTATATAGCAGACTGAGGGGCGCTCAACCAGCTACGCTATTTTGGTTGGAGCAGGAGGGATGGAAGGGGTTAGCCACGAAACAAAAATGATACAGTAAAATCTGATGTATACCCTCATATCTTTGAACCAGTTTTGAATGACACCTTTACTAAAAATAGAAATCTTCATTTATAGCGACATTTTATTGAAAGCTAGAATATCTAGTATTATTTGGTTTTGCTCATCAGTAAAAGAATGCAAAACAAATCAAGAAAGCAAAAATCATCTAGACATCCAAGTGCTAACATTTAGCTTGGGTGGCAATTCCTACCTGGTTTAAATTAAAACAAATAGAATTGCCTTGCGAATGGCTCACATTAAATATGTAAAATCACCATACATGTTAAAAACAACACTGGATGTGGTCCAGAAGCAGAGGGACCAACATATATTTTCCTTTGGTAGCTCCAATGAAAAATAAGAGGCAGTTGAGTCAGCAATACGGGCTTTCAAAGCATTCTTTAAATGGCATAAAAAAGGGAGGGGAATAAACTCACTTTGAATTTAAATACAAATCGAACACACTAATTCAAAACAGGACGGCAACCAGCAAAACGGATCAGCATCGAAACAGCAGCCGTACATGAGATTGAAGCCGCTTCCTGGCGGGGACAGCGGATACTGCCGGGAGAACATGCCCCTGTATAGTTGCTATGGACGGTGGGTCACCTTCAAGGGAGGTGGAAGGGTCTCAATAGTTTCACCCGTACCTGGAACCACAGCCCTGCTGATGATGAACATCCCCACACACCCCACCCCAACGGAGGAGGGGGTGGGGGGCGCTCCCGTTAAAATTCAGCGAAAACAAGTGGCGCCAGTTACATCACAGTCACCGACTCAACAGGCTTCCATCAGGACCTGTCCCAGGCCTGGCTGCAGCGATGCCTTACAGCAAAACCCGAACTACTATTGAAAAATAACCAACGCTTTACTCACCCGAACTTAAAACAAACCACCGAAAACAGTTTAAAACGTTCAAATTAAAAACTGCAGTCAGTCTTCCGCCTGTCACTGCCTCCTCACTCACAACGGCAGCCCCAACTGCACTTTGATCAGCTAAAATGGCAAGCGCCCATCGCCCGATCTGTTCTTCCATCTGATTGGCTAAGGGATCCGAACGTGGACGTCACACTCCTCCGGATTGGACGATCGTCCCATGTTAGGGAATCTTGCGAGGACAAGCGAACCAATAAAAACCGGAGGGTTAAGTCTGCGCTGGTCCTGATTGGCCTAACGCAGACAGACGCAAGGGAACTTGCGACCTGTGTGAATATATCATCATAAGCAGCAGCGTATCAGAATAATGATAGTCTTGCAAGGTCTGAGGTTTCAAATGTGATCGTTGTTTCTCCTCACGTTTTGTATTCATTGTGGCTACTTATATATCGAATTTCGATACTATAAAATATTGTATATGGCATGCACTTCTTGTTAACAGACCTTCTTACTCTTGGAATTCTCACCAATCTTTTATGTAAATATTTTATAATGGAAAACTTCTACATGTCAACATTTTATCATGGTAAAAGGGTAATTTTGAAGGTGGTGTAGTTCAATTAGAAACAAGGGTCTTACATCCAGCCAAAGGAAACTATAATGGTATGAGGGGCAAATTGGCCATGGCGGTTTGTTTAGTTTAGTTTAGAGATACAGCACTGAAACAGGCCCTACGGCCCACCAGGTCTGTGCTGACCATCACATCAACCACCCATTTATACTAATCCTACACTAATTCCATATTCCTACCACATCCCCACCTGTCCCGATATTTCCCTACCACCTACCTATACTAGGGGCAATTGCTAATGGCCAATTTACCTATCAACCTGCAAGTCTTTGGCATGTGGGAGGAAACCGGAGCACCCGGAGGAAACCCACGCAGACACAGGGAGAACTTGCAAACTCCACACGGGCAGTACCCAGAACTGAACCCGAGTCGCTGGAGTTGTGAGGCTGCGGTGCTAACCACTGCGCCACTGTGCTGCAGTACATTAAAAGGTATGATGACAGACAGGCAATGGCTAACGTTTAAAAAAACTACTACATTGTTTACAAGAAAAATACATTCCTTTCATGCACAAAAACCCAGCAAGGAAAGTGTTCCAACCGTGGCTAATGAAAGAAATCAAGGATTGTATTAGAGCAAAGGAAGAGGCGTATAAAGTTGCCAAAAAATGGCAGGTCTAAAGATTGGGAGCATTTCAGAATTCTGCAAAGAAGGACCAAGAAAAAGATTAAGAAAGGGAAAATAGAATGAGAGTAAACGAGTGAGAAACATTAAAAACAGACTGTAAAAGCTTCTATAGGTATGTAATAAGAAAAAGATTAGCAAAGACAAATGTGGGTCCATTACAGGTGGAGTTAGTGGGGAATAGGGAATAGGCAGAGAAACTGAACAAATGCTTCATTTCTGTCTTCATGGAGGAAAATACTAAAAACCTCCCAGAAATAATGGAGAATCAAGGGACTAGTGTAAATGGGGAACTGCAAGCTATTAATATTAGTAAAAAAAAGTACTAGAGAAATTAATGGGACATAAAGTGGTTAAATCCGCTGGACCTAATGATCAACATCACAGACTGTTGAAAGAGGTGGCTGTAGAGTAGTAGATGCTGTGGGAGGAAACCGGAGCACCCGGCAAAAACCCACGCAGTCACAGGCAGTACCCAGAATCGAACCCGGGTCACTGGAGCTGTGAGGCTGCGGTGCTAACCACTGTGCCACTATGCCGCCCATTATAACCTATGGTTCTCCGGCAACGGTGCCAGAACCACTGGCCCTCTGGGCCTGGCTGTGAGAGTCCGTCCTGAAGCAGACATACTCGCTGGCCCTCCGGTGCAGGGCATTGGTGACCTCCCTGATGCAGCGGTGCACTGCTGACTGTGTGACCCCACAAAGGTCTCTGGTGGGCCCCTAAAAGGCTGCAGAGGCGTCAGGCTTGAGAACCGCTGACACTATGAGGAACAAAGGCATGGGATGTCCACCGGAGCCCATGGGCTGCAGGTCATCCTTGAGCAGGTCACAGAGACGTGTCACCGCCCTCTCTATATGCGCAATCTCCTCTGACACTGGTGCTCCGACATTCGATGGCATGTCACGTGGGGCCTGTAGATGCATGGCAACCATAATGGCGGGCTCCCCAGGGGGGCTGCTGCTCACGAACGGGTGCCTCTACGTGGATCAACCTGCCTGTTGGTATTGCCTCTGGCACATACGGATCCTCACGTGCAGAGGATCACACAATGTAGGATGAGCCAGACCTATTTCCATGTGATAAATAAAGTTGAACCCGGCATGTATTCGAAGGTTCCTAACAGAGCATGGATTGGTGTTGACGGGTACGTCAGCTGCTTTCCTGGATCAACTATGTGGCGTGCCATGGTATTGCCCATCTTGGCCAACACTCAGAGTGGCACAACGTGATCACATCAAGGTCCTACCAGCTGATTCGATTGCCCCCACCATCCATAACACCTTAATGCTCCTGCCCTTTCTGGCACCCTCCCCACACACACAGGGTGCCTAGTGTGCCATTGACCCCTCACAGACACAGCGCGTACACTGTTAATGGAGGGATGGTACACAGTACCTCCCATCATGCTAGCACAGTTTTCCCTCCAGTAATTCCAGATCCCCTTCCTTTAAGAAGGTAGAGTTAGACCCCTGCATATCCCCCTCCCTCCTCCCTTCCAGAATGCAAAGTTAAACCCCTGCATATCCCCCCCTTTAAGAATGTAGAGTTAGACCCCTGCATATCCCCCCTCCCTCCTCCCTTTAAGAATGCAGAGTTAGACCCCTGTGTTACCCCCCCCCCCACTTCCGTAATGCAGAGGGAAGACCCACTGGCTTTTCAGACCGTGAACGGGACGGCACATGACAGCCGCCCGTTCAACGAAAAATCCGGCGGTGTCGGTGAAGAAGCAGTGGGCTGCATAATCAGCATAGGTAAGTAAGCATTACCATATGCTAACTGTGGTGTCGCCGCCATGCGGCGGTGGGGGTGCGGGGGGGGGGGGTGCAGCCGCACAGAGGTCCCGCCGCTGCTGGTAAAATCCAGCGGGCCCGTCTCAATGTTGCGCGGTGTTGAGAGGCCAGTAAAATTCAGCCCAGAGTATTTCTTAAATGGTGAGAGGCTGGGAAGTGTTGAATTTCAAAGCGGCCTGGGTGTCCTTGTTCACGAGTCACTGAAAGCTAACATGCATGTACAGCAAGCAATTAAGAAGGCAAATGGTATGTTGGCCTTCATTACAAGTGAATTTGAATATAGGAAGAAAGATGTCTTACTGCAACTATAGAGCATTGGTAAGACCACACCTGGAGTATTGTATGCAGTTTTGGTCTCCTTATGCAAGGAAAGATATTCTTGCCATAGAGGGAGTGCAGCAAAGGTTCACAAACTAATTCCTGGAATGGAGGGATTGTCCTATGAGGAAAGATGAAATACACTGGACTTTATTTTCTGGAGTTGAGAGGAATGAGAGGTGATCTCATTCAAACATACAAAATTCTTACATGGCTCCACGGGGTTAATGCTGGAAGGATGTTTCCCCTGACTAGAACCAGGGGACACAGGTTCAGAATAAGTGGTAGGCCATCTAGGACTGAGATGAAGAAGAATTTCTTCATTCAGAGGGTCATGAATCTTTGGAATTCTCTGTCCCAGAGGGCTGTGGAGACTCAGTCGTTGAGTATGTTTAAGAATGAGAGTGATAGATTTCTACATATTAAAAACATCAAGGCATTTACAACAATCTTCAGCCAGAGGTGCCAAGTGGATGATCCAACTTGGCCATCTCCTGAAGTCCCCAGTCTTCTGAAGATGTCAGTCTTCAGCCAATTCGATTCACTCCGCATGATATCAAAAAACGATTGAAGGCACAGGATACTGCAAAGGCTGTGGGTCCTGACAACATTCTGGCAATAGTACTGAAGACTTATGCTCCAGAACTAAAAAAAATAATTTCTTGTTAGTTTCTGTTTGTAATATCCCCTGGGGAACATAAAAAATTCTAATGTAACAAAACCAAGATATAAAATCATATATATTGGTAAAAATACTGTATGACTCCTATTCTTTCTTACAATTTTTAATTTGACTTCTATGGAACAGTAGACTGCTCCAGTTAAGTTGAATGCTTAAATCCTTTGGAGGTTATTTTGGGGAAGGGGTGTAAACTGATACTGAGTAGGTGCTGTACTAATAAGACATACCTGTTGGGTTTAACATGCACTTTTAGGGCTAATTAGTGATTACCATAATTAAAAATGTCTACAAGTACTAAAACAGACACCTGCAGGTTTAGCATTCAAGTGCTGATTAGGCACAATATTCATGGAGCACATATGTAGCCTCCATGCACCACTTCTACTGCAGGTAGAACTTGCAAGCAAGAACTTGGTTTAAAGTGTGTCTACTTCAACGCCAGGAGCATCCGGAATAAGGTGGGTGAGCTTGCAGCATGGGTTGGTACCTGGGATCTCGATGTAGTGGCCATTTCGGAGACATGGGTAGAGCAGGGGCAGGAATGGATGTTGCAGGTTCCGGGATTTAGATGTTTCAGTAAGAACAGAGAAGATGGTAAAAGACGGGGGGGGTGTGGCATTGTTAATCAAGGAGAGTATTACAGCGACAGAAAGGACGTTTGAGGACTCGTCTACTGAGGTAGTATGGGCCGAGGTTAGAAACAGGAGAGGAGAGGTCACCCTGTTGGGAGTCTTCTATAGACCTCCGAATAGTTCCAGAGATGTAGAGGAAAGGATAGCGAAGATGATTCTCGACAGGGGCGAGAGTAATAGGGTAGTTGTTATAGGGGACTTTAACTTTCCAAATATTGACTGGAAATATGATAGTTCGAGTACTTTAGATGGGTCAGTTTTTGTCCAGTGTGTGCAGGAGGGTTTTCTGACCCAGTATGTAGACAGGCCAACCAGGGGCGATGCCACATTGGATTTGGTACTGGGTAATGAACCCGGCCAGGTGTTAGATTTAGATGTAGGTGAGCACTTTGGTGATAGTGATCACAATTCGGTTAGGTTTACCTTAGCGATGGGCAGGGACAGGTATATACCGCAGGGCAAGAATTATAGCTGGGGGAAAGGAAATTATGATGCGATTAGGCAAGATTTAGGATGCGTAGGATGGGGAAGGAAACTGCAGGGGATGGGAACAATCGAAATGTGGAACTTATTCAAGGAGCAGCTACTGCGTGTCCTTGATAAGTATGTACCTGTGAGGCAGGGAGGAAGTTGTCGAGCGAGGGAGCCGTGGTTTACTAAAGAAGTTGAAGCGCTTGTCAAGAGGAAGAAGAAGGCTTATGTTAGGATGAGACGTGAAGGCTCAGTTAGGGCGCTTGAGAGTTACAAGCTAGCCAGGAAGGATCTAAAGGGAGAGCTAAGAAGAGCAAGGAGAGGACACGAGAAGTCATTGGCGGATAGGGTCAGGGAAAACCCTAAGGCTTTCTATAGGTATATCAGGAATAAAAGAATGACTAGAGTTAGATTAGGGCCAATCAAGGATAGTAGTGGGAAGTTGTGTGTGGAATCAGAGGAGATAGGGGAAGCGTTAAATGAATATTTTTGGTCAGTATTTACAGTAGAGAAAGAAAATGTTGTCGAGGAGAATACTGAGATTCAGACTACTAGGCTAGATGGGATTGAGGTTCACAAGGAGGAGGTGTTAGCAATTTTGGAAAGTGTGAAAATAGATAAGTCCCCTGGGCCAGATGGGATTTATCCTAGGATTCTCTGGGAAGCTAGGGAGGAGATTGCAGAGCCTTTGTCCTTGATCTTTATGTCGTCATTGTCGACAGGAATAGTGCCGGAAGACTGGAGGATAGCAAATGTCCTCCCCTTGTTCAAGAAGGGGAGTAGAGACAGCCCTGGTAATTATAGACCTGTGAGCCTTACTTCAGTTGTGGGTAAAATGTTGGAAAAGGTTATAAGAGACAGGATTTATAATCATCTTGAAAAGAATAAGTTCATTAGCGATAGTCAGCACGGTTTTGTGAAGGGTAGGTCGTGCCTCACAAACCTTATTGAGTTTTTCGAGAAGGTGACCAAACAGGTGGATGAGGGTAAAGCAGTGGATGTGGTGTATATGGATTTCAGTAAGGCGTTTGATAAGCTTCCCCAGGGTAGGCTATTGGAGAAAATACGGAAGTATGGGGTTGAAGGTGATTTAGAGCTTTGGATCAGAAATTGGCTAGCTGAAAGAAGACAGAGGGTGGTGGTTGATGGCAAATGTTCATCCTGGAGTTTAGTTACTAGTGGTGTACCGCAAGGATCTGTTTTGGGGCCACTACTGTTTGTCATTTTTATAAATGACCTGGAAGAGGGTGTAGAAGGGTGGGTTAGTAAATTTGCGGATGACACTAAGGTTGGTGGAGTTGTGGATAGTGCCGAAGGATGTTGTAGGGTACAGAGGGACATAGATAGGCTGCAGAGCTGGGCTGAGAGATGGCAAATGGAGTTTAATGCGGAAAAGTGTGAGGTGATTCACTTTCGAAGGAGTAACAGGAATGCAGAGTACTGGGCTAATGGGAAGATTCTTGGTAGTGTAGATGAACAGAGAGATCTTGGTGTTCAGGTACATAAATCCCTGAAAGTTGCTACCCAGGTTAATAGGGCTGTTAAGAAGGCATATGGTGTGTTAGCTTTTATTAGTAGGGGGATCGAGTTTCGGAGCCACGCGGTTATGCTGCAGCTGTACAAAACTCTGGTGAGACCGCACCTGGAGTATTGCGTGCAGTTCTGGTCACCGCATTATAGGAAGGATGTGGAAGCTTTGGAAAGGGTGCAGAGGAGATTTATTAGGATGTTGCCTGGTATGGAGGGAAGGTCTTACGAGGAAAGGCTGAGGGACTTGAGGTTGTTTTCGTTGGAGAGAAGGAGGAGGAGAGGTGACTTAATAGAGACATATAAGATAATCAGAGGGTTAGATAGGGTGGATAGTGAGAGTCTTTTTCCTCGGATGGTGATGGCAAACACGAGGGAACATAGCTTTAAGTTGAGGGGTGATAGATATAGGACAGATGTCAGAGGTAGTTTCTTTACTCAGAGAGTAGTAGGGGCGTGGAACGCCCTGCCTGCAACAGTAGTAGACTCGCCAACTTTAAGGGCATTTAAGTGGTCATTGGATAGATATATGGATGAAAATGGAATAGTGTAGGTCAGATGGTTTCACAGGTCGGCGCAACATCGAGGGCCGAAGGGCCTGTACTGCGCTGTAATGTTCTAAATTCTAAATTTTAAGGTGTGGCTGACACAAGACCTTTCAGAATGAGTTAGAGACTGAGAGAGAGAGAAAGAGTGAGAGAGAGTGCGCGCACAGGTTTTCAGATGTGGCACTGGAGTTCTGAGTAGAGAAGGTCCAGAGGACGAGGGATATCATATACTTCATGGGGAGGAAGTCCATCTCGCTCTCTTGTCACTCTCCCCTCCAGCAACTAGTGCTGTTCTGATGTCCTCCCATTCTTCCTCCAGACCAAAGGAGACTCCTAGCAAGATGCCCATGACCAAGGACTCCCTTTCTCCTGTGACTCCTGTAAAAGTCTCCAATAAGGTTCAGCAGCAAAGCTCTCACTCTTTTTAGGTGAAGTTCCAGAATAAATGTCACTAGAGTATTGGTGAAGTCTTGACAAAGTGTTCCAGAAAGTCTCATGTGTTTGAGAGGTCCTCTTCACAGCTGCACCAATAGATGACTATGAAGTGGTGAGTCACTTTAACTAATACTTGAAATCTACATCAATGTTGGATTCACTCCCAAAACAGCTCGTCACCGTTGGGAGAGGGTGTTAGGATAAGTGCTAAGCACCAAAATGCCATGCAGCCTCTTTAATGAGCATCAGCAGGCATTTTACATGGCAATCAGCTCCTTAATGAGCCTATGAGTTGCCATTCTTAGTGTAGGCTACAACTCCTTGACTAAGATTATGTTTTCAGCTAAATGCAGGCTAAACCAATGTTGTAGCTTAAGGCTTCATCTTGACCATCTAGTGCCTAAATATCCAGCAAAAATCACCTGTGCAGTCTTTCCTCCTACGATGAAGCATTCTTATCAGCTGAATTTAATTGCATTTTGGGTATGTGCAAATGAAAATTTATGATAGGCTTACTTAAGTTAGACAAGGGAAAAACTGTTCCATTACAACTGGTACAAGGACTAGGGGACACAGATTTAAAGTTTTGGACAAAAGATGCAGGAGGCATATGAGAAAGCACATTTTTACACAGTGGTTAGTAATGACCTGGAACTTGCTGTCCATAAGGGTGGTGGAAGCAGAGACAATCACCGACTTCAAGAAGAAGTTGGATGGGCACCTGAGAGAAATAGGCTTGCAGGACTACAGGGATGGAGCTGGGGAGTGGGATGGACTGCGTGGTCCCTGGAGAGACAGGATGAATGACCTCCTCCTGTGCCGTAAATGATTCTCTGACTCTATTTAGAAAAACACACAATCACATTTCAATAGTGTTGGCAGATTTCTTTTGTGGTTAACAGCGCAACAAGGGTTATTATTCTGGTGCACATGTTTTTTATGATGAGCTTTATTACATTGAGTGATACTGGTCTTCTATTTATGTTAAATGACAAGATGACATACAAATATTACCTGGTTTTTGGGCTTTGACTTCTTCAAAAGTATACTCCAACATAAGAGAACACATTCCCAAATCCTGGAGCACCCAGCTCCAATCCTCCAGGCCATCTGTGTGGCTGCATGGCTCCTGACCTTGAGAACATCCTACCTTAAAGGGAAACCGGGTTCTATTCTTATACTGTGATGCAACTTTGGCCTGCGCTTATGAAATATGTGCCGGTAGTTGAGATGAGAAATTTCTTCACTCAAGGTGGTAAAGCTTTAGAATTCTCCACTCCAGAGGGCTGTGGAGGCTCAGTCATTGAGTATATTCAAGACAGAGATCGATAGATTTCTAGATATTAAATTCATCAAGGGATACGGGGATAGTGAAGGAAAATAGCATTGTGGTAGAAGATCAGCTGTGTTCTAGCTGAATGGTGGAGGGGCCGAATGGTCTACTCCTATTTCCTATGTTCCAAACTGTCTTTTGTTCATATCTAGAGACAAGTTTAAGAGTTCTCGCATTTGCTCTAACATTAAAAGTGATAAAAGAATGAATGCTGGGCTTGTTTGACTATATAAATTTCTTAATTTTAAAAGATTGCTCTTGAATGGCCAGCGTAGAAAGAGCACTGTTACCCTTCCAAGACTATAAGGGTTAAAAGCCAACAATGTTTAAATCTGAATTATCCACTTTCCTGTGTTGTTTTTCAAGTGTTACTGTTTGAAGTGGTATAATTGTAGACCTTCCCTCACATTATTTGAAAATCAGCCATAAAGAGAAAGCTCATGATAAAATTTGTTATTACCTATTGATCATTATAAAAAGTTTCCCTGACTAATTTAAATCTGTTAAAGTCAGTATCATAGAGCTCCAACTTCAGTAATATTGCCCTTATAAAAGTTAATTCACATTCCCACAAATTTACAACAACAAAGCTTGTCTTTAGAACATTATGGTATGTAGCCTCTGAGTAGCATGTATTTCAACATAAATAATATCAAACTCAATAATGTTCATCTCCAGTCTGCCCTGTTGATGATTCATGTGCACGTTACAGTGGCCATCTTGGCTGCCAGGTGACTTTTTTTTAAAGCAGTTATTTGGAAGAGTTTCCAGTAAAAGTCTCAGGCAAAGCTCCAATCAATGAAATTAATATTTCCCATTTGGCACGTGGGGTCTTCATAACACAATGTACACCTATCGCGTCCATGTTGGGGTTTATGCTCCACACAAGCCTCCTATCATGTTATAAAACTGGCTACTAGGGTTGTTAGCATCTGAGGATGGAAGTAATACAATGTTATTATTGTATTTGATTTCTTGTGACTTTTTTCTCTTAGAATCTTCCTTGCCATTTTGCTTCGTGCCTTTGGTCCCAGCTTTCCAGAGAAGGACAATAGGATTCCTGCTGAGAGGTTTGCTCTTATTTCAACATGTCACTCAGTAACATAAATCAAACAGTTACATATGAGTGCATCAAATAAGTCACAGAAGCAACGTTCTCTAGAAATATCAGGGTGCTTTTTCAAGCCTCCTGACCAATGGGCACAAACAAGAAGTACCCAAAAATGGTGGGTAATGACCAACTGCCTCATTGCTACAGACACTCCGGCCATGGGAAGTGAGTCTCACAATGTTGTATCTAACAGAATTTTGTTGCCATTGAAGAAGCAGCACATCATCAATAAAGCAGTTGGTAAGGCAAATTGAGAAGCTGGCTTATTAATGTGCTGCTCCAAAATCCTGTTGCCATGCATTCTGGTGGAAGAGGATGGAATAATTGACCACATTGAAGGCCACAGACAGAATGAGGAAGGAGAAGGCACCATGGTCATCCAAGATCTCGTTGCTGATTTTGACACATGCCATTTTGGTGCTAAGGATGGGGTGGAAGCCAGTTACACAGGGTGTAGCAGCAGCAGCGCTTCAAAGACAAATTGAGTCATTAACCAGTCTGCTAAACTTATTCAAAATCATACAATATAAAAGGGTTGAATTTTCTTGGGAGTTCTTCAGATCGTCTGCAGTAACTTTGGTGGAAGATCCACAGAAACACTCGAGAAATGGTGTAAATGCTATTTCTGTAGAATTTCCATGGATCTTTTTTCTGTTGGTAAATGGGAAGTCTGCAGAAATGTATTATTTCTAAGTCTTTGAATTTATTGGAGAATTTAAATGTTTAATGCAACAGCTGTTAGTTGGTATATACTAAATGGTTCTGTAGCAAGTTAGTACACCACAACCAGCTCCTTCGAGATTTCCTCATAACTTATGAAAGGCCTGTACACTTGAATCTGTGTGTCTGCTCTTCTTGCGTCACCTCACTTGTTGTATCCTGAGTCTGTGGGCTTCGAGCTCTGGAACTTTCTGTCCACAAACCTTACTTGCTGCAACATTTATGCTAAAATTTATAATGAAAACATTTTTATAATGTAATAGGCATTTGTAGATATTACATCTTACATAGAAACAGGAGTAGGCCATTCAGCCCTTCCAACCTGAGTGTGAAGAAGGGAGTTTGGTAAGTAAGTGAATTTTAAGGGTTAATCACTCAAGACTAGCTTTTTTTACATCTAGCAATTAATTGAAATTCCTGTTTCAGTTAAGAGGTAAGTTAAGTTTCTTGCAGTTTTAAACAGGAGTATACTAACACTCAGAGTAGCTGTAACAAGTTAATTAAATAGCTTGCTTAAAC
Organism: Heterodontus francisci; assembly: GCF_036365525.1. Classification (NCBI taxonomy): domain Eukaryota; kingdom Metazoa; phylum Chordata; class Chondrichthyes; order Heterodontiformes; family Heterodontidae; genus Heterodontus; species Heterodontus francisci. The sequence continues at coordinate 51,548,262 of NC_090374.1, forward strand.
TGGTTTCTGAGCGGTAGCAGAGCTGACATAGCATTGTTTTCAGAGTATAAATTCAGGGGACTCTCAGTGCTGCTTGTCTGCATTGAGTGTTGCTGGAGGGCACAGTGTTAAGAAGGGAGTTTGGTAATTGAGGGAGTTCGGTAAGGAGGGGAGTATAAATTAAGAAAATAAATTTGAGTGTGCAGAGTGTAAAGTGGAAGTTTGGTGCGTGTGAGAGGGGCTCCTTTTTATCTTTCACCTTTTTTCAGCCTCCAGTAGCTGCCTCTCTCTTTTTGGTAAAGGGGAAGAAGCTGATTGGTAAGTAACTGGTAAGTTATTTTACTTTAAAGTTACATTATGGCAGGTCAGCTTGGCCAAGTCCTGCGGTATGTGGGAAGTCATGGACGCACCACATGTCCTAGATGAACACATCTGCAGGAAGTGTCACCGGCTGCAGGAGCTTGAGCTCCGGGTTTTGGAACTCGAGCAGCGGCTAGAGTCATTGTTGTGCATCCGCGAGGCAGAGGACTATGTGAATAGCACCTTTAGGGAGGTGGTCACACCGCAGGTTAGGAGCATGCAGGCAGAGAGGGAATGGGTGACCGCCAGGCAGTCTTAAGAGAACCAGGCAGGAAATGCAGGAGTTCCCTGAGTATATCTTGCTTGCTAATCGGTTTTCCATTTTGGATACTAGTGAGAGCAATGGTTCCTCGGGGGAGTGCAGCCAGAGCAAAGTCTGTGGCACCACAGGTGGCTCAGCTGCACAGGGAGGAAGAAGAGTGGAAGAACAATAGTGATAGGGGATTCAATAATCAGGGGATCAGACAGGAATTTCTGCAGCAGTAAACGTGACTCCAGGATGGTGTGTTGCCTCCCTGGTGCCAGGATCAAGGATGTCATAAAGCGGCTGCAGGAAAACCTTTTGAAGGAGGGTGAACAGCCAGAGGTCGTGATCCATATTGGTACCAAAGACATAGGTAGGAAGAGGGATGAAGTCCTGAAAGCAGATTTTAGGGAATTAGGAAGGAAATTAAAAAGCAGGATCACCAAAGCAGTAATCTCAGGATTACTCCCAGTGTCACGTGCTAGTGAACATAGGAATAGGAGAATTGATCGATTGAACACGTGGCTGGAGAATTGGCGTAGGAGGGAGGGCATCAGATTTCTGGGGCATTGGGACCGGTTCTAGGGCAGGTGGGACCTGTACAAGATGGATGGGCTACACCTTAACAGGACTGGAACTAATACCCTTGCAGGGAGATTTGCTAGCGCTGTTGGGGAGGGTTTAAACTAGCTTGTCAGGGGGATGGGAACCTGAGGGGTAGCTCAAATTGGAAGGAAGTAAAGCTTGTAACAGGAGGTAGAAAAGTAGCAAGTGACATTAGAAGGCAGGCGAAACAAAGGAGAGCATCAACTAGGCTTAGAATGCAGAATGTCAAGAAGACAAGGTTAAGGGCACTCTACCTGAATGCCTGCAGCATTCGCAACAAGATAGATGATTTAAAGGCCCAAATAGAGGTAACTGGGTATGATCTAATTGACATTACAGAAACATGGCTACAGGATGACCTAGACTGGGAACTGAATATTCAAGGACAGGCAAAAAGGAAAAGAAGGTGGTGTTGCGCTGATAAGGGATGGGATCAATACATTAGTAAGAGAAGATCTCAGAGTGGAAGATCTAAGGGATTAGGGGAAATGAGGAACTGAAGGAAATTAGTATTACTAAGAAGGTTGTATTGGAGAAATACATGGGCCTGAAGGTTGATAAGTCCCCAGGACCTGATATTATACTTCCCAGAGTGTTGAAAGATGTAGCTATGGAGATAGTGGATGCATCTTCCAAAATTCTACAGATTCTGGAGTGGTTCCTGCAGATTGGAAGGTTGCAAATGTCACCCCACTATAGAAGAAGGGAGGGAGAGGGAAAACAAGGAATTACAGACCTGTTAGCCTTTGTTACGACCGACCGCTCCTGTCAAAGCCCCAATCAAAATATACGATTCTGATTGTGGTGGTAGAGACGCACGATAATTCAATCCTGTGTTTCCACAGATTGGCTAACATATCATTTAAAACTTTCCAAATTAAAGAGCCAACCAAATTGTACCATCTATTAACCCCCCGAATGAGGCTAACCAAACCAGGTGTCTTTAAATCAATAAATTAACTCTTTAATTAGAACTAAATTCTTAAACACTATGAAGATATAAACAACATGTAAAATAGAAAAAAATTAGAGTCCTTGCAAATTTACAGTCCAATGTTGCTCGAAGTCCTCACAGGATGTTGCTCTCCTTCTCCAGTGAATTTCAACAATTAACGACTTGCAAACACTTTCAACAGAATCAATCTGACTCTAGAGTTTTTTGAGGGATAAAAGATTGTCCCAGTCTAACTTCCCTTTCTTCAATTTAAATTACCAGAGATCTCTGTTTTGGCTTGGCTTTTTCTTAGAATTTTGAGAGATGATAATAAACAGCCTAAAATCCTATTCCTTCAGTTTAAATGGTGGACAGCTCTTTTTCCAGGTGCTAACACCAGCTGTGTTCTGTGTCTGTCTGTTAGAACAAACTGTCTTCAACCCATAAGGCAGTTCAAAACTGAATTGTAACAAATGTATCGCATCAGGTTCACTCCCAGTGGCTATATAGATGGTAACGAGAATGCACCCTTTGAATCGCAGTCTCCAAATGGCTGTTTCTAAGGCAATGAAAATGCACCTTCCTATAACTCCTAAGGCCTGCCGACTCTTAAAGCAATACTGATCCCTTGCAAGCCTTAAAGGCAAACCGCATATTCTGAAAAAAAACTACAGGACCATGGCACCTTACATCAGCCGTTGGGAAAATGCAAGAATCTATTCTAAAGGATATGATAAATGGACACTTGGATAATAATGATCTGATAGGGCATAGTCAACATGGATTTTGAATGGGAAATCATGTTTGACGTATCTGTTGGGGTTTTTTTGGAAGTTACTAACAGAATTGAGTCGGTGAATGTGGTATACTTGGATTTTCAGAAGGCTTTTGATAAAGTCCCCCACAGGAGGTTGGTTAGCAAAGTTAAAGCACATGGGATAGGAGGTAATATACTGGCATGGATTAAGGATTGGTTAGCAGGCAGAAAGCAGAGAGTAGGAATAAACGGGTCATTCTCACGTTGGCACGCTGTGACTAGTGGGATACCGCAGGGATCAGTGCTTAAGCACCAGCTGTTCACAATAAGGGGAAAAAAACATTAGTGGGGGTTGTATATAGACCCCCAAACTGTAGTGGTGATGTTGGGACTGGAATTAAACAGGAAATTAGAGATGCACGTGATAAAAGAACATCTGCATTTATGGGTGATTTTAATCTGCATATAGATTGGGCAAATCAAATTAGTCACAATACAGTACAGGAGGAATTCTTGGAGTGTATATGGGATGGTTTTCTGGGCCAATACGTTGAGGAACCAACTAGAGAACAGGCCATCCTAGACTGGGTATTGTGTAATGAGAGAGGAATAATTGACTATCTAGTGGTGCGAGACCCCTTTGGGATGAGCGACCATAATATGATCGAATTCTTCATCAAGATGGAGAGTGACGTAGTTGATTCTGAGACAAGGGTCCTGAATCTTAGTAAAGGAAACTACGAAGGTATGAGGCACGAGTTGGCCATGACGGATTGGGAAACATTAATTTAAAGGGATGGCGATGAATAGGCAATGGCAAACATTTAAAGAGTGCATGGATGAACTGCAAGAATTGTTTATCCCTGTCTAGCGCAAAAGTAAAATGGGAAAGGTCGCCAAACCATGGCTTAAAAGGGAAATTAGAGAGAGTATTAGATCCAAGGAAGAGGCATATAAATTTGCCAGGAAAAACAACAGACCTGAGGATTGGGAGCAGTTTAGAATTCAGCAAAGGAGGACCAAGGGATTGATTGAGAAGGGGAAAATAGAGTACGAGAGCAAGCTTGCAGGGAACAAAAAAACTGACTAACAGTTTCTATAGGTATGTGAAGAGAAAAAGATTGGTGAAGACAAATGTAGGTCCCTTACAGTCAGAAACAGGGGAATTTATTATGGGGAACAAAGAAATGGCTGATCAACTAAATGTATACTTTGGTTCTGTCTTCACAAAGGAGGGCACAAATATCATAACAGAAATGTTGGGGAACACAGGGTTTAGTGAGAGAGAGGAACTGAAAGAAATCAGTATTAGTAGAGAAATGGTGTTGGGGAAATTGATGGGATTGAAGGCCGATAAATCCCAGGGCCTGATGGTATGCATCCCAGAGTACCTAAAGAAGTGGCCCTCGAAATAGTGGATGCATTGGTGGTCATCTTCCAAGATTCTATAGACTCGAACAGTTCCTACAGATTGGAGAGTAGCTAATGTAACCCCACTATTTAAAAAGGGAGGTAGAGAGAAAGCAGAGAATTATAGACCAGTCAGCCTGACGTCGGTAGTGGGGAAAATTCTAGAGTCCATTATCAAAAATTTTATAGCAGAGCACTTGGAGAACAGTGGTAGAATCGGACAGAGTCAGCATGGATTTACGAAAGGGAAATCATGCTTGACAAGTTTAGTTTAGTTTAGAGATACAGCACTGAAACAGGCCCTTCAGCCCACCGAGTCTGTGCCGACCATCACATCAACCACCCATTTATACTAATCCTACACTAATTCCATATTCCTACCACATCCCCACCTGTCCCTATATTTCCCTACCACCTACCTATACTAGGGGCAATTGCTAATGGCCAATTTACCTATCAACCTGCAAGTCTTTGGCATGTGGGAGGAAACTGGAGCACCCGGAGGAAACCCACGCAGACACAGGGAGAACTTGCAAACTCCACACAGGCAGTACCCAGAATTGAACCCGGGTGGCTGGAGCTGTGAGGCTGCGGTGCTAACCACTGCGCCACAAATCTACGAGAATTCTTCGAGGATCTAACTAGGAGAGTTGATGAGGGACAGCCAGTGGATATGGTTTATTTGGACTTTCAGAAGGCTTTCGATAAAGTTCCACATAAGAGATTAGCATGTAAAATTAAAGCGCATGGGATTGGGGGTAGTGTATTGCGATGGACAGAAAATTGGTTGGCGAACAGGAAACAAAGAGTAGGGATAAATGGGTCTTTTTCTGAATGGCAGGCAGTGACTAGTGGGGTACCGCAGGGATTGGTGCTAGGACCCCAGCTATTCACAATATACATTAATGATTTAGATGAGGGAACTAAATGTAATGTCTCCAAGTTTGCAGATGACACAAAACTAGGTGGGAATGTGTGTTGTGAGGAAGATGCAAAGTGGCTTCAAGGGGATTTGGACAGATTTAGTGAGTGTGCAAGAATGTGGCAGATGGAATATAATGTGGAAAAATGTGAGGTTATCCACTTTGGTAGGAGGAACAGATGTGCAGAGCATTTCTTAAATGGCAAGTGATTATAAAGTGTAGATGCACAAAGGGACCTGGGTGTCCTTGTCAATAAGTCACTGAAAGCTAACATGCAGGTGCATCAAGCAATTAAGAACGCTAATGGTATGTTAGCCTTTATCGCAAGAGGATTTGAGTACAAGAGTAGTGATGTCTTGCTTCAATTGTATAGAACCTTGGTTAGACCACATTTGGGTGTACTGTGTGCAGTTTTGGTCCCCGTACCTTAGGAAAGATATTATTGCGATAGAGGGTGTGCAACGAAGGACACAATTTCAAAATTGGGGGGAAGCCACTTATGACCGAGATGAGGAGAAATTTCTTTACTCAGAGGGTTGTGAATCTTTGGAATTCTGTACCCCCAAGGGCTGTGGAAACTCAGTCATTGAATATGTTTAAAGCAGAGATTGACAGATTTCTAAATACAAATGGCATAAGGGGATATGAGGATCGTGTGGGGGAAAAAGGCATTGAAGTGAATGATCAGCCATGATCATATTGAATGGCAGGGCATGCTCAATGGGCTGAATGACCTACTCCTGCTCCTATGTTCCCATTAGGTCTGACCTGTACCCCCACAACTATTTGTTCCCTTTGTTCCTATCCCTTGATCCCCTAACCTAACAAAATTTATCAATCTCAGTTTCAAAATTTCAATTCAACCAGCATCCACAGCCTTTTGGGAGAGCACGTTTCAGACTTCAGCCATCTCGTCTGGGGGAAAAAATGCTCCCTGATTTAATGCTGTTACGGTCACGTGAGGAGAAATTATGAACTTTAAAATTAACTGATGAATTGAACTTAAAATGGGCACCTTTTGCTTCAAAACAAGATGGGGTTAAGAGGTCAGGTAACCTCTCCTGTACTGCGAATACACATTGTAACTAATGGAACCCTGAACCAATTGTTATGTCTAGTCAATTGTTGAAGAAAGCATTAGAAATGTAAATGGATCATTCATTGTTAATGGCTATCTCTCTTCAACAAGTTGGGCTAACAATGACTTGTCACACATGGAGACTCCAGACTCAAATTCAGGATAATGTTTGAAAAAAACACCACTTTATCAAGATGGCATAGAGATGAGCAACATCCAAACCCATTGTCTAACACTGGCCACGCCAGCAAATACCATTTATGAAAATACAATGGGAGAGAAACTTGGATGAGTTTTTAATGAGACATTTTTTGTGCAGAAACCAGAAGGAAGACCCGTCTGAGCAAGAAGGACCCTGCCAGAATACCATCTTTAAATTACCTAGAGGCAGAGACGAAAGGTAACCTTGAAACACCATACCTGAGAAATTGCAACAGGATTTTCGCCATGGAACTCTGACTGAGATTTAATCAAAGAAGTCTGCTGCAAAGTATCCGTCCACCTGAAACTTTCTAAAGTCTGACTTTAGTGAACCAGGAAAAAGGAAAAACAGGCCTGCAGCACTTTTAAATCTTCCTCCTGGCAAAACAAGCACGGTTTCACAACAAACTATTTTTAAAACCATCAGACCTAAGTGCACGCTACCTCTTAATCACTATCTTTTCTTGTGTGCGTATGTGTGAGAGTGGGTGATGTCGTGAATATTTGAGTATTGTTCAATATTTATCTTTCTTTAAACCTACAAGAAAACCTGTCATTTGTCTGTTTATTGACCACTAAAACGCACAAGGTGTAAAGCACAATTCTAATAAAAACACACTGTCTTCAGTAAGTTGAGAGGTTAAAAAGTGGAAATCATACCTAACATTTCCCACCTGTCTGTAACAACCATTGCTCTAATAAGTTAATGCAATTTTGTTCTGCATTCCTCCACCGGAGGAAATAGGATAGATACAGAAAAACTATCAGATCCCTTCATCATTTAAAATAACTAGATTAAATCATCGTTCAACCTTCTAAACTCAAGGGAATACAAGCCAAATTTATGCAATCTATCCTCATGATTTTAAACCCTGGCATAATTCTGTTGAATCTGGGCTGTATCCCTTATTGCTAATATATCTTTCCTGAGGTACGATGTCCAAAATTGAATGCAGATGGTGTCTGACCAAGGCTGAAGCAACACTTCCTCACTTTTAAATTACAACCCCTTTGAGATAAAGGCCACCTTTCCATTTGCCTTTTTAATTACTCTTTACAACGTATACTTGCTTTCTGTAGCTGGGCATCTAAATTCCTTTGCTTCTCCACAGCTTTTAGTCTTTCCATTAAGCAAATATTGTGATTTGTTTTTCTCAGATCCACTCACTACATCTGTCTATGTTCCATTGTAACATTCTTTTTCCATTCACACAATGTACTGTGCCCTCTACTTTATTGTCATCTACAAAGTTGGATATACAACTTAATAAGCCTGCCATTTTTGTATCCCCCCTACATGGCATAAACACACCCCTATCATTATGGAACAGTGATTCTGACTCACTGTCAGCGACACTTCAGTAGATCTGCCAGTGTAAAATAAGCATTGTCATAATTGTAATACGCTGTACAACAAACAGTTTAACATTCTGATGAAAAGTCCTGAAAAGCTAACTGTTTCTCTCTCCACAGATGCTTAGACCTGCTGTGCATTTCCAGCACTTTTTATTTTTGTTTCAGATTGCCAGCATCCACAGTATTTTACTTTTAATTTAACATCCTTACTGTTATAAAATTACATACATATTGCCGTCGCATCACAAACTTTGGCATAGGAATCGGCACGCTTATGTATTTCCTAAAAAACTGATGTCCAAGAAAAGTTTACAAAAAACCCAGAAAGTCACATTCTTTCTCAATACTCTATTTTCCTATTGCAGAAACTGGAGCTTAAGAATGGGAGGGCGTGAGCTTTTCTCTTTCTAAAAATCCCGATAATATTATCCAGTTAAACCCTAACATACAAGTTGCACTGTCCACTCGAACCACATGTACACACCTCAAACACGTGCCCAGGAACGCCTATATCGTAACTGGACAGTACACATGCGCTATTGCTGTTGACTGATTCGCTGGTTGCTTCCGCTTCATTAAGGCGAGTACGCATGCGCACAGTTTGCCGCGTAATTGGCCAGTCACCACGTGTGCTCGGGGTGCTCAACATAAATTGACTCGGTACGCATGCGTGTTGGGGGTTTGTGATTTTAGCGCGAGAACGATGGAGCGAGAAGTGTCGGACTGTGAAAGTGAGGAGACTATCGTGGAGGGTTCGGTTCAGGACAGCGAGGTCGAGGAGGAAGAGCTGCCTGTAGAGAGGTATCCGAATTAGTATCGGAGGCAGCGCCAGAGTCAGCCACTGGCGGCAAAAGGGCGGCGTCCGTGCAACAGACAGCACGACCCTCACACCGCACTCATCCTCTCCTTCCCCCTCACACCTGTCACCGGCTCCTCCACCTCACTGCTTCTTCCCCTCACCCACCACCGGCCCCTCCCTCCTCACACCGGACGCACCCTCCAACGGCCCCTGACACTGGATTAATAGTCTTTCCTTCTCACACCTGTCACTGGCCCTTCTCCCTCACACTCTTTTCCCCCCCCCCCCTCACCCACCACCGGTCCCCTCCTTTTCGCACCGTCCACCGGCCCCTTCTCCCTCAGCCCCTTACTGGGTTCATCCTCTTTTCCCTTCACACCTGCCAGTGGCCCCACTCCTCATAATGGACTCACCCCCTTCCCCACTTCACACCTGCGACTGGGCCCTCCCTCCCTCCTTACACTGGACTCATCCTCTTTCCTTCTGATGCCTGCCACTGGCCCATCCCCCCTGCGCCACCGCTTCTTCCTCATACCATGCCCCATTCCCCTCAGACTGGCCCTGACCCTTCCGCAACCAGCCCTTCACTGGCACCTGCCCAAGTATTGGGAATCCTCATTCTTCTTTGCACCCACCCCCCCCCCCCCTCCCCCATTCCCACTCAGGCTAAGAACCCCTCTCTTTCTCATTCCCTCCTTCCTTCTTGGGGCTCCATCAATGCTACCAAGTTGTAAGTGATTGAGAATAACACAGATATTATTGTTGCCTCCTTGTGTAGGGAAATGCTTTGCTTCATCCAGGACCTTACTGAAGCAGCTGGCCAAGATTTGTAACTGTTGCTAGAGTGATATGCCACAGTCTCCATCTTTCATTGCACCCTCAACTGTGTGCTTCATTTTACACAAGATTGTGTAGGAAATGTTTGTAGTGTATTGAGTGCATTTGACAGATTTATTAGGATAATCTAATTTCTGCCAACTCTTGGTCTCCTCAGGCACTCATCATTTCCTGTGGTCTTGTGAAAGAGATATTTGGTGAATGCTGTCCATAGCAATGGGGCTGAGATTGGGAATTCAACAGCTTGATGTCCGCTGTATATTTCCATGGTGATATTGTGCCAAATGACATTTATAACAATATTGAAAACTATGTTTGTGCTTATTTCATGTAGGATGCTGTTTATTCATAAAAATGCTTTTCAATTGTACCATACAATGAGTGATTTTACTTCAGGCACAGAAGGAACATTTGGAGGTAATATTTCTTTGATTTTACACCATATTTTATCAAGAAGTACATATGCTCATCTTTTCCCCATTACCTTTTTGTTCGTTCTGTCTATTTTCTTCCCATCCATATTAATGAACTGATTTTTCTTAACGATAAGATTCTCCAGGTGTCAGCAATTTTCTGTTACCTTGCCCATGCGTCCATTCTTGGTGTGAGCCTGAACAGTGTTAGTGAGTTGACTATTGCCATATAAAGGGCGTCACAGCTCAATCCAAACCTGTCCTTTCCCGATGTCTACATGGGCATAAATCCCAGCAGGAATCCCAAATTAACGATTTAAGGTCAGGAGAGGGAGTCAGAAGTGATCTCTTCGGATAAGAAACTTAAATGTTAAGTGAGACTGGAGAAGTTGGGTTCTTTTCATTGGAATGGAAAGTTGAGGATATTTGACAGATGTTTAAAATTGAGGTTTGGCTAAAGAATGGAGAGAAAAGTATTTTCACTGGTCATGACTCAGGTACTGGAAGATCATAACTTTAAGATCATAAAGAATGCGGGGAGAAGTTAGGAGAATTGTTTAATAATGCAAGGGGTTATTAGTACATCAAATACTCATTTGATGGAAATCCCTAATAGACTTGCTGTCTATTAATGTTTTAGTATTGTCAATTTTACACATTAGGCCATTGGGAGAGCTCTTAACTCATTTTTACCACTCAAATTTCTGCTTCCAGTCTTCCCTGAGCATAGGAAAGCTGTTTGCCTTGCATCTTTCCAGTCTATGGACTCACTCAGGGTCCCTTTTAAAGCTGGTGCACAGAAGTATACCCTAAACCAAGGCCACTGAGGTGAATCGTAGTGATCTGGTTGAGACTCTTAATTCGATCAGCAATTGGGAATTTAACATTGATGCTTCCTTTTGTCTATTTAATTCATGTACTCAGTAACTACTGTGCTTTTGGAGGATCCATTTTCAGGGATTTAAAGTGATCGAACCAATGATGGAAAACATAGTTTGACTTGGTACCTAAAAGTTATCACTTGTAAGTGACTGGTTTAAGAATATATAGTGACTTTTTTTTTACAGTTCATTTGTATTTATTCATAATTAGTATATACAGCAAATACAGCTTTTATACCTGTGTGTGGGATTATTCAACCCCATGTGCATTTTTAGGCATAATAAATAGAAATATCATGGCCTCAATTAATTTCCCTCCATAATGGGTGACATTGGGGGGGGGGGGGGGAATGGTAAAGAATTAAATATAGGAAACGCACCCCCAACATGCTGTGCAAGTGCCTGTCACCATTTTCTACGGTGACCAATAACAGGGTGTCTGAATGACCTACCATGAAGAGGTGGGAAAGTTCATTAATACATGTAAATCCCACTGCAGATTTCCCAGGCATTTGGAAATTCAGCATTGAAAACTCTATTACAGGATGCTAAGAGGGGTATAGAAAGTGGAGGGGTGAAATCAAAAAGGAAATTAGGAAAGCAAAGAGAGGGCATGAAAGAATATTAGCAAGCAAAATCAAGGTGAACCCAAAGATATTTTATCAATGCATTAGGAGTAAGAGGATAATGAAGGAATAGGGCCATAAAAGACCAAAAAGGTAACCTATGTGTAAGGGCAGAAGATGTTGATATGGTTCTTAATGAAAACTTTGCGTCTGTCTCCACAAAAGAGGAGGATGATGCAGACCTTGTAGTTGAGAAGGAGTGTGACGTATTGGATGTGATAAACAGAGAGGGAGAGAGGAAGTATTAATGTGGTCAGCATTCTTGAAACTTAATAAATCACCAGGGCCAGATGAAATGTACCATAGGCTGTTAAAAGAAGCAAGAGAGGAAATAGCAGAATGTTTGACCAGCATTTTCCAGTCCTCACTGGATACAGGTGTGGTGCTGGAGGATTGGAGAACTGCTAATGCTGTACCTCTGCTTAAAAAGGGATAGATCGAATAATTACAGGCCCATCAGTCTAACCTCAGTAATGGGCAAATTATTGGAATCTATTCGAGACAGGATAAACTGTCACTTAGAAAGGCACAGGTTAATTAAGGATAGCCAGCATGGATTTGTTAAGTGAAGATCTTGTTTGACCAACTTGATTGAATTTATTAAAGAAGTAGCAAGGAAGATAGATGAGGGTAATGCAGTTGATGTAGTATATATGGATATTAGCAAGGCTTTTGACAAGGTCCCACATGGCAGACTTGTTTTTAAAAAATCAAAAACCATGGGATCCAAGGAAATGCAGCAAGGTGTTTAGATACAAAATTGGCTCGATGGCAGGAAACGTATGGTAATTGACAAGTGTTTTACTGACAGGAGGGCTCAGTACTGGGTTGCCTGTTTTTGTGGTATATAAACAATTTGGATGTAAATGCAGGGGGCATGTTCAAGAAGTTTGCAGACGGCGCAAAGATTGGCTGTGTGGTGGATAGCGAGGAGGGTAGCAGTCGGCTGCAAAAGATATTGATGGTCTGGACAGTTGGGCAGAAAAGTGGCAAATGGAATTCACTGGAGAAGTGTGAGGTGATGCATTTGGGGAGGTCAAACAAGGCAAAGGAATACACGATTAATGGGAGAATACTGAAGTGTAGAGGAAATGAGGGACCTTGGAGTGAATGTCCACAGATCCCTGAAGTAGGACAAGTCTGTAAGGTGGTTAAGAAGGCATATGGAATCCTTTCCTTTTATTAGCCGAGGTATAGAATACAAGAGCAGGGAGGTTATGCTGGAACTGTATCACTGGTTAGGCCACAACCTGAGTACTGTGTGCAGTTCTAGTTACCTCATTACAGGAAGGATGTAATTGCACCAGAGAGGGTACAGAGGAGATTTACGAGGATGTTGCCAGGACTAGAAAATTGCAGCTATGGGGAAAGATTGGATAGGCTGGGGTTGTTCTCCTTGGAGCAGAGAAGGCTGAGGGGGAGATCTGATTGAAATGTACAAAATTTTGAGGGGCCTGGATAGAGTGGAGGTGAAGGGTCTATTCACCTTGGCAAAGAGGTCAGTGATGAGGGGGCAGAGATTTAAAGTGGTTAGTAGCAAAATTAGAGGGGAAATGAGGAAACACTTTTTTACCCAGAGGGTGTTGGGTCTCTGGAACTCACTGCCTTAAAGGGTAGTTGAGGCAGAGACCCTCAACTCGTTCAACAGGAGTCAGGATGTGCACCTCAAGTGCAGTAATCTGCAGGGCTATAGACCAAATGCTGGAAGTTGGATTAGAATAGGTGGATTGTTTGTCGGCCGGCGCAGACACGATGGGCCTTTAACCTTTCTATGATTCTATGCTAGAAGGAGTGCGAGCTGCCAACTCCACAGGGTAAGCACATTACTCAGCATTCCTTGTGGGCCATGTAAGATTTGGTCTGGGAGTTACAGATTACCCAAAAATGGGGGTCAAGGTCACAAGTGGTTTAAAGGAGTTAATTGAGAAGCAGCAGTTCAGATACGACGCACAAGTTAAACAGACAGAAAAGACATACAACCCATAACAGGTGAGAACAGTTTGCCAGTCCTGGATCGGATGAACAGACAGATGAAGCGGAATGCTGATCTCTGGCAGTGGCAGTCTCTCCTGCACTGTGGTCTTGAGCAGTGGCATAGTGGTAATGTCACTGGACTAGTAATTCAGATGCCTAGGCTAATGCTCTGGGGACATGCGTTTGAATCTCACCACAGCACATGGTAAAATTTGAATTCAATTAATAAAAATCTGGAATTAAAAGCTAGGCTAATTGTGACCATGAGCCTTTGTCGATTTGTGGTTGAAAACCCATCTGGTTCACTAATGTCTGCTACCCTTACCTGGTCTGGCCTACATGTGACTCCAGACCCACAGCAATATGGTTGACCCTCTGAATGGCCTAGCAAGCCACTCCATTGTATTAAACCGCCACAAAGTGTAAGAAAAGGAATGAAACTGGATGGACCGCCCGGCATCAACCTAGGCACTGGAAATGACAAAATCAAACCCAGCCCTGTCGACACTGCAAAATCCTCCTTATTAACGTCTGGGGAGGGAGAGCTGTCCACAGACTAGACAAGTAACAGCTTGACATTATCTGTATGGTACGATTCTGAGAGTTTGACAATGTCCCTGACACCACTATCACCATCCCTGGGTATGTCCTGTCTCATCAGCAGGACAGATGCACCAGAGGTGACAGCACAGTGGTGTACAGTTGGGAGCGAGTTGCCGTGGGAGTCCTGAACATTAACTCTGGGCACCATGAAGTCTCATGGCATCAGGTCAAACATGGGCAAGCAAACCTCCTGCTGATTATCACCTCATGCCCACCCTCCCCCCTCAGCTGATTGGATCAGTGCTTCTCCATCTTGAACACCAATTGAAATAAGCACTGAGAGTAGCAAGGGAACAGAATGTACTCTGGGTGAGGGACTTCAATGTCCATCACCAAGAGTGGCTCGGTAGTACCACTACTGACCGAGCTGGCTGAGTCCTAAAGGACATAACTGCTCAACTGGGTCTCCAGCAGGTGGTTAGGGAAAAATCTACTTGACTTTGTCCTCCCCAATCTACCTGTTGAAGATGCATCTGTCCATGACGGTACTGGTGGGTGCGACCACCAGACAGTCCTTGTGAGACGAAATCCCATCTTCGCATTGAGGGTACCCACCATCGTGTTGTGTGGCACTACCTCTGTGCTAAGTGGGATAGGCTTCAAACATCTAGCAGCTCAAAACTGGGCATCCATGAGGAGCTGTGGGCCATCAGCAGGAGCAGAATTATATTCAACCACAATCTGTAACCTTATTAGATTAGATTAGAGATACAGCACTGAAACAGGCCCTTCGGCCCACCGAGTCTGTGCCGAACATCAACCACCCATTTATACTAATCCTACACTAGTCCCATATTACTACCAAACACCCCCACCTGTTCCTATATTTCCCTACCACCTACCTATACTAGTGACAATTTATAATGGCCAATTTACCTATCAACCTGCAAGTCTTTTGGCTTGTGGGAGGAAACCGGAGCACCCGGAGAAAAACCCACGCAGACACAGGGAGAACTTGCAAACTCCACACAGGCAGTACCCGGAATCGAACCCGGGTCCTTGGAGCTGCGAGGCTGCGGTGCTAACCACTGCGCCACTGTGCCGCCCTATGGTCCAGCATATCCCACAATCTACCGTTACCATCAAGCCGGGGTCCAACCCTGGTTTAATGAAGAGTGTAGGAGGCATAACTTTTTTTAAAAAAAGTGTCAGCCTGCTGAAGCTACAACAAAGAACTACTTGCATGCCAAAAAGCGGAAGCAACAAGTGATAGACTGGGCTAAGCAATCCCATGATCAATGCATCAGATTTCAATCCTGCCACATCTAGCTGGGAGTTGTGGTGGACGATTAAACAACTAAACTGGAGGAGACAGCTCCGCAAATATTTCCATCATCAGTGATTGGGTAGCCCAGCATATCAGTGCAAAAGACAAGGTTGCAGCATTTGCATCCATCTTCAACCAGAAGTGCTGAGTGGATTTATTTCTGCCCCCTTTTTAGGTTCCCAGCATCACAGATGCCAGCCTTCAGCCAATCCGATTCACTCCACGTGATATCAAGAAACTACTGTAGGCACTAGATACTGCAAAAAGCTGTGGGCCCTGACGACATTCAAGTAATAGTACTGAAGACTTGTGCTCCAGAACTAGTTGCACCCCTAGTCAAGCTGTTCCAGTACAGCTACAACACTGGCATCTACTTGGCAATATGAAAAATTGCCCAAGTATGTCCTGTACACAAAGCAGAACAAATTCAACCCAGCCAATTACCACCTTCGGTCGACTCTTGATCATCAGTATAGTGATGGAAGGGGTTGTCGACAAAGCCATCTAGAGGCACTTGCTCAGCAATAACCTGCTCACTGATGTTTGGTTTGGTTTCCGCCACCCACTCCTGACCCCTCTACAGCTTTTGTCCAAACATGGACAAAAGAACTGAACTCTGGAGGTGAGGTGAGAGTGACTGCCCTTGGCATCAAGGAGCCCTAGCAAAACTGGAGTCAATGGGAGTGGGGGTGGGGGGGAATCTCTCTGCTGGTTGCTGTCACATCTAGCACAAAGGAATATGGTTGTGGTTGTTGGAGGTCAATCATCTCAGTCCCAGGCCATCACTGCAGGAGTTCCTCAAGCTAGTGTCCCAGGCCCAACAATCTTCAGCTGCTTAATCAATGACCTTCCCTCCATCTTAAAATCAGAAGTGGGGATGTTGGCTGATAATGTTCAGCACCATTCGCGACAACTCTTGATGAAGCAGCCCGTTTCCATATGCAGCAAGAACTGGACAACATCCTGGCTTGGGCTGGAAAGTGACAAGTAACATTTGCGACACCCAAGTGCCAGGCAATGACCATCTCAAACTGGAGAATCTAACCATTTCCCCTTGATGATCAATGACATTACCATCACTGTATTCCCCACCATCAACATCCTGAGGGTCACCATTGACCAGAAACTGAACTGCTGTGGCTACAAGAGCAGGTCATAGCCTGGGTATTCTGTGGTAAGTAACTTGCCACCTGTCTCCCCGATGCCTGTCCTCCCATCTACAAGGCACAAGTCAGAAGTGTTATGGAATACACTCCCCTTGCCTGGATGGGTGCAAATTCAACACTCTAAGCTCAACACCATCCAGGACAAAGCAACCCGTATGATGGGCACCATCCACCACCTTCAATATTCACTCCCTTCATTGCCAATACTTAGTTGCAGCAGTGTGTACCATCTACAAGATGCACTGCAGAAATGCACCAAGGCTTCTTAGACAGCACCTTCCAAACTTGTGACCTCTACCATCTAGCAGGACAAGGGCAGCAGTTGCATGGGAACACCACCACCTGCAAGTTCCCCTCCAAGCCACGCACCAACCTGACTTGGAACTATATTGCTGTTCCTTCACTGTCGCTGTGTCAAAATTTTGGAACTCCCTTCCTACACCCCACATGGAATGCAGTGGTTCCGGAAGGCAGCTCACTACCACCTCCTCGATGGCAATTAGGTATGAGTGCCAAATGCTGGCCTAGGCAGCGACACCTGCATCATGAACGAATTTTTTCTTTTTAAGTGTTTGGCCGAAGCCATCATGGATCCACCTCAAAGTTCTCATACCTTTCCCTCCTTTTCAGCTACCTTGCATCTAGGGGGCGGGTGGGTGTCCTGTGACAATTACTTGTTCAATTACATTTTTGCCAGCTATTGCAGTGTCCTTGCTCATGAAGTCACTTTACTTATCTCTTCTGACATTTTGTTAGCTTCACCAGGCAGTTGTTTAAGCTGGCATGAGGCTTATCAAGCCCAGAAGACCTATGCCTGGAGGAGTATGTCTCTGGCTAGGTGTCTTAGATAACAAACCTCTGGGAAACACTATCTATCTTGACTGTGCTGTGTCTGTTACGACCAAGGGTGGGAGGAGTGCACTGTTAATTCAGTCCCGCTTCTCCACAGGCCACAACATATATTTAGACTTCGGGTAAGTGGGAAAATTTATCATGTACACTTTTTAAACCCCCCCCCCCCCCCCCCACCCAGAATAAATGCGCCAACCAGGTTTCTTTAAACAACAAAAATACCCGTTAATTATAAACCAAGTTTTTACCAATAATGAAATAAAACATACATGCCAATTGAAGTATTAAAGCCCCTTATTTATCCCAGCCCTCTCATTCATACTGGTTAACTGGGAAAAAAATAAGAGTTTTTTTCTTTACAGCTGTTGCAAAGAAATAGAAGGATTAAAAAAAACCCCACTTAGGCTTCAAAGAAGATGTCCTTTGTGTTGCTGCGTATAGGTGACTGACTAGGATCTTCCCAGATCAGTCCCTTCCAGGCGATGATCAGTTTGGGTAGACTTTCCAAGAGATACAACAGCAGGAGGTTTCAGTTAGGCTTTACAGCAGAAATGTAGCAAGAATTAGTAAAGGTTTCTTCAAATAAAGGAAGAAATAAGAAATTGATTTGATGCAGGATTTCTTTTCAAGAGAAAAAGCTGAGCTGGCTGGGTTGTCTTCTGTTGCAGGCAAAATCGCCAACTGGCTTTTTTAACAGTTCAAATTAAAATAAACTTTCCAAGAGTCAATTCTCTTGATGTCTGTAAATCTTGGCCTTTCACTCCTTTATAAACATCTCTCCAAGTGAAAAATAACTCCTGCTGGGTTTTTATTTTGAAAACAGCTGCCTTGCAGTCATTGTTTACAGTTCAAACATAGTCCAAACCATCTGGTGACCTTTTTTTAAAAAAAAAAGCACTCAAAGTTCCAGCATCTATGGAATCTCTAAGTTGAGAATTTGTGTCTCAAAATTGAACAAAAATGGAAACACTCGTAACATTGCTTCCACTTGCTGACAGTTGGAGAATTCCTTGAACAGAAAGAGAAAAACCTATTGCTAAAAAGCCCCAGCCCCTACAATTTCTAGTAATTCTATAATATTCTCAACTACAATTTCTTATAACCAGGGGAAGCACTCCTACTGCCTCAAGGAAAACTTTGGTCTTCCATCACAACCTCTCTTCCTTCCTGTTTTGATTGCTGGGGATCATCCCCCAAGGGATGTCATTTTAGCTAGCTGCTGAGTGGGAAATGAATCTAAAAGCTGACGATCCCTTGAAGTTCAGCAGGACCTCTGTCACTAGCCTAGATGCGTCCTTCAGTTGTTTTTGGCCTTTGCAGCAGCCTTCCCATAAATATTGGGCCCCTGTCTCTTCCCTTCCTACCAAAACCTGTTAAAGGAAAATTTCCATCTAAAATTTCCTGATCTAGATCAATACATGAAATGCACTTTAATTTGAAGAATGATGACTACTGCATGTACCCAAAAGCAAATATTTTTTATACTTATTTTTAGGAAGTTCTTCACCTGTGATACAGATGATTCCTAAAACAAAATGTTTTCGACTGCATGTGGAAAATCGTCAACAGCAAGTGAAAACTCTGGTATGATATCAAAGGTAGACATTGTCTTGGAATAGAGGATAAGTGTCAGATTTTTGAACCCTGAAATTTCTCTGCTTGGCTGGAATAGTGGCTGGTCAGGAGGAATTTGGGCTGCAACCTACTTGTGCTGGGTCTTGAGTCCTTTTTGTTTTGGTAAAGTAAATTCCCCTGGAAGTCTGAACAGACAGGAATTCCTCAAGGTAGTTTAGTTTAGAGATACAGCACTGAAACAGGCCCTTCGGCCCACCGAGTCTGTGCTGACCATCAACCACCCATTTATACTAATCCTACACTAATCCCATATTCCTTCCACATCCCCACCTGTCCCTATATTTCCCTACCACCTACCTATACTTGGAGCAATTTATAATGGCCAATTTACCTACCAACCTGTAGTGTCCTAGGCCCAATCATCTTCAGCCGCTTCATCAATGACCTTCCTTCCATCATAAGGTCAGAAGTGGGATGTTCACTGCAGTGTTCAGTATTATTTGCAACTCCTCATACTGAAGCAGTCTGTCCATATGCAGCAGGATCTGAACAATCAGCTTGGGCTGATAAGTGGCAAATAACATTTGTGCCACACCAATGCCAGGCAATGATCATCTGCAACAAGAGAGAATCTAACATCCCCCCCCCCCCCCCCCTTGACATTCAGTGGCATTACCATTGCTGAATCCCCACACGATCAACATTCTGGGGCTTACCACTGACCAGAAACTTAACTGGAGTACCCATATAAATACTGTGGCTACAACAACAGGTCAGAGGCTAGGAATTCTGTGGTAAGTAACTTAGTTTCTGACTCTCTAAAGCCTGTCCAATATTTAAAAGGCACAAGTCAGGAATTACCTGAGTGCAGCTCCACCAACAAGAAGTTCTACACCATCCTGAACAAAGCAACCTACTTGATCAGCACTGCTTAAACACGTGTTCCCTCTGCCAGCGCATAGTGGTAGCAGTGTACCTAATACAAAATGCACTGCCTCCTTCAACAGCACCTTCCAAATCTGCAACCTCTACCACCTAGAAGGACAAGGGCAGCATGAACATTGGAGCAGGAGTCAACCATTCAGCCCATCAAGCCTGCTCTGCTATTCAATACTGATCATCTACTTCAATGCCTTTTTTCCCCACACTATCCCCATATCCCTTTGTCATTTGTATTTAGAAATCTGTCAATCTCTACTGTAAACAGACTCCAATGACTGAGCTTCCACAGTTCTCTGGGGTAGAGAATTCCAAAGATTCACAATCCTGAGTAATAAAATTTCTCCTCTGTCCTAAGTGGCTTCCCCCTTATTTTGAAATGGTGTCCCCTGGTTCTAGACTCCCCAACCAGAGGAAACATCTTGCCTACATCTACCCTGTCTATCCCTTTTAAGTATTTTGTAGATTTTAATGAGATCACCTCTCATTCTTCAAAACTCCAGAGAATACAGGTCCAGTTTCCCCAAACTCTCTTCACAGGGCAGTCCTGTCATCCTGGGAACGGGTCTGGTGAGCCTTCATTGCATTCCCTCTATGGCAATAATATCCTTCCTAAGGTAAGGGGACCAAAACAGCACTCTACTCCAGGTGCAGTCTATCCAAGGTTCTATGCTATTGAAGCAAGACTTCACTACTCCTGTACTCTCATCCTCCTTGTGATAACAGACTAACATACCATTAGTCTTAATTGCTTGCTGCTCTGCATGTTGGCTTTCAGTGACTTATTGAGAAGGACACACAGGTCTCTGTACACCTACACTTTCTAATCACTTGCCATTTAAGAAATGCTCTGCATATCTATTCCTCCTACCAAAGTGGATAACCTCCCATTTTTCCACATTATATTCCATCTGCCATGTTCTTGCCCACTCACTAAGTCTGTCCAAATCCCCTTGAAGCCGCTATGTATCTTCCTCACAACACACATTCCCACCTAGTTTTGTCATCTACGAACTTGGAAATATTACATTTGGTCCCCACATCCAAATCATTGATGTATATTGTGAACAGCTGGGACCCAAGAACTGGGAATGCCATCACCTGTAAATTCCCCTCCAAGCTGCACACTATCCTGACTTAGAACTATGTTGCCATTCCTTCACTATCACTGGGTTTAAAAAACCTGGAGCTCCCTTCCTGACAGCACTGTGGGTATACCTACACCAGATGGACTGCAGCAGTTCATGAAGGCGGCTCACCACCACCTTCTCGAGGGCAATTAGGGATGAGCAACAGAAGTTGGTCTTGCCAGTGACACTCGTATGGCTTGAAAGAACAAAAAAGAAAGAAAATACTTTCTTTTGGCCCTTCTGTGCCAATCTGAGGTTGGACTGGAGGGAAGACATCATTTGTCAGAATTTCTGCTGGTTTTCCTCTTCCTCATGTTTTCTACCCCCCACCAGTTGCCCCTAACACTGTTATGTCTAGTCCTGGTTGAAGTGGGAATATTTACTTTCAAAGGCTGGTTTACCTATAGCAGTCAATGCAGAACAGTGTGCCGTAGAGAACTTTTTTTTCTTCCCTACCCCAACCCAGCTGAGGCAGGGGTCCCAGTAGCATTAATAATCCTGACCCCAAGATTGGGACAGGATTAGTGACCCAATTATGAATGTGTATAAATTCGACCTGATTCCTGACATACCCCAGCAGGAGGCCAGATGATGCATTTCTAGTTCTTTGCCGGTTTTTCACTGTGTATTTTGTTGGTATTTTTCTCCTGTCCATATCCATTCTGTTCAAAGTGATCATCTGTGGCACTCTGACCACAACCTGCCAAATAATTTTTCAAGTCAAAATAAGTGTCCCTTGTGCTCAGCATTGCTAAAGATACAAATGACAGGAATTAGGTCATTTGAACAAATTCTTATCATTTACACTTAATTCTAATATGTCCATCCATATTTGGGCAGCATCACCTTTGTTGCAAAATGTCAAGTGTATAAAGCCAGCAGGGAACTGATGAATCAGGTCCCAAGTAATTTTCTGCCAAGTTCCTGCCTGTTGTGTAGGAGGGAAGCCTTAATTTTCTTGGGCCTAGTTCTGTGGCAGCAGTAAGCTGTACTGATGACAAAATCTGCACCTGAACACACATGGGACCATATCCTGGCAGGAAAATTCCTAGAGCTATAATGGAGCTGGATGGGAAAAGGTTTTTTTTTTTCAGTCTTCAGAATGCAAAATAGGTATTACCTAATCACTCTTTCCTGATTTTTTATTCTTTTCAATCTTGATATTGTCATGCCCTTTTGCTTTCTGAATGTTAAAGGAGACTGATCACTGACAGTTTAGCCAATGGCTCTTTTAGCATGCAATTTTGTCATTTACACTTCAATAGCACTAAGTTCCCTATGACCTCTACCACAGACAAGGACAGGAACTACAATCTTGTGGGAACACCACAGCACATTCTGACTTGGATATATATTCTTTTGCTGGTTCAAGTATGCTGGAATTCTATACTTAACATCATTGTGGAACAGCAGGTTCACCACCTTCTTTGGCAACTATGATGGGCAATGAATTTGATCCTTTTGGGGTAATCTACATACTAAGATCAAATAATGGAAAAAAAATCTTTAAAAATGCTTACACTTGAAATGTCATTACCCATATTCAGTGACTTCAAGAGGAAGTCAGATGCCCACTTGAGAGAAGTAGACTTGCAGGGTGTTACGACTAGGTAAGAAAGGGCTCTAGGGTTCCCTCTCAGCCTTCACCTGGTCTTACCGTAACAGGGTTTAATTTTAAACAGTGTTTTTAGCTCCCCCTTGGTGAATCCTTGTTCACTGCTTTCCAATTATAAGGCAAAGAAAGCAGTCAAACAGCTTTTCTTAGGTTTAAAGAAGAAAGGTTGAAATTTATTAAACTTACTCTAATTTGGTTAACGCCTATGGATATGCGACGAGCCCACGCTAGTATGCATATGTGATACACACATGCAGATAGAGACAGAAAAGAGCAGAAGAAATAAAGTGAAAAAGTTTGAGGCAATATCTGAAGATTGTTTTGGTTACTGTTCTTCAAGCTCACTGTAGAGTCCTGATTGTAGGTAGGTCTTGCTTTTCATTGGGGCCCAGTATGCTTCTTCAACCTTGTTTGATGTAGGAGACTTTTCTCTCTTGGAGTTCACGTTTCCTCAGTGGGTCCAGAGGCTTGTGGGAAAGAGATGGGAGCAGACAGGAGAGATCTTCTCCGTCTAGGAGCAAGCAGTCTTTTTCTTCTCAAACTGTGCAGTTTTTAAAAAAAAAAAACAACTCCGGTTGTCCAGCAGGTTAGTCATGTGACTAGTTGGTTTGACCACGCCTGTGGATTCGGCCATCTTAGCAGTCAACCTGGAATGTGAGCTTCCTCACCTTCAATGTCTGGTGATCGAAGTCCATTGTGGGTTGAATGTGTCAGGGAATGGTCCTTTGTCTCCACAAGCACTGTCTGTTAGTATGTAAATGTTTTTTTCCAGCCATGGCTGATCTGTTTAGCAAGTCATTTCCTCACTCCAGCAGCAGTTCAAAATCAATGTTCATATGACCAAATTAATGTGCCTCATTCTTGGCAGTTGGGGGGCTGCATGACACAGGGCTACGGGGATCGCGCCAGGGAGTGGGACTGACTGCATAGCTCCATGGAAAGCTGACATGGACTCTGGGCTGCATGGCTTCCTGTGCCATATATGACTCTATATGTCAGTCCTCTAAATAGATGCATTTGTCAGCTGTAAGTTCCATCGACAAGATGTGCTATAGCAACTTGCCAAGGCTTGTTTGACATTAGCATTACAGTCTGTGACTGCTACCACCTAGGAGAACAAGGGCAGCTGGCATCTGAGAACAATACCACCCACAAGTTTCTCTCCGAGTCACACAACATCCCTTCTTGGAAATATATCACCATTCCTTCATTGTCGCTGGGTCAAAATCCTGGAACTCCCTGCCTAATGGCATCAAATGTGTATCAAGACTACATGGATTGCAGTGGTTCAAGGGTGATTAAGGATGGGCAATAAATGCTGGCCTTGTCAGCGACACTACATCCCATGAATGAATTAAAAGAAAAATTGACTATGGGCTGGGTATGGAGGTTAATCTTGATAGTTTAACAAGGGAATGTGACTATAAATGAATGAGAATGATAATGAACATACACCTTGGATATGTGACCAGAGGGGAAGGAGAACACCTGGTCATGAAGGTAACGCTGGGAGAAATAAGACTAGAATCATAGAATGGTTCTAGTAGAGAAGGAGGCCATTTGGCCTGTCATGTCCATGTTGGCTCTCTACAAGAGCAACTCTGCTAGTCCCACTCCACTGCCCTTTCTGTATTGCCCTGCAAGTTTTTCTCTTCAGGTCTTATCCAATCTGGATTGTATCTACCTCCACCACGCTCTCAGGCAGTGCATTCCTGATCCTAACTAATTGCTATGTAAAAATGTTTTTCCTCATGTCGCTGTTGGTTCCTTTGCCAGTCACCTTAAACTGGTGTCCGCTGGTTCGTGACCCTTCTGCCAATGGGAACAGTTTCTCTTTATCTACTGTGTCTGGAACCCTCACGTCTCCTCTCAACCTTTTTTAAGGAGAACAATCCCAGCTTCTCCAATCTATCCAAGTAACTGAAGTCCCTCATCCCTGGAACAATTCTTGTAAAACTTTTCTGCATCCTCTCTTAAAGCCTTCACATCCTTCCTACATTGTGGTGCCCAGAATTGGACACAATCCTCCAATTTGTGGCTGAACTAGATTTTTTTTTTTATATATAAAGGTTCATTGTAACTGTATATGGCATGCGTGTTTTTTAAATTGGGTTAGAAGAAGGGGCAAGAGTAGAGCCTGCGATCCACTCCTCACCTGGCTGTAACAGAAATTGGGGGCTTGTCCAGGATCGTAACTGAGAAATTGGAAGTCACAAACCAAATTGATCCCCATCAAAATTTGAAAAAGAAATTCAGTATAGCTTTTCTTGTGATTTGTATTCCAAAAGCAAAAAAAAAAATGTGTAACATCCAAGGCCAGTACCTTCCCAAGCCAGGGTGAAGTGGCTTGGGATAAGTTAAAGGCCCTATCTGTTGAAGAGTTGAAGAATGTAGTTGGGCAGTTTGGGATTATTTTCCATGCTAAAGTTAAGAAATCCAAAATCCTAAGACTTGTGGCCAACCATTTTTCACTTGAACCTGAAGATTCAGAAATGGGATTAGAGACAGAAACAGACAGTGTAATGTTAGCAAAAATACAATTAGAACAGAGGAAACTCGTTGGAATTCCAGACAAAGAGAGGGAAACGAGAACTATCCAGGAGGAGGAGGAAAGAGAACAAAGGCAGCTTGAATTAACTAGTGGGTTGGTTGGGGTGGGGGGAATACAGTACCTCCAGTGAAAGCATAGCTAGTGAAGAAGCTACCCCCAGCTCAGGACTGTGCGCTGAGCTCCTAAAGTTCTCCCAGTTGATTCCAAAGTTCAGCGAGGGAGATGTGGAAGCAATTTTTTTGTCAGCTTTGAAAAGCTTGCGAGACAGCTGAAAGGGCTGGTTGAAAGCTGGACCCTGTTACAAAGCAAGCTAACAGGAAAAGCCCATGAGGTTTATTCACTGCCAGATGAAAGCTCATCAGATTGAGTTGACAAAAAATGCTAACCTTGGAGCGTATGAGCTAGTACCGGAAGCATACCGCCAGAAATTCGGAAGCAGCCTGACCAAACTTACTTCAAGTTTGAAAGAGTTGAGCAGCTTGCTTTTGACCAGTGGCTAAGGGCACTTAAGATACAGCCCATACATGATAACCTCCAGAGGTGATTCTACTTGGAATTTTAAAAACTCACTTCCCCTTTTTATTAAAACCCATCTAGAGGAATAAAGGGCTCACCGAGCCAGGCAGGCCACAGTTCTGGCTGATGAATTTACTTTGTTACGTAAGTCCTTATCCCAAGAGAAACTCTTCCCAAGTCACCCCCACAAACTCGAAAAGGATAAAAGGTGGAGGGTGATCGGAGCCCAAGCAGCCCTGGGTGAGAAAGGAAAGCTGGATACACGGAGGCCCTCCTCAAGCCAAAAAAGATGGTGCTGAGGGCAGGAGTGAGACCCAAAGACCTGTGTTTCCACTGTAATAAGGCAGGTCACCTCTGAGCTGACTGCTGGAAATTATGGGGAGACCCTGTAGGATTAATCAGGACACACCAGACCAGTGCAGGAGACGGGGCCCTGATGGAAAGTGCAGCCGAGCAGGCTGTGGCTTTAAATGCAGCGGTAAGACCCAGTAAATCTACTGCTGTGGATGTTGGAAAATTTAACAAAATCCCTGAAGGTTTATTAGGATTTTATATCCCAAGGGAAAGTAACTCCATACTCAGTGAGGCAAGCAAATCCATTGTCATACTCGAGGATACAGGGACCACCAGATTCCTTCTGCTGGGAAAAGGCATGACCTTTCCCCCGGAGAGTGCAATGCATGCCAGGGTAGTGAATGGTATCTGAGGGCGGTGTATGCCCATACCTTTTATATCGGGTGCACTTGGAGTGTGACTTAGGTTCGAGACCTGTGACTGTGGGGATTATCCCTAGTTTGCTTCTGGACGGGGTCGACCTGTTCCTGGGTAATGAACTGGTGGGGGTGAAGGTGAGAGCTTCCCCAGTAGTTTGAGAGATCGAAAGTGGTCAGGGAGACAAAGGTTGCAGGAGACTGTGCCCAGCATTTCCCCTGACTGGTGACTTCGTCCATGGCCAAACCAGCTCCATCAGAGGAGGCTGGACCAGCACTGCAAACAGATGACCCTACCGTCTGGTTGTTTGAAACCTTCTTTGGGAAGTTAGAGGACCCAAAGAATGGGTTAAACAGATCTTTCCTAGTTGAGGCTCAGCAAGCTGACCCAATATTGAAGTTAGCACAGACTGTCCAAACCGAAACAGAGGGAGTCCCAGAGTGCTACTATTTAAAGAATGAGGTGCTGATGAGGAAGTGGAGACCTCCACGCAGACCTGCGGATGATGAGTGGTTCACCAGATAGTGGTGCCACCGAGGTACTGTAGGGAAATACTAAGAATAGTCCATGCACTTCCAATGGCTGGACATGTCTGTGGACAAAAAATCCAAGCCAGCATTTTGACTGGCTACAACGCCACAAAGGTGTGGTGGAAATTTATAAGACTTTCCACACGTGCCAGATTGTGGGAAAGCCCCAACCTGCAGTAAAACCCCCAATTCCCATACCGGCTTTTGGGAAACCCTTCAGCGGATTGCGTGGGCTCCCTGCTGAAAACAAAGGGGGACACGCAAGCACAGGTGTGTCAGCCAGTTGAGGAGGAAGGGGATGAAAAGGACTGAGGACAGGTTAATGGAGGGCCGGGAGGCTTCCTAAGTGGAACCTCCTACTGGGACCCTGCATTCTCTTATGTAAATGCAGGCCAAAGAAGCAATCTACCAAGGCTGCTAACAGCATTTACAGAAACCTGCAGGGACAAGGAAAGTTTCTAAAAAGGCAAACCAACAGTGGGGGCGATGCTGCATGTAGTCAAAGTATCACAGGGGAGTGCAGTAAAGGCCAGACAGATACCTGTGAGCAGGAATGCCTCAGAGGACATGGGGACAATTAGCAAAGAGACCCTCCCACAGTAACGCAAAAAGGGAAAGAAAATTGTCCTAAAGTGAACAGCACTTGTGTAACTCACCAGCAAACTAAAAGTGAGGTGAGGGTGGATCTACCCACTGAAGAACCCAATGATCAGGATCCAAGCC
Organism: Heterodontus francisci; assembly: GCF_036365525.1. Classification (NCBI taxonomy): domain Eukaryota; kingdom Metazoa; phylum Chordata; class Chondrichthyes; order Heterodontiformes; family Heterodontidae; genus Heterodontus; species Heterodontus francisci. The sequence goes on from NC_090374.1 coordinate 51,575,818, forward strand.
CAAGCTTAATCAAACCCAACAATTTCAATCCGAATTCAGCAAGAACAAGGGCCCAGAGGAAATCTCAGACACTTTACAGGTGCTTAAAACCAATTTATTACTCACTACCCCTATAGAGACAGAAGCTGTCAAGGTACTGGAACCTGAATGGTTAAAGCCCTGTGTTGCAAAAACAGCAGTTGAGGGGTTAAAGCTTCTTCATACAGAAGAACTTACCTTAGACAATTATGGAAATTTGCAGACCCCCAAGCTTCACCAACAACCACATTTTTATTGAGATGCACCTCTTCAGGGTATTACAAATTGATACTTATTTTATTCATTCATAGGATGTGGGGGGTGCTGGCTAGGACAGCATTTATTGCCCATCCCTAATTGCCCTTGGTGGTGGTGAGTCACCTTGAACCACTGCAGCCCATGTGGGATAGGTACACCCACAGTGCTGTTAGGAAGGGAGTTCCAGGATTTTGAGCCAGTGACAGTGAAGGAATGGCGATATAGTTCCCAGTCAGGATGGTGTGTGGCTTGGAGAGGAACTTGCAGGTGGTGGTGTGCCCAAGCATCTGCTGCCCTTGAACTTCTACTTGGTAGAGGTCGTGGAAGGTACTGTCTAAGGAGCTCTGGTTCATTTCTGCAGTGCATCTTGTAGATGGTACACACTGCTGCCACTGTGCGTCGGTGATGAGGGGCGTGAAAGTTTGTGGATGGGGTGCCAATCAAGCAGGCTGATTTGTCCTGGATGGTGTCGAGCTTCTTGACGACTGTTGTTGGAGCTGCACCCATCCAGGCAAGTGGAGAGTATTCCATCACACTCTTGATCTGTGCCTTGTAGATCATAATATAAGATCATAAGAAGTAGGAGCAGGAGTAGGCTGTCCAGCCCCTCGAGCCTGCTCCGCCATTCAATAAGATCATGGCTGATCTTTTCGTGGACTCAGATCCACTTACCCGCGTTCTCACCGTATCCCTTAATTCCTTTATTCAAAAAGATATCTACCTTAGCTTTAAAAACGTTTACTGAAGAAGCGTCAACTACTTCACTGGGCAAGGAATTCCATAGATTAACAACCCTCTGGGTGAAGAAGTTCCTTCTTAATTCAGTCCTAAATCTGCTCCCTCTAATCTTTCAGGCTATGCCCTCTTGTCCTAGCTTCACCTGCCAGTGGAAACATACTCTCCACTTGTATCTTATCTATTCCCTTCATGATTTTATATGTTTCTATAAGATCCCCCCTCATTCTTCTGAATTCCAATGAATATAATCCCAATCTACTCAGTCTCTCCTCATAAGCCAACCCCCTCAACTCCGGAATCAACCTAGTAAATCTCCTCTGCACCCTCCAGTGCCAGTATATCCTTTCTCAAGTAAGGAGACCAAAACTGCACACAGTACTCCAGGTGCAACATTACCTCTCTGCTTTTAAACTCAATCCCTTTAGCAATGAAGGACAAAATTCCATTTGCCTTCCTAATTACTTGCTGTACCTGAAGACCAACCTTCTGCGATTCATGCACAAGGACACCCAGGTCCCTCTGCATAGCAGCATGCTGCAACTTTTTACTATCCAAGTAATAATCCTTTTTACTGTTACTCCTACAGAAATGAATGACTTCGCATTTATTAACATTGTATTCCATCTGCCAGTCCTTTGTCCACTCACTCAATGTATCTATGTTCCTCTGCAAAGTTTCACAGTCATCTGCACACTTTGCTCTGCCACTCATCTTAGTGTCATCTGCAAACTTTGACACCCTACACGTGGTCCCCAACTCCAAATCATCGATATAAATTGTAAATAATTGCGGACCCAACACTGATCCCTGAGGCACACCACTAGTGACTGACTGCCAACCAGAATAGCACTCATTTATCCCCACTCTCTGCTTCCTGTCAGTCAACCAATCCTCTATCCATGCTAATACTTTACCCCTGACGCCATGCATCCTTATTTTATACAGCAGCCTCTTGAGCGGCACCTTGTCGAAGGTTTTTTGGAAATCTAGGTACACCACATCCACTGGGTTCCCATTGTCCACCTTGCTCGTAATGTCATCATAGAATTCCGAGAGATTTGTCAAGCATGACCTGCCCTTCATGAACCCATGCTGCATCTGCTCAGATGACTGACCTCCAACAACCACAACCATCTTCCTTTGTACTAGGAATGACTTCAACCAGTGGAAAGTTTTCCCCCATTTCCCATTCACTCCAGTTTTGCCAGGGCTCCTTGATGCTATACTTGGTCAAATGCTGCCTTGATGTTAAGGGCAGTCACTCTCCTCCCCTCTGGAGTTCAGTTCTTTTGTGCATGCTTGGACAAAGGGTGTAATGAAGTCAGGAGCTGAGTGGCCCTGGCAGAACCCAAACTGAGCGTCAGTGAGCAGGTTATTGTTGAGCACATGCCACTTGATAGCACTGTTGATGACCTTTTCCATCACTATGCTGATGATTGGGAGTAGACTGATAGGGTGGTAATTGGCCGGGTTGGATTTGTCCTGCTTTTTGTGCACTGAACATACATGGGCAATTTTCTACATTGCTGGGTAGATGCCAGTGTTGTAGCTGTGCTGGAACAGCTTGGCTCGGGGTGTGGCTAGCTCTGGAGCACAGGTCTTCAGTACTATTGCCAGAATGTTGTCAGGGCCCATAGCATTTGCAATATCCAATGCCTTCAGTCGTTTCTTGATATCATGTGGAGTGAATCGGATTGACTGAAGACTGATATCTGATACTGGGGACCTCAGGAGGAGGCCGAAATGGATCATCCACTCGGCACTTTTGCACTGATGTGCTGGGCTCCTCCATTGTTGAGGATGGGGATATTTATGGAGCCGCCTCCTCTTGTCAATTGTTTAATTGTCCACCACCATTCACGGCTGGATGTGGCAGGACTGCCGAGCTAAGAACTGATCCGTTGGTTGTGGGATCGCATAGACCTGTCTATTGCATGCTGCTTCCAGTGTTTGGCATGTAAGTAGTCCTGTGTTGTCGCTTCTCCAGGCTGACACCTCATTTCGAGGTATGCCTGATGCTACTCCTGGCATGCCCTCCCTCACTTCATTTGAACATGCATCATCTATTCTTGTTACTTAGGATTACCCTTGTTTCCCAGTCTTATCTACTCCATCAGTGATAACAGATTTTTCAGCTACTGGTTAGTTACTCTTTACATTTATCTACCAAAAATACTGTTTTGCTATGCTCGCCAGAAGACTCCTTTTTCTTTTTTTAAAAAAAACACATTTCTTTGACATGTTTTTGATCACTTCTTAAATTTTTTTTCTAGTTCTGTTTGGTGTCCACTTAATACCTATAAAGTGCTCTGACACATTGGGCTGAATTTTTCTGGCCCATTGGAGATGGGCTGGGAAGCAGGGGGGCTGGCAAAATGGCAGGGGAAAGTGTTGGGAGGGGAGCCCGTGTATTCCTTCAGCCTGCCATATTGCCAGTGTGGAAATGTTGGTGGCTTGGCTGCCTGCTGGGTGGCCAATTTGAGCCACTTCAGTGACTAAGGGCCACTTGCTGTCTCTGGGAATTTTGCCCATGCCAGGAGGGCCTGCTGCTATCTGGTTTGGGGGGGGGGGGGGGCGGCTGTGGGGAAGCATGAAACTTGGCGGGCTCCAGGTGGGGGCCCTCCTTTTATGGGCACTCCATGGTCCCTGGTGGCAATGGCCACCCTTGCGGCGACAGCACAACCGGTGCTCAACGACTTACCTCCCAACCCTGCCTGACCCAACCACGCTTACTCCTCTTTGAGGGCACTCAGCCATTGTGGTACCCTCTCCCTGGTGTTGCAGCCTCCGTAATGGCTACCACCAATAGTAGCATTACTGAATTGCTGGCTCTCTGGCCCAGCAGGTCTTGGGAACGGGCCACTGTTTTTAAATGGATGGCGGCCTCCGTGGTGGCCTCTTAATTAGCTGCCGTCAGCAGTATGCCACCCTGAGTTTGCTGCCGTCCAAAACGTGGTTGGCTCCCGCTTTTGGCCCAGGCAGCAGGATTTCATCAGCCACAAAATTCAGGTCATTTTGTCTACATAAGATGTGTTAATGTTGATAAGATTTAGACTGAGCAGTAAAGCAGTTATTGTAGTGTTTGACATGATCTGTAGCTAAGAACAGCAGGAACACAAATATAGTTGCAAGACAAGGTAACAGATTGTTTGATCTGTGACACTGGCACCTTCTAGGCGCTAGCATCTTGACTGAAATTAACCGCTGTGCAGTGACCATTTGGGTCAAGAAGAGGTTTTCTTACAACAGCAGGACATATGGCTCAGCACAAGCCTGCCGAAACTAACAAATCCTGCTTTGCTTTTTACCTGGTGGTCTGTTCCCCCATAGTACAGAACAAACTTAGTTGAACAAACACAGACACTTGTGTGTTTGTTTGAAATCCTGAGCCTTGTTGAAGAAAGGTGTGCTACTCATTCAGCTCCCAGTCATCTCAAAACCATGCATATCAATGCACGCTTTCCAGTATACATGTTGCTTTCATATTAAGGTGAGGCACTGCAATGTGACCACATTCAATGATGGGGAAGGTTGAATGGAAGGCTTTCGGGTTAGGAGACAAGGAATACACAATTTGCCTTAGCTGCCAACAGTGATGTTCATCCCAACTCAAACCCAGTGCACAAATAATAATGACTGGACTATAAGCGCTAGCAATTGGGGTGGTCAAGAAATGCATGTATTGCACAGAAGGGCCTTGCTGTATTCTGGTTTGAAAATTGGCAAAATTGTTACAATTGTGCTGTATGTTCCTCAATATGGCCGGCAGGAGGACTTAATGAGAGAAGATGACAATGGTGAAGCGATATGCAGGAGCCTATGCATTGAAGGCTGTCAGTGAGCTGTGATATGTGTCAAAGAACAGTACAGCACAGGAACAGGCCATTTGGCCCTCCAAGCCTGCGCCGATCTTGATGCCTGCCGAAACTAAAACCTTCTGCACTTCCGGGGCCCATATTCCTCTATTCCCTTCCTATTCATATATTTGTCAAGATGTCTCTTAAACGTCGCTATCGTATCTGCTTCCACCACCTCCCCTAGCAGCAAGTTCCAGGCACTCACCACCCTCTGTTTAAAAAAAAAAAAAAAACTTGCCTCGCACATCCCCTCTAAACTTTGCCCCTCGCACCTTAAACCTATGTCCCCTAGTAACTGACTCTTCCACCCTGGGAAAAAGCTTCTGACTATCCACTCTGTCCATGCCGCTCATAACTTTGTAAACCTCTATCATGTTGCCCCTCCACCTCCGTCGTTCCAGTGAAAACAATCAGAGTTTATCCAACCTCTCCTAATAGCTAATGCCTTCCAGACCAGGCAACATCCTGGTAAACCTCTTCTGTACCCTCTCCAAAGCCTCCACGTCCTTCTGGTAGTGTGGCGACCAGAATTACACGCAATATTCTAAGTGTGGCCTAACTAAGGTTCTATACAGCTGCAACATGACTTGCCAATTTTTATACTCTATGCCCCGACTGATGAAGGCAAGCATGCCGAATGTCTTCTTGACTACCTTATCCACCTGCGTTGCCACTTTCAGTGACCTGTGGACCTGTACGCCCAGATCTCTCTGCCTGTCAATACTCCTAAGGGTTCTGCCATTTACTGTATACCTCTCACCTGCATTATACCTTCCAAAATGCATTACCTCACATTTGTCCGGATTAAACTCCATCTGCCATTTCTCTGCCCAAGTCTCCAACCGATCTATATCCTGCTGTATCCTCTGACAATCCTCATCATTATCCACAACTCCACCAACCTTTGTGTCATCCGCAAACTTACTCATCAGACCAGCTACATTTTCCTCCAAATCATTTATATATACTACAAACAGCAAAGGTCCCAGCAGTGATCCCTGCGGAACACCACTCGTCACATCCCTCCATTCAGAAAAACACCCATCCACTGTTACCCTCTGTCTTCTGTGACCGAGCCAGTTCTGTATCCATCTTGCCAGCTCACCTCTGATCCTGTGTGACTTCGCCTTTTGCACCAGTCTGCCATGCGGGACCTTGTCAAAGACTTTACTAAAGTCCATATAGACAACATCCAGCACCCTTCCCTCATCAGCATCTTCGTCACTTCCTCAAAAAACGCAATCAAATTAGTAAGACACGACCTCCCCTTCACAAAACCATGCTGTCTCTCGCTAATTTGTTTGGAGAGCCAGTATCCAAGTTAGTGGCAGGACTGTTTTTTTTTTTGTTTTCGAGAGAAACTTTTTTAGTGATGCGAGGAAGTATACCCTAAATAAATATTAAAGATTGGACTTCATTTTCTGCAATTCAGTGATCTTTTCTGTGTTTTGCAATGTCTGTGCACATTGCCTTGTGTGTGTGTGTACAGTATTTGTACCTGTGACCTACGTGCATTTAGATGAGTGTGCAGAGGTGGGTGATTGCTGTTGCTTCTGTGACTTAGTATGCTGTCCCAGTAAATGGTGACTGCAGCTGCTGTACCTTCACCAGTGCCATAGGGTAGGTGGTGGAGTAGTGATATTATCACTGGACTAGTAACCCAGAGACCCAGGGTATTTCTCTGGGGACATGGGTTCGAATCCCACCACAGCAGAAGGTGGAATTTGAATTTAATTAATAATCTGGAATTAAAAGCTAGTCTAATGATGGCCATGAAACCATTGTCGATTGTTGTAAAAATCCATCTGGTTCACTAATGTCCTTTAGGGAAGGAAATCTGCTGTCCTTACCTGGTCTGGCCTACTTGTGACTCCAGACCCACAGCAATGTGGTTAACTCTTACATGCCCTCTGAAATGGCCTAGCAAGCTACTCAGTTGTACCTAACCGCTACGAAGTCAATAAAAAGGAATGAAACCGGACAGAGCACCCGGCATCGACCTAGGCAACGGAAACGACAGCAGCAAATCCAGCCCTGACAACCCTGCAGAGTCCTCCTTTCTAACATCTGGGGGCTTGTGCCAAAGTTGGGAGAGCTGTCCCACAGACTAGTCAAGCAACAGCCTGACATAGTCATACTCACGGAATCATACCTTACAGACGATGTCCCAGACTCTGCCATCACCATCCCCGGGTATGTCCTGTCCCATCGACAGGACAGACCCACCAGAGGTGGTGGCACAGTGGTATACAGTAGGGAGGGAGTTGCCCTGGGAGTCCTGAACATCGACTCCGGACCCCATGAAGTCTCATGGCATCAGGTCAAACATGGGCAAGGTAACCTCCTACTGATTACTACCTACCGCCCTCCCTCAGCTGATGAGTCAGTACTCCTCCATGTTGAACACCACTTGGAGGAAGCACTGAGGGTGGCAAGGGCACAAAATGTACTCTGGGTGGGGGACTTCAATGTCCATCACCAAGAGTGGCTCGGTAGCACCACTACTGACCGAGCTGGCTGAGTACTCAAGGACATAGCTGCTAGACTGGGTCTGTGGCAGGTGGTGGGGGAACCAACACAAGGGAAAAACATACTTGACCTCGTCCTCACCAATCTGCCTGCCGCAGATGCTTCTGTCCATGACTGTATTGGTAGGAGTGACCACCGCACAGTCCTTGTGGAGAGGAAATCCCACCTTCACATTGAGGATACCGTTGTGTGGCACTATCACCGTGCTAAATGGGATAGATTTTGAACAGATCTAGCAATGCAAAACTGGGCATCCACGAGGCTCTGTGGGCCATCAGCAGCAGCAGAATTGTACTCAACCACAATCTGTAACCTCATGGCCCGGCACATCCCCCACTCTCCCATTACCATCAAGCCAGGAGACCAACCCTGGTTGAATAAAGAGTGCAGGAGGGCATACCAGGAGCAGCAGCAGGCATACCTCAAAATGAGGTGTCAACCTGGTGAAGCTACAACCCAGGACTACTTGCATGCCAAACTGCGTAAGCAGCATGTGATAGACAGAGCTAAGGGATCCCATAACCAACGGATCAGATCTAAGCTTTGCAGTCCTGCCACATCCAGCCGTGAATGGTGGTGGGCAATTAAACAACTAACTGGAAGAGGTGGCTCCACAAATATCCCCATCCTCAATGAAGGGGGAGCCTAGCACATCAGTGCGAAAGATTAGGCTGAAGCATTTGCAACAATCTTCAACCAGAAATGCCGAGTTGATGATCCATCTCGGCCTCCCCCTGAAGTCCCCAGCATCACAGATGCTAGACTTTAGCCAATTAGATTCACTTCGCATGATATCAAGAAACGACTGAAGGCACTGGATACTGTAAAAGCTATGGGTCCTGACAATATTCCGGCAATAGTACTGAAGACCTGTGCTCCAGAACTTGCCATGCCCTTAGCCAAGCTGTTCCAGTACAGCTACAACACTGGCATCTACCCTGAAATGTGGAAAATTGCCTAGGTATGCCCTGTACACACAAAGCAGGACAAGTCCAACCCGGCCAATTACCGCCCCATCAGCCTACTCTCAATCATCAGTAAAGTGGTGGAAGGTGTCATCAACCGTGCCATCAAGCGGCACTTGCTTAGCAATAACCTGCTCAATGACGCTCAGTTTGGGTCCTGCCAGGGCCACTCAGCTCCTGACCTCATTACAGCCTTGGTTCAAACATGGACAAAAGAGCTGAACTCGAGGTGAGGTGAGAGTGACTGCCCTTGACATCAAGGCAGCATTTGACCGAGTATGGCATCAAGGAGCCCGAGGAAAACTGAGGTCAATGGGAATCAGGGGGAAAACCCCCTGCTGGCTGGAGTCATACCTAGTGCAAAGGAAGATGGTTGTGGTTGTTGGAGGACAATCATCTGAGCTCCAGGACATCATTGCAGGAGTTCCTCAGGGTAGTGTCCTAGGCCCAACCATCTTCAGCTGCTTCATCAATGATCTTCCTTCAATCATAAGGTCAGAAGTGGGAATGTTCGCTGATGATTGTGCACAGTGTTCAGAACCATTCGTGACTCTTCAGATACTGAAGCAGCCTGTGTGGAAATGCAGCAAGACCTGGACAATATTCAAGCTTGGGCTGATAAGTGGCAAGTAACATTCGCGCCACACAAGTGCCAGGCAATGACCATCTCCAACAAGAGAGAATCTAACCATCTCCCCTTGACATTCAACGGCATTACCATCGCTGAATCTCCCACTATCAACATCCTAGGGGCTACCATTGACCAGAAACTGAACTGAAGTAGCCATATATATATATATATATATATATATATATATATACTGTGGCTACAAGAGCAGGTCAGAGGCTAGGAATCCTGCGGCGAGTAACTCACCTCCTGACTCCCAAAAGCCTGTCCACCATCTACAAGGCACAAGTCAGGAATGTGATGGAATACTCTCCACTTGCCTGGATGGGTGCAGCTCCAACAACACTCAAGAAGCTCGACACCTTCCAGGTCAAAACAGCCCGCTTGATTGGCACCCCATCTACAAACATTCGTTCCCTCCACCACCGCACAGTGGCAGCAGTGTGTGCCATCTACAAGATGCACTGGAGCAATGTACCAAGGCTCCTCAGACAGCACCTTCCAAACCCGCGACCTCTACCAACTAGAAGGACAGGGGCAGCAAATGCATGGGAACACCACCACCTGCAAGTTCCCCTCCAAGTCTCTCACCATTCTGAACTGGAATTATATCGCCTTCACTGTCGCTGGGTCAAAATCCTGGAACTCCCTTCCTAACAGCACTGTGGGTATACCTACCCCAAATGTACTGCAGCGGTTCAAGGAGGCAGCTCACCACCACCTCATCAAGGGCAATTGGGGATGGGCCGTAAATGCTGGCCTGGCCAGTGACGCCTACATCCCATGACTGAATGAAAAAAAAAAAGATCCTCAAATGCCTTAATTGCTGGGATTATGTAGGCTTTTTGAGGTGCCCCTAGAAGTGAAGGGCTTGTTGATGCAGTTGAGCCCACACTGATATCTGTCACTCAACTGCCATGTGCCTTGGAATATATGTCGATCCTGGAGAGGATTTTTAAAAATTGTTCTTAGGATGTGGGTGACACTGACAAGACCTGATTTTTTTTTTTTTGCCCATCCCTAGTTGCCCTGAGGAAATTTCAGTGGACCTTCTTGAGTTGCTGCTGTTCTTTTGGTGATGGCGCTTTCCTAATGGCATTAAGTAGGGAATTCCAGAATATTGCCCCAATGGCGATGAAGGAATGGCAATATATAAATAAGCTTGGTGAGTTGCTGCAGGACAACCTGTAGGTTGAGTGGTGGCAGGGTCATCAGTCAAGTGACATGCTGTATCCTGGGGTGTGTTGAGCTTCTTGAATGTTGCAGCTATATCCACTCGGGTGAGTGGGAAAATTCCATTACAGTGTTGACTTTTGACAGTGGTGGTGAAGTTCTTAGTGGTCAGGAGGTGAGTAATTTGTGAGTGTCCAGCCTCTACTCTGTTTTTGTATGCAGGGTGTTGATATGGCTGGTCCAGTTAAGAGTCGAGTCAGTGGAAACCCTTTAGATGTTGATGGGTGACTCTGCAATGGTGGTGCATCTTTTAGTTTGAGCAGGTCAATTCCTGGTACTTTGGTCATTCCATTTATTTAAAAAGGGTAGGAGAGATAAATTAGGAAATTATAAGCCGACTAGTTTTATGTCAGTTGTGGGTAAGTTACTAGAATATATTACTGGGGACAAGATTACTTGAGTATTTGGGCAAATGAGCTGATTAGAGAACCAGGGTGGATTTATAAAGGGTAAGCCATACCTAATGAAACTGCTTGAGTTTTTGAAGAGTAAACCGAGGGATAAAAACAAAATGCTGGAAATACGCAGCAGGTCTGGCAGCATCTATGGAGAGAGAATTACTAACATGGTAAAACACACGAGATACTCTGAAGCCTCGGACACTTAAATTCTGAGCTACTGATAGCCTTCAATGTACTTTTATAACTTAATACATGGGACACAGCCTGTTGCAAAATTTCTTTATCTGGAACTTTCACTGAATCAGGCTCACTGGCACTACCCCTTCCAGCTTGCTTCCTTTCTTCCCCCAAATTGTTGTGAATTCAGTGTATATTGGTTAGTGTGAGGCAGCAGCAGGCTTTGTGAAGGGATTGACTATTGTAGAATGGCGATCTCTTTGCACATCATGCATTGTTGCAGAGCAACCACTCTATTTTTGGATTGCATAGCTCTATCCTAGGGATAGAGTAGTTTCTCTGCTGCTATGGATGCTGAGTAAGCAACTCATTTATTGAAGTCCCTCATTGCTGGTAACATCCTTGTAAATCATTTCTGTACCTTTTCTAGGGCCTTTAAATCTCTTCTGAAGTGTGGTGCCTAGAATTGTCCAAAGTACTCCAGCTGAGGCCTAACCATCGATTTTTTAAAAAGTTCTAGTTCCACTTTGCTTTTATATGCTATGCCTCGATTTAGAAACCCAAGTAACCCTTTTTTTAGCCATCTTATCAACATACCCTGCCATTTTTTAAAGGATTTTGTGTATATGTACACCAAGGTCTTGCTGCTTGCCTACACTTTCAAAATTGTCAAACTTTATAGTTGAAAACAAGAGGGCACAAATTTAAAATAAAAACAAGAAATGCTGGAATCACTCAGCAGGTCTGGCAGCATCTGTGGAAAGAGAAGCAGAGTTAACGTTTCGGATCAGTGATCCTTCATCGGAACTGACAAATATTAGAAAAGTCACAGGTTATAAACAAGTGAGGTGGGGGTGGGGCAAGAGATAACAAAGGAGGTCTAGATTGGACCAGGCCACATAGCTGACCAAAAGGTCACGGAGCAAAGGCAAACAATATGTTAATGGTGTGTTGAAAGACAAAGCATTAGTACAGATTAGGTGTAAATACACTGAATATTGAACAGCAGTAAGTGCAAACCTGAAAAAAAACAGTGGGTAAGCAAACTGAACAAACAAAGATGAAATGAAATAAATGCAAAAAAAAGATTGTAAAAAATGTAAAAAAGAATGTTTTTAAAAAAAAAGGAAGAAAAATTAACTAAAAATGAAAGTAAAATGGGGGGCTGTCATGCTCTGAAATTATTGAACTCAATGTTCAGTCCGGCAGGCTGTAGTGTGCCTAATCGGTGGATGAGATGCTGTTCCTCGAGCTTGCGTTGATGTTCACTGGAACACTGCAGCTATCCCAGGACAGAGATGTGCGCATGAGAGCAGGGGGGAGTGTTGAAATGGCAAGCAACCGGAAGCTCGGGGTCCTGCTTGCGGACTGAGTGGAGATGTTCCGCAAAGCGGTCACCCAGTCTGCGCTTAGTCTCCCCAATGTAGAGGAGACCACACTGTGAGCAGCGAATGCAGTATACTACATTGAAAGAAGTACAAGTAAATCGCTGCTTCACCTGAAAGGAGTGCTTGGGGCCTGGGGTAGTGAGGAGAGAGGAGGTAAATGGGCAGGTATTACACCTCGTGCAATCGCAGGGGAAGGTGCCCTGGGATGGGGACGAGGTGGTGGGGGTAATGGAGGAGTGGACCAGGGTGTTGCGGAGGGAACGATCCCTTCGGAATGCTGACGGGGGAAGGGAGGGGAAGATGCGACTGGTAGTGGCATCACGCTGGAGGTGGCGAAAATGGCGGAGGATGATCCTTTGGATATGGAGGCTGGTGGGGTGAAAAGTGAGGACAAGGGGAACCCTGTCACGGTTCTGGGAGGGAGGGGAAGGGGTGAGGGTAGAAGTGCGGGGAATGGGTCGGACACGGTTGAGGGCCCTGTCAACCACAGTGGGGGGAAATCCTCGGTTGAGGAAAAAGGAGGTCATGTCAGAAGCACCGTCATGGAAGGTAGCATCATCAGAGCAGATGCGTCGGAGACGGAGAAACTGGGAGAATGGAATGGAGTCCTTACAGGAGGTAGGGTGTGAAGAAGTGTAGTCGAGATAGCTGTGGGAGTCGGTGGGCTTATAATGGATATTAGTAGACAACCTATCCCCAAAGATGGAGACAGAAAAGTCGAGGAAGGGAAGGGAAGTGTCAGAGATGGACTATGTAAAGGTGATTGGAAGCAAAGTTGATGAGGTTTTCCAGTTCGGGGTGGGAGCAGGAAACTGCACCGATACAGTCATCAATGTGCCGGAAAAAGAGTTGGGGGAGGGGGCCTGAGTAGGACTGGAACAAAGAATGCTCGACATTTCCCACAAAAAGACAGTCATAACTAGGACCCATGCGGGTACCCATAGCGACACCTTTTACTTGAAGGAAGTGCATGGAGTTGAAGGAGAAGTGGTTCAATGTGAGAACAAGTTCAGCCAGGCGGAGGAGGGTGGTAGTGGATGGGGACTGGTTGGGCCTCTGTTCCAGGAAGAAGCGGGGAGCCCTCAAACCATCCTGGTGGGGGGTGGAGGTGTAGAGCGATTGGACGTCCATAGTGAAGAGGAGGCGGTTGGGACCAGGAAACTGGAAATTGTCAAAATGACGTAGGGCGTCACAAGAGTCACGGATGTAGGTAGGAAGAGACTGGACCAGTGGAGAAAAGATAGTCTAGATAGGAAGAAATAAGTTCAGTGGGGCAGGAGCAGGCTGACACAATGGGTCTGCCGGGACAGTCCTGTTTGTGGATTTTGGGAAGGAGGTAGAAGTGGGCTGTCCGGGGTTGTGGGACTATGAGGTTGGAAGCCGTAGAGGGAAGATCTCCAGAGGAGATGAGGTCAGTGACAGTCCTTTGGACGGTGGCTTGATGTTCGGTGGTGGGGTCATGGTCCAGAGGGAGGTAGGAAGAAGTGTCCGTGAGTTGGCGTTGAGCTTCTGCAAGGTAGAGGTCGGTACGCCATACAACAACAGTACCACCCTTGTCTGCAGGTCTGATGACCATGTCGGGGTTAGACCTGAGAGAACGGAGTGCCTCAAGTTCAGAGGGGTCAGGTTAGAGTGAGTGAGTGGGGCAGAGAAATTGAGACGACCAATGTGTCGCCGACAGTTTTCAATGAAGAGATCAAGAGTGGGTAAGAGGCCAGGCGGAGGGGTCCAGGTAGAGGGAGAATGCTGGAGGCGGGTGAATGGGTCTGCTGGTCTGGGGGAGGACTCCTGGTCAAAGAAGTGAGCCCGGAGGCGGAGGCGACGGAAGAAGAGCTCAACGTCCTGCCGAGTGCGAAATTCATTGAGGTGGGGGCGTAAGGGCATAACACTGAGACCTTTGCTGAGTACAGAACGATCAGCATCAGAGAGGGGGAGGTCAGAGGGTATAGTGAATACACGGCAAGGGGTCAGATCAGAAGCGGTGGGGTCAGAGGGAAGTGAAGCGGAGGGAGGATCTGGAGGGGCATTAGTCCCCATCAGCTGCTGGAGCTTGCGTTCCTTAACACCTGAAAGGAAGAAAAAACGTTTTTTGTTAATGCGTCGGATGAGACGTAAGATGAAATGAAACTGTGGAGTGGAACAGCTTTGAGATAAGATGAGGCGGTGCTGCTGGAGAGAGAGGTCCAGTGTGTGCATGTGGCGGCGCATAGCACTGAGCGTGGATCTCAGGATGCGGCGAGAGTAGCAGTCCGAGGAACGTTGTATTTCTCGGAGATACCTGTGATCCTGGGTGGTTTCAAAGCATGATGGGTGAAACTGCAATTGGAATCCACGTGGAATAAGTCGGAGCCGGAGACAGTCACTGAGGAAGGAGATGTGGCTGTGAAAACGAGTTTTGGTAGATACCTTATCAAACACCAGGAGGGAAATAGAAAGCAATGAAGGTGAACGAGGTAAAAGAGACAAACAAAAATCCCGTCGGAGAGAAGAGCAGAACTTCTTCAAGGTAGGCATTCCTGGAAGGGCACAAATCTAAGGTAGTTGGCAAAAGAAGCAATGGCAACATGCAGTAAAACTGTTGTTTATGTGCACTGCTTTGTGACCAGCCTGTCCTCGAGCATTCTGATTTTCTGGTTGTATAACTGAAGAAAAACATAAATAAATAATTATGTGCTGAAGTGCTCATTCACTTACCTTGCAAATAAATATTCAGTTGGAGAGTATTCAGTAGGCTACAGTAAAAACTACATAGTATATGTTTAGCCCAACCAGAGGTTATCTTTGCAAAAGTCCTTGCGTGACTATAGGGGAAAAAAAGAACCCAGCTCAACTGGACACAGCCTTTATTTTGGTGAAGTGGCAGCTACAGAATGTTAGGGCAAGTTTGTGACTAATTCCTCACATGGTAAGTTGCCAATTTTTTTGCGTTGGAGCTTTAGCAAACTCATGGCTACCCAAAAAGTGGAAGGAAAAATTGTAGGTACTCTGTCACTCTTTTGTAATTCATACTTGACGCAGAAACAGAACGTCATACTGTTCTGTCCCACAAGACTTTTAAAGTAGGTACCCAGGTAATTTTCCTGGTTGGTTTAAGTAGCTGACATACAGTATGTGCTATCATTCAAAATAATGATTATTAGTACACCTAAGGTGAGTAATGAACCTCTTTCAAATCTTTGTGGGTCATTTGCATCTAAAACTCTCTTCCCATTAAATAAATTGAAAATAGTGTTCTACAAACATTTTATTTCTGAGATCTCTGAAAATTTCAGGAGTTTTAAAACTATTAGGAAGCAGTCTCAATTTTGATGTAATTGGAGAGGATGTAAGAGAATCAATATTCTACCTAGTTTGCTCCCAGGCTGCCTTGACCAAAAATCTGCAACTGGGGGACAATAAAGCACTAAGAAGTTAACAATAAATGTGAAATGTAAATGTATCATTCTTCATGTTTAGAATAACATACCATTTCTCTGTTACTTTTTGCTGCATGTTCTAAGTTGGCAGACCTCCATTCAAACAAAACATTTCAAAAATGTGCTGAATTTAAAACCAAATGACCAACATCTTCCTGGAATTAAAAACTTTGATTCAGATTTTTAACTTTTTTTATGTACTCTTTCTTTCTGTAGGCTTATGATGGGACAACACAATCAGAGCAATCTCAGTCTTTACTGAGGTAGGATTAATATACTTAAGTCAAATCTCTTTCAACATATCGCTGATTGTACATTCTAATTGTGTTTTCTTAAACAATAACTGTTTGATTTAAGATCCTAAGAAATAGGAGCAGGAGTAGGCTTTTCGGCCTCTCGAGTCTGCTCTGCCATTCAGTAAGATCATGTCTGATTTAATTGCGGCCTTAACTCCACTTTCCTGCTGGACCCCCATAACCTTTGACTCTTTTGTGGATCAAAAATCTGTACAATTCAGCCTTTGAATATACTCAATGACCCAGCCTCTACGACTCTCTGGAAAAGAGAATTCCAAAGATTAGTGACAGTCAGAAGAAATTCCTTTTGATCTGTCTTAAATGGGAGACCCCTTATTTTCCCCTAGTTCTAGATTTTCCCCCATGGTGGGGGGGGGGTGGCGGTATCCTCTGTGTCTACCCTGTCAAGCCCCCTTGAAACCTTATCGTTCATAACATTACCCCTCATTCTTCTAAACTCCAATGGGTATAGGCACAAGCTGCTCAACCTTTCCTCATAAGACAACCTCTTCATCTCAGGAATCAGCCTAGTGACCCTTCTTTGAACTGCTTCCAATGCAAGTTTATCCCACCTTGAATTTGGAGACCAAAAGTGTGTACCATACTCTAGGAGTTGTCTCACCAATGCTCTGTACAGTTGTAGCAAGACTTCCCTATTTTTACACTCCATCCCCCTTGCAATAAATGCCAGTGTTCCTAATTACTTGCTGTTCCTGCATGCTAACTTTTTATGATCATGAACAAGGCCACTCATCCCTGTGTACCACAGCATTCTACAGTCACTCTACATTAAAATAAGTGCTGTTCTATTCCCACATTATACTCCATTTGCTAAATTTTTGCCCACTTAACCTATCTATATCCCTTTGCAGACTTTGACCTCCTCCCAACTTGCTTTCCTACCTATCTTTGTATCATCAGCAAATTTGTCTACAAATACATTCAGTCCCTTCATCCAAGTCATTAATATAACTCATAAATAGTTGAGGCCCCAGCACTGATCCCTGTGGCACTTCTAGTTAGTTAGCCAAGCTGAAAATGCCCATTTATCCTGACTCTCTCTCCTATTAGTAGCCAATGCTCTATCCACGCTAATATATTGCCCCCAACATCATGGGCTCTTATCTTGTGTGGTAACCTTTTATGTGGCATCTTATCGGATAATTTTCTAAATGGCCTGCTACTACTTCCTTAATGGATTCGAGCATTTTCCCAATGACAGATGTTAGCCTAACATCTATCATTTTCTGTTTTCTGTCTCTGTAATTTCTTGAACAGAGGTATTACATTTGCAGATTTCCAATCAGCTGAGACCTTTCTAGAATCTAGATAATTTTGGAAGATTACAACCAATGCATCCACTGGGCTGGATTTTACGTTGGGCAGACGGGAGCTGGCCACCGACATAAATGTTGGTGGCGAACCTACTTCAGCCCAGCCTGGGGATCCATCCCACATTTTACGGGTCCCCAGGCTTGAATTGTTCCGCGGCGGGACTTCCATCCGCTTGAGGAGGAGGTCCCGCCTCATTGAGCTGTCGACCAATCAGTGGGCTGGCAGCTGTTAGTCCCAGCAGTGCCACCGGGAGCAGTGGCCACTGTTGAGACTACAGCCCAGCCAAGGACATGGAGCCAGGAGTCCAGGTAAGTATGGGTTGCTTCGCCAGCGGTAATCGGTTGGGCCCTGGCGAGGGAAGGGGGTGTCTTGGGTCCTGGGGGTCGTTGGAGAAGTGGGGGTAGCCCTCAATTGGGCACCCTGTGCCCGAATGTCATGGCCCACCCCCAGGGTACTGAGAGGCCGCCAGCTTTTGCTGGGTGACCTTTCCTGGCTCCAGGACAACCTCTAGCTACACGTAAAATCTGCATGGAGGTGGGCGAACGTCCTTAAGTGGCCGTTAATTGGCAACTTAAGGGCCTTGATTGGCCTGGGCGGGTGGCCCGTTTTCGGTCCCCCCCTCCCTACGTAAAGTGGGGCGGAGGAGTCAGCAGGTCGGGAAGGCTTCCCGGAGCCTCCCGCTCCATTTTATGCCAACCGCCATCAACCATCTGGCTCGTTGGGGTGGCGTAAAATTCTGGCCACTATCTCTCTGCAGACACTTCTAAGACCCTATGAGGCAGGCCATCAGGTCCAGGGGACTTGTCAGCCTTTAGTCCCTTTAGTTTTCCTACTAAAACTAGTACTTTTTCTCTAGTGATGGTGATTGTTTTATGTTCCTCCCTCCCTCCCTTTTACCTCTTGATTTTCTGCTATTCTTGGGATTTTTTTTGTATCTTCTATGAAGACAGATACAAAATACTTGTTCAAAGTTTCTGCCATTTCCTTGTTTCCTATTGTTAAGTGTCTAGTGTCATCTTCTGAGACCAACACTTAGTTTAGCTACTCTTTTCCTATTTGTATACTTGTAGAAGTGTTTACTGTCTGTTTATGTTTCTTGCTAGTTTACTCTAATTCTCTAATATTTCCCTTTTTTTAACCATCCTTTGTTTTTAAAATTTTCCCCAAGTGGAGAGTATTCCATCACACTTCTGACTTGTGCCTTGTAAAGGGTGGACAGGCTTTGGGGAGTCAGGAGGCGAGTTACTCGCTGCAGGATTCCTAGCCTTTGACCTGCTCTTGTAACCATGTTAGTTATATGGTTACTCTAGTTCAGTTTCTGGTCGATGGTAACCCCCAGAATGTTGTTAGTGGTAATGTCATTGAATGTCATGGGGAGATGGTTAGATTTTCTCTTGTTGGAGATGGTCATTGCCTGGCACTTGTCTGGCACGAATGTTACTTGCCACTTATCAGCCTAAGCCTGGATATTGTCCAGGTCTTGCTGCATTTCTACACTGACTGCTTCAGTATCTGAGGAATCGCGAATGGTGCTGAACATTGTGCAATCAGCAAACATCCCCACTTCTGACCTTATGATTGAAGGAAGGTCATTGATGAATCAGCTAAAGATGGTTGGGCCTAGGACACTACCCTGAGGAACTCCTACAGTGATGTCCTGGAGCTGAGATGATTGACCTCCAGCAACCACAGCCATCTTCCTTTGCGCAGGTATGACTCCAACCAGTGGAGGGTTTCCCCCTGATTCCCATTGACTTCAGTTTTGCTAAGGCTCCTTGATGCCATACTCTGTCAAATGCTGCCTTGATGTCAATGACAGTCACTCTCACCTCACCTCTGGAGTTCAGCTCTTTTGTCCATGTTTGGACTAAGGCTGTAATGAGGTCAGGAGCTGAATGGCCCTGGCAGAACCCAAACTGAGCGTCAGTGAGCAGGTTATTGCTAAGCAAGTGGCGCTTGATGTTGACGACTCCATCGCTTTACTGAGAATCGGGAGTAGACTGAGGGGGCGGTAATTGGCCGGGTTGGACTTGTCCTGCTTTTTGTGTCCAGGACATACCCGGGCAATTTTTCACATTGCCGGGTAGATACCAGTGTTCTGGCTGTACTGGAAGAACTTGGCTAGGTGCGCAGCATGTTCTGGAGCACAGGTCTTCAGTACTAATTGCTGGAATATTGTCAGGGCCCATAGCATTTGCAGTATCCAGTGCCTTCAGTCGTTTCTTGATATCACGTGGGGCGAATCAAATCGGCTGATGGCTGGCATCTGTGATGCTAGCCTATGTCCTGTTGCAGGCAGTTCATATCATCCTCACTGTCTACCATCCTCCTGTCTGAAAAGCAACCATTTACTACGACTTGCTGTTTTCTGTCTTCGAGCCATTTAAAAAAATTTAAATGGACACTGACCCTCCTATTCCATGAGCCTCAATTTTGTTAACCAGCCTTTTATGTGGTACCTTATCAAATGCTTTCTTAAAATTCATATAAATAACATGCACTGCGTTCCCTTCATCAGTCTTCTCTGTTACTTCATCAAAAAATGCAATTCCGTTGGCCAAGCATAATCTGCTTTTACAAATGCATGTTGGCTATCCTTAAGTAACTCTAACATCTCAAGTGTCTGTTGATATTTTCCCTGATCATTGTTTCTAAAACCTTATCCACCACTGATAAACTAAGTGGCCTGTATTTGCTCGGACTATCCTTTCCACCCTTTCTTGAATAAAAGTGTCAACTTTGCCACACTCCAATCCACTGGCACCTCCACCCATATCCAGAGAAGATTGGAAGAATATGGCAAGCCCTTCCGCTATCGCCATTTAGGCTTGGGCTGATAAGTGGCAAGTAACATTTACGCCAGGCAATGACCTTTTCCAATGTGAAAGAATCTAACCATCACCCCTTGACATTCAATAGCATTATTTTCACTGAATCCCTACCATCAACATTCTGGGGGTGTTACCATTGACCAGAACTGAATGAGCCATATAAATACTGTGGCTACAAGAGCAGATTCGAGGCTGGAAATTCTTGTGGTGAGCAACTCACCACCTGACTCCCCAAAGCCTGGTGACAAGTCAGGAGTGTGATGGAATTACTCCCCATTGGCCTGGATGTGTGCAGCTCCGACAACACTGAAGAAGCTCCACACTATCAAGGACAAAGCAGCCTGCTTGGTTGGCACCCCTTCCACAATCTTAAACATTTACTCCCTCCATCATCAGTGTACAGTGGCAGCAGTGTGTACCATCTACAAGATGCACTGCAGCCACTCGCCAAGGCTCCTTCGATAGCATGTTCCAAACCTGTGACCCCTACCACCTAGAAAGACAAGGGCAGCAGGTGCATGAGAACACCATCTGCAAGTTTGCCTCCAAGCCACACACCATCCTGACTTAGAACTATATTGCCGCTCCTTCGCTGTCACTGGGTCAAAATCCTGGAACTCCCTTCCTAAGAGCACTGTTTGTGTATTTATACAACAGGGACTGCAGCAGCTCAAGAAGGTGACTCACCACCACGAGCGAAATGCCGGCCTTGCCAGTGACGCTCAAGAAAAAAATCCCTCCAATCAGGTTTCCGCCTCGTCGTAGTACTGCAACAGGTCTTGCCAAAGCCACAAATGACATCCTAGTTGACTGTGACAAAAGTAAACTATCCCTCCTTGTACGTCTCGATCTGTCTGCACCTTTGACAGAGTTGACTCGGAGATTCTGCTCCAATGGCTCTCTGCTGTTTTCTGGATGGGTGGGACTGTACTCACTTGGTTCCATTCTTATCTAGCCTGTTGCAGCCAAAGAGTCACCTGTAATGGCTTCTCTTCCCACTCCCACACTGTTACCTTCAGTGTCTCCCAAGGATCTATTCTTGGTCCCTTCCTATTTCACAGCTACATGCTGCTCCTGGACAACATCATCTGCAAACACAGCCTCAGTTTCCACATGCATGCTGACGATACCCAGCTTTACCTCACTCCAATTCTCGTGATCCTTCCACTGTCTCTAAAACTGTCAGACTGCTTGTCTGGTATCCAGTACTGGATGAGCAGAAATTTCTTCCAACTAAATATTGGAAAGACAAGCCATTGTCTTCGGTTCCTGTTGCACACTTTGTTCCCTCGCCGCCACCACCGATTCCATCCCTCTCCCTGGCAACTGTCTGAGGCTGAACCAGATTGTTCACAACCTAGATGTTATATTTAACCCCAAGATGAGTTTCCTATCACATACCCACACCATCACTAAGACCTCCTATTTCCACCTCCGTTACATTGCCTGACTCTGTCTTTTCTTCAGCTTATTTGCAGCTGAACACTCATCCATGCCTTTGTTGTCTCTGGACTTGACTATTCTAACTCAATCCTGGCTGATCTCCCTAGATCTACTCTCTGCATGCTTGATCCCTTTCAAAACTCTGCTGCCCATGTCCAAACTTGCAGCAAGTCTCACTCACCATCTTCCCTGTGCTCATTGACCTAAATTGACTTCCAGTTAAGCAATGGTTTGATTTTAAAACGTTCATCCTTGTTTTAAAATCCCTCTTGGAGTTCTGATGAAGGATCACTGACCTAAAACGTTATCTCTGCCTCTCTCTCCACAGATGTTTCCAGACCTGCTCAGTATTTCCAGCATTTCTTATTTTTATTTCAGATTTCCAGCACCTGCAGTGTTTTGCTTTTATTTAAAATCCCTCCATGGCATTTACCTTTGCCTATCTTTGTGATCATCTCCAGCCTTATCACGTGCGCCACCCCCCACCCAAGATTTCTGCCCTGCGTCAATTCTGGCCCCTTGTGCATTCCGCGATTTTAATCATTCTACCATTGGCGGCTGTGCCTTCTGCTGCCTAGGCCATAAGCTTTAGAATGTCCTCATTGTACCTCCCTGCCTCTCTACCTTTCTGTCCTCCCTTAAGATGCTCGTTCCATGCCTTGGTGTCAAATTTTGCTTGATAACACTTGTAAAGCACCTTGGGACATTTTGTTACGTTAAAGGTGCTATATAAATGTAGGCTGTTGTAGTGGAGACTGAGATCAAGCATTTATTTAAAAGCTCTGTCATGTTCTCTGAGTCTATTGAAATCTCCTCTCCGGAATCCACTGATGGCACTACACAGTCCTTAATGGCCCTCTGACTCCTAATATAACTGAAAAATACCTTGCTATTGCTACCACAGTTAGTCACTATTTTCTTTTCTAATGTCTTTTTGGTTTCTCTCAAAGCAGCTTTCATTGCCTTTTAGCTGAGTTCAATACTTATTCCTGTTTTCTGAGTGCCCTCTCTAGGCCTGTCAGAAGACTTTTGCTTAAGTTCTGATTTTGTCTTTGAACATGACTCCTAAACCAGTATGGTGGTGGTTTACCATGTGCTCTTTTAACTTTGGTGACTTACTAGGCTTTTGCATATGGATGGTTTTGAAGCTATTTGGCTTTTGTTCCTTGCTGGTAATGTTGCTGCCTAGTAGGACTGCCCAATCAAACTGGTTCAAGTCGTTT
This sequence comes from Heterodontus francisci, assembly GCF_036365525.1. Classification (NCBI taxonomy): domain Eukaryota; kingdom Metazoa; phylum Chordata; class Chondrichthyes; order Heterodontiformes; family Heterodontidae; genus Heterodontus; species Heterodontus francisci. The sequence goes on from NC_090374.1 coordinate 51,598,554, forward strand.
GCCGTCATTGCAAATCTAGCCATCTTAAAATCAGGTACTAGCCTTTCATTTTCAGAAGCTTTGGTTTGGCTAATCAAGTTCAATCCAATAATATTGCAGTCACTGTTGCCTACATGTCTGCCGACATGGAGGTCTAATACTACATTTGGATCACTACTAAAAATAAAATTTTGGGGCCAAATTCATAACTATTTGAATTAACCTTAAGTAATAAAGCTTAACTTTTATCAAGTTTCTTGTAAGCTTTAAGGAGCCTTGTGCTATATTTTCCTTCCCTGGCTAGTAACACAAATTATGAACACAAAGCAAGAATGACATGGATAATATAATGGCAAGTGCAAGCTTCACATACTGTCAGACACAGAGACTTGAGGCCTACAATATGACTGGTGCCCAGCAGGCCCCATTGCAGGCATCCAACATAGAGGGATCGTATGCTCATGTACAAGTTGTGCATGAAGCTGAAGATGTTGGTTAAAGGAAAATAAAATGTTATTCCTGGCCCCCTTGCATTCCTGTCCACCTTGCTTGGTGACCCCTGTATATCAAAAAAGTTGCCTGATACACATGATGGTGCCCTATGTTGTGGCCACTTCAAGCACGCTATATGCTATGCATAGAACGTTACAGCGCAGTACAGGCCCTTCGGCCCTCGATGTTGCGCCGACCTGTGAAACCATCTGACCTACACTATTCCATTTTCATCCATATGTCTATCCAATGACATCTGAGGTACCAGAAAATTATCCAAATGAGATAACCTTGCATGATTTGTGTAAGGGTGCAAACTGAACCTACACAGCACCTGGTGTGTTTGCAGGACATATCAGCCCCCAAGATTTTTACTTGCATATTTTTTGCTAATTAGCAAGCAGAAAACTTCACAATCAAATATAAGATCGGACTCATTCGTAAGTATTTAATGATTACACAGATGAGAGAGAGCTCAGTATCTCATTACTTATAAACATAAATGAATTGTATTTCCAAACATAATGTTGGGATAAATAAGCAGGTTTGGAAGTGCCAAATGTTAATAAGCTTTTGTTTTAATAAATATAGTCATAATGCATTTTGGTTTACCAAATAAAACCATTTCTCTTAGGTCTGGTGTGACTTGTTTGGCTGGTGTACCAAGCAGTGAAAGAATTAGCCCCCCAGTGACTCACATTGATATTGATCATAACTACAGTAGAGGTATGTAATAGAATTGATTTCAGGAACTTGAAGATTATATTTGCATGTTAGTCACTGGATTTACTAATAGTTTTTACAGTTATTAGTGCAGACAGCATTTTTAAAGGGCATTGTAACCCCACAAAACAAATAAGCAAACAAAAATTGCACCCTAAGGCAACGCCATTATTATTGAATCATCGGATAGTACAGCAAAGAAGACGACTATTCGACTGATCAAGTCTGTGCCAGCTCTTTTGAAGAGCAATCCAATTACTTCCAATTCCTGTTCTTTTTTTTTTTTCTACAGCCCTGCAAATTGCTCTTCAAGTGTTTACCCAATTCCCATTTGAAGGCTATTATTGAATTTGTATCCACCACCCTATCAGGCGAGGCATTCCAAATCCTAATCACTCGTTGCGTAAAGGTTTTCCTCATGCTATCTCTGGTTCTTTTACCAACATCTTAAATCTGTTTTCTCCTGGTTATCAGCCCTTCAGCCTTTGAAAACATTGTTATCCCAATGTTGTTGATGCTATTGTGGCTGTAGTAAGGAAACATGTTAAGAATACAGTCACAAGGAGCCATGTGGGGCCTGTCGTCGAGATGTCAACAGTGTCACAAGGCCACAGTGGTGTGTGAATGGCTTGTAAATTGTCCATGTCAAGTCATTGGAGGTTGCATGAAATTCTCGTGTCCTGACTGGAATCTAACACATTCCTCCTTGACAGCCCTCTCTCCAATTTGACCTTACAGACTGTTGGAATGTGATAAATCCCTCAGAAACATGGAGAACGTATTTAAAGGGATTTCCAAAGACAGTTATGTTAGGTTTTGTAATATTCCCCTGAAATTGACAGTTATTAATGACCAATCATGTAAAAAAATAGGGAGTGACTTCACAGCCTGGCGATGTAAATTACACTGGTGATATTCACTGCAGAGCTCATAACAATAACAAATAATCAGAACAAATAAAATTCCTCTTGTGACAATGATTTTATTTTGTTCACATACGTGTTATTAATATCACACAGCAAGATTTCAATCTCTACTTCAGTTGCGTGGTACCATCACAATGTTCCCAGTCTGATCCATACAAACTGAGAAGATCACAGGTTTGACACCTGAGTTTGGGTTGTTAGCTGATCTCAGCTGGGGTAGAATGGAGTACTACAGTCACCTGCAATAGCCTTGGGTTATGTTGTGGGGGGGGGGGGGAAACTGGCCAGGTTTTCCTGCTCCTCGACACTTCAATTTTGCAGTGCTTGACTATCACACTGTAGTTGCAGGCTTTGGCCACTAGCTGGCACTGTAGAAAGCATTTGTCTCCCAGTTCCAATAACTACAAAAGCAAAATACTGTGGATGCTGGAAATCTGACATAAAAACAGAAAATGCTGGAAATACTCAGTTCAGGCAGTATCTGTGGAGAGAGAAACAGGGTTAATGTTTCAGGTCTTAACCTTTCATCAGAACTGACAAATGTTAGACATGTAATAGATTTTGAGCAAGTGAAAGGGCCGGCGGGGGGGGGGGGTGTTGTATTGGAAGAAGAACAAAAGAGATAGGAAGAAGGGCAGGAGAGATTAAAGGACAAAAGGTTTCATGGGACAAAACCAAGAAATAAAAGATGCGTCAGGATCAGATGTAAATGGCAGAATAGTAGCTGTCCAAACACAAAGCAAAGGGATTGAGGAAGAAACGGGGTGGGGTGCAAACCAACAAAAAAGAAAAAAAGGAGTGCAAAGGTTATGATCTAAAATTATTGAACTCAATGAGTCTGGAAGGCTGTAAATTGCACCGTTGAAAGTTGATGTGCTGTTCCAAGAGCTTGCGTTATCCAGTCTAGTGAACCTTTTGTTGCACTCTCTCTAGGACAAGTATGACCTTCCTTAGATAAGGAGATCAAAAATGCACACAGTACTCTAGGTATGGCCTCACCAATGTCCTATTCAATTTTTGTAACACTTCTTTACTAATACACTCTAATCCCTTTGAAACAAAAGCTAGCACACTATTTACAAAGAGAACAAAGAACAGTACAGCATAGGAGCAGTCCATTCGGCCGTCCAAGCCTGCGCCAATCTTGATGCCTGTCTAAACTAAAACATTCTGCACTTCCGGGGTCCGTATCCCTCTAGTACCTTGCTCTATGGCAGCGAGGCCAGGACAACTTATGTCAGCCAAGAGCGACGTCTCAATTCATTCCATCTTCGCTGCCTCCGGAGAATACTTGGCATCAGGTGGCAGGACCGTATCTCCAGCACAGAAGTCCTTGAGGCGGCCAACATCCCCAGCTTATACACACTACTGAGTCAGCGGCGCTTGAGATGGCTTGGCCATGTGAGCTGCATGGAAGATGGCAGGATCCCCAAAGACACATTGTACAGCGAGCTCGCCACTGGTATCAGACCCACTGGCCGTCCATGTCTCCGCTTTAAAGACGTCTGCAAATGCGACATGAAATTCTGTGACATTGATCACAAGTCGTGGGAGTCAGTTGCCAGCGTCCGCCAGAGCTGGCGGGCAGTCATAAAGTGTGGCGAGTCGAAGAGACTTAGTAGTTGGCAGGAAAAAAGACAGAGGCGCAAGGGGAGAGCCAACTGTGCAACAGCCCCGACAAACAAATTTCTCTGCAGTACCTGTGGAAGAGCCTGTCACTCTAGAATTGGCCTTTATAGCCACTCCAGGCGCTGCTTCACAAACCACTGACCACCTCCAGGCGCTTATCCATTGTCTCTCGAGATAAGGAGGCCAAAGAAAAAATCCCTCTATTCCCATCCTATTCATGTATTTGTCAAGATGCCTGTTAAACGTCGCGATCGTACCTGCTTCCACCACTTCCCCCGGCACCAATTCCAGGCACTCACCACCATCTGTGTTTTAAAAAAAAACTTGCCTCACACATCCCCTCTAAAACTTTGCCCCTCGCACCTTAAACCTATGTCCCCTAGTAACTGACTCTTGCACCCTGGGGAAAAGCTTCTTACTATCCACTCTGTCCATGCCACTCATAACCTTGTAAACCTCTATCATGTCTCCCTCCCACCTCCGTCGTTCCAGTGAAAACAATCCGAGTTTATCCAACCTCCTCATAGCTAATACCCTCCAGACCAGGCAACATCCTGTTAAACCTCTTCTGTACCCTCTCCAAAGCCTCCACATCCTTTTGGTAGTGTGGCGACCAGAATTGTATGCAATATTCCAAGTGTGGCCTAACTAAGGTTCTGTACAGCTGCAGCATAACTTGCCAATTTTTATACTCTATGCCCCAACCGATGAAGGCAAACATGCCGTATGCCTTCTTGACTACCTTATCCACCTGCATTGCCACTTTCAGTGATCTGTGGACCTGTATGCCCAGATCTCTCTGCCTGTCAATACTCCTAAGGGTTCTGCCATTTACTGTATACTTCCCACCTGCATTAGACCTTCCAAAGTGCATTACCTCGCATTTGTCCGGATTAAACTCCGTCTGCCATTTCTCCACCCGAATCTCCAACCGATCTATATCCTGCTGTATCCTCTGACAATCCTCATCACTATCCGCAACTCCACCAACCTTTGTGTCGTCCGCAAACTTACTAATCAGACCAGCTACATTTTCCTCCAAATCATTTATATATACTACAAACAGCAAAGGTCCCAGCAGTGATCCCTGCGGAACACCACTAGTCACAGCCCTCCATTTCAGAAAAGCACCCTTCCACTGCTACCCTCTGTCTTCTATGACCGAGCCAGTTCTGTATCCATCTTGCCAGCTCACCTCTGATCCCGTGTGACTTCACCTTTTGTACCAGTCTGCCATGAGGGACCTTGTCAAAGGCTTTACTGAAGTCCATGTGGACAACATCCACTGCCCTTCCTTCATCAGTCACTTCCTCAAAAAACTCTTATCAAGTTCGTGAAACGCAACCTCACCTTCACAAAACCATGCTGCCTCTCGCTAATAAGTCCATTTGTTTCCAAATGGGAGTAAATCCTGTCCCGAAGAACCCTCTCCAATAGTTTCCCTACCACTGATGTAAGGCTCACCGGCCTATAATTTCCTGGATTATCCTTGCTACCCTTCTTAAACAAAGGAACAACATTGGCTATTCTCCTGTCCTCTGGGACCTCACCTGTAGCCACTGAGGATACGAAGATTCCTGTCAAGGCCCCAGCAATTTCCTCCCTTGCCTCCCTCAGTATTCTAGGGTAGATCCCATCAGGCCCTGGGGACTTATCTACATTAATGTTTTTCAAGACGCCCAACACCTCCTTTTTGATATCTACATGACCCAGCCTATCTACATTCCCTTCCCTAGACTCATCATCCACCAAGTCCTTCTCTTGGGTGAATACTGATCTAAAGTACTCACTTAGTACCTTGCCCATTTCATCTGGCTCCATGCATAGATTCCCTCCTCTGTCCTTGAGTGGGCCAACCCTTTCCCTGGTTACCCTTTTGCTCTTTATATACATATAAAAAGCCTTGGGATTCTCCTTAATCCTGTTTGCCAATGACTTTTCATGACCCCTTTTAGCCCTCCTAACTCCTTGCTTAAGTTCCTTCCTACTGTCTTTATATTCCTCAAGGACTTCGTCTGTTCCCAGCCTTCTAGCCCTTACGAATGCTTCCTTTTTTCTTTTTGACTAGGCTCAATATCCCTCGTTATCCAAGGATCCCGAAACTTGCCAAACTTATCCTTCATCCTCACAGGAACATGCCAGTCCTGGATTCTAATCAGCTGACGTTTGAAAGACTCCCACATGTCAGATATTGAATTACCCTCAAACAGCCGCCCCCAATCTAAATTCTTCAGTTCCTGCCTAATATTGTTATAATTAGCCTTCCCCCAGTTTAGCACCTTCACCCGAGGACTACTCTTATCCTTGTCCACAAGTACCATATAACTTACGGAATTATGGTCACTGTTCCCGAAATGCTTCCCTACTGAAACTTCGACCACCTGGCCGGGCTCATTCCCCAATACCAGGTCCAGTACGGCCCCTTCCCTAGTTGGACTATCTACATCTTGTTTCAAGAAGCCCTCCTGGACGCTCCTTACAAATTCTGCCCCATCCAAGTCCCTAGTACTCAGTGAGTCCCAGTCAATATAGGGGAAGTTAAAATCACCCACCACAACAACCCTATTGCTTTTATATCTTTCCAAAATCTGTCTACATATCTGCTCCTCTATCTCCTGCTGGCTGTTGGGAGGCCTGTAGTAAACCCCTAACATTGTGACTGCACCTTTCCTGTTCCTGAGCTCTACCCATATTGCCTCGCTGCATGAGCCCTCCGAGGTGTCCTCCCACAGTACAGCTGTGGGATATTCTCCTTAACCAGTAATGAAACTCCCCCACCCCTTTTACATCCCCCTCTATCCCGCCTGAAGCATCGAAATCCCGGAACGTTTAGCTGCCAATCCTGTCCTTCCCTCAACCAAGTCTCTAATAGCAACAGCAACATCGTTCCAAGTACTAATCCAAGCTCTAAGTTCATCTGCCTTACCTGTTATACTTCTTGCATTGAAACAAATGCACTTCAGACCACCAGTCCCGCTGTGCTCTGCAACATCTCCCTGCCTGCTCTTCCTCTCAGTCTTACTGGCCTTATTCACTAGTTCCCCCTCAGTTATTTCACCTGCTGACCTACTGCTCTGGTTCCCACCCCCTGCCACACTAGTTTAAACCCTCCCGAGTTACACTAGCAAACCTCGCAGCCAGGATATTTGTGCCCCTCCAGTTTAGATGCAACCTGTCCTTCTTGTACAGGTCCCACCTGTCCCGCAAGAGATCCCAATGATCCAGATACCTGAAACCCTCCCTCCTACATCAGCTGTTTAGCCGTGTGTTTAGCTGCACTATCTTCCTATTTCTAGCCTCACTGGCATGTGGCACAGGGAGTAATCCCGAGATTACAACCCTAGAGGTCCTGTTTTTTTTTTAAATTTACTACCTGAACTGAATGAGACCAGCGGTGTTTAAAAAGAGCAGCGACAGCGGGAAAGAAGGAGACTGAGTGAGACCAGCAGTGTTTAAAAAGAGCTCCATTGAAAAGGCAAACAGTGACGTCAGAGGAGAGCTGCAAGGTGATTGGTTGGTGAGTTGCAGCTGTTGGAATACCTTAAAAAATGAGGGGAAAGTTGTTTTTTGTTGGAAAATAAATCTTTGGTGATAAGGTGAGTACTACTAAAGTGTTTTTTTTTTAAGGACTTTAGATTGAAGTGGGCAGAACAAGGCCCCTAGTATAATTAGTATTTTTTAATTAAGAGAGTAACTAATTAACTTAAGGGAAGTCATGGCAGGAGAGTTCAGCTCCGTGATATGCTCCTCCTGCGCTATGTGGAAAATCGGGGACGCTTCCAGTGTCCCTGACGACAATGTGTGCAGGAAGTGTATCCAGCTGCAGCTACTGGCTACCTGCATTACGGAGCTGGAGCTACAGGTGGATTTATTGTGGAGCATCCGCGATGCTGAGGAAGTTGTGGATAGCACGTTTAGTGAGGTGGTCACACCACAGGTAATGGCTGCACAGGCAGAAAAGAGATGGGTGACCACCAGATGGAGTAGTATGTGCAGGCAGGTAGTGCAGGAGCCCCCTGTGGCCATCTCCCTCTCAAACAGATATGCGGCTTTGGATACTGTTTGGGGGGGGGGGGGGGGGGGGGGAGAAATGACCTCCCAGGGGAAAGCAGCAACAGCCAAGTTCGTGGCACCACGGAGGGCTCTGCTGCACAGCAGGGGAGGAAAAGGGTTGGAAGAGCTGTAGTGATAGGGGATTCTGTCGTAAGGGGTGCAGATAGGCGTTTCTATTGTCACAAACGAGACTCTAGTATGGTATGTTGCCTCCTTGGTGCTAGGGTCAAGGATGTCTCGGAGTGGCTGCAGGACATTCTGTAAGGGGAGGGTGAGCAGCCAGAGGTCGTGGTTCATATTGGTACTAATGACATAGTCAGGAAGAGAGATGAGGTCCTGCAAAGTGAATTTTTTTTTTAGATTAGAGATACAGCACTGAAACAGGCCCTTCGGCCCACCGAGTCTGTGCCGAACATCAACCACCCATTTATACTAATCCTACACTAATCCCATATTCCTACCAAACATCCCCACCGTCCCTATATTTCCCTACCACCTACCTATACTAGTGACAATTTATAATGGCCAATTTACCTATCAACCTGCAAGTCTTGTGGGAGGAAACCGGAGCACCCGGAGAAAACCCACGCAGACACAGGGAGAACTTGCAAACTCCACACAGGCAGTACCCGGAATCGAACCCGGGTCCCTGGAGCTGTGAGGCTGCGGTGCTAACCACTGCGCCACTGTGCCGCCCATGTGAATGTAGGGAGTTAGGCAGAAGTTTAAAAAGCAGGACCTCTAGGGTTGTAATCTCAGGATTACTTCCTGTGCCACGTGCTAGTGAGGGTAGGAATAGGAGGATTAGGCAAATGAATGCGTGGCTGAAGAGCTGGTGTAGGCGGGAGGGCTTCAGCTACTTGGATCATTGGGATCTCTTCTGGTGCAGAGGTGACCTGCATAAGGAGAATGGGTTGCATCTAAACTGGAAGGGGAACCATTATCCTTGCGGGGAAGTTTACTAGCACTACTCGGGAGGGTTTAAACTAGTCTTGCGGGGAGTTGGGACCCAAAGTAGTAGTGTCTCAGATGAGATAGTTGAAGCAAATGTGGAGGTTAAAGCAAGCGATTCCAGTAGGCAGGCCAGGCAGGGGCAGGACAGGGAGCGTCGAAGGTCTGGTAGGCTAAACTGCATTTACTTTAATGCAAGAAGCCTTACAGGTAAGGCAGATGAACTCAGAGCATGGATCGGTACATGGGATTGTGATATTATAGCTATTACGGAAACGTGGTTGAGGGATGGGCAGGACTGGCAGCTCAATGTTCCGGGGTACCGATGCTTCCGGCGTGACAGAGGTGGCGGTAAGAGAGGAGGGGGAGTTGCATTATTGATTAGGGAGGACATCATGGCAGTACTTAGAGAGGATATCCCAGGGGGAATGTCCAGTGTGGCCATATGGCTAGAACTTAGAAATAAGAAAGGGGTATGATGGGATTATGCTAAAGGCCCCCCAATAGTCAGAGGGAAGTGGAGGAGCATATATGTAAGGAAATCACAGATAGGTGTAGGAATTATAGGGTTGTAATAGTTGGTGATTTTAACTTCCCTAATATTGACTGGGACTGCCTTAGTGCTAAGGGATCAGATGGGGAAGAATTTAAGTGTGTCCAGGATAGTTTTCTGAAGCAGTATGTGGATGGCCCTACTAGAGAAGGGGCTACACTCGACCTCCTCTTAGGAATTGAGGATGGGAAGGTGGTTGATTCGTCAGTGGGGGAGCACTTTGGGACCAGTGACCATAACTCTATTGGCTTCAAGATAGTATGGAAAAGGATAGGACTGGTCCTCAGGTTGAAGTCCTAAATTGGGGGAAGGCTAATTTTGATAGCATCAGACAGGAACTCTCAAACGTTGATTGGGAGAGGCTGTTTACAGGTAAAGGGATGTCTGGCAAGTGGGAGGCTTTTACAAGTGAGATAGGAAGAGTTTAGGGCCGGCATGATCCTGTTAGATGGAAGGGCAAGGTTGGCAAGTTTAGGAAACCTTGGTTGACGAGGGATATTGAGAGTCTGGTCAGGACAAAGAAGGAGGCATATGTCAGGTATAGGTAGCTGGGATCGAGCGAGTCCCTTGGAGTACAGGGGATGTAGGACTACACTTGAAGTTAGGAGGGTGAAAAGGGTCAATGCGATTTCCCTGGCAGATCAGATAAGATAAAGGAGAATCCTAAAAGATTCTATAAGTATATGAAGAGTAAAAGGGTAGCTAGGAAGAGAGTAGGTCCCCTTATGGATCAGTGTGGCAATCTATGTGTGGAAACACAGGAAATGGGCGAGGTCTTAAATGAATATTTCTCGTCTGTAGTTCGTGGAGAAGGTCATGGAAGCTAGTGAGTTCAAGGGAGGGAACAGCGATATCCTGGAGCATATCAGCATTACAAAGGAGGAGGTGTTGGAGGTTTTGAAGCGCATTAAGGTGGATAAATTCCCAGGGCCTGACCAGTTGTATCCTAGGATGCTATGGGAAGCAAGGGAGGAGATTGCTGGGGCCCTGGCAGAGATTTTTGTATCGGAAGACTGGAGGATAGCTAATGTTGTGCCTTTATTTAAGAAGGGCAGCAGGGATAAACCAGGGAATTACAGGCCGGTGAGCCTTGCATCAGTGGTGGGAAAGTTATTGGAAGGGATTCTGAGAGACAGGATTTATATGCATCTGGAAAGGCATGGTCTGATTAGGGATAGTCAGCATGGCTTTGTGCGTGGGAAATCATGTCTCATGAATTTGATTGAGTTTTTCGAGGAGGTGACCAAGAGGATTGACGAGGGCAGGGCGATGGATGTTGTCTACATGGATTTTAGCAAGGCCTTTGACAAGGTCCCGCATGGTAGGCTGGACCAGAAGGTTAGAACACATAGGATCCAGGGTGAGCTAGCAAATTGGATACAAAATTGGCTTGGTGATTGGAGGTGGTAGTGGTGGGTTGTTTTTCAATTGGAGGCTGGTGACCAGTGGTGTGGCGCCAAGATCGGTATTGGGCCCTCTGTTGTTTGTCATTATATTAATGACTTGGATGTGAATGTAAGGGGCATGATTAGTAAGTTTGCAGATGACACCAAAATTGGTGGTATAGTGGACAGTGAAGAAGGTTGTCTAAGGTTACAACAGGATATAGATCAACTGGGAAAGTGGGCAAGGGAGTGGCAAATGGAATTTAACGCAGACAAGTGTGAAGTGATACCTTTTGGGAAGTTAAACCAGGGCAGGACATATACAGTGAATGGCAGGGCCCTGGGGAGTGTTGTTGAGCGGAGAGACCTTAGGGTGCAAGTACATAGTTCCCTGAAAGTGGCAACACAGGTAGACAGGGTGGTGAAGAAGGCGTATGACATGCTTGCCATCATCGGCCAAGGCATTGAGTACAAGAGTTGGGACGTCATGTTACAGTTGTACATAACGTTGGTTCGGCCGCATTTGGAGTACTGTGTGCAGTTCTGGTCGCCGCAGTACAGGAAAGATGTGATTAAGCTAGAGAGGGTGCAGAAAAGATTCACAAGGATGTTGCCTGGTTTGGAGGGCTTGAGTTATAAAGAGAGATTGGATAGGCTGGGTCTGTTTTCCCTGGAGCGAAGGAGGCTGAGAGGGGACATGATAGAGGCATATAAAATTATGAGAGGTATAGATGTTTCCCATGGTAGGGGTGACTAAAACTAGAGGGCATAGATTTAAGGTGCGAGCAAGAAGGTTTAAAGGGGATCAAAGGGGTAAATGTTTCACACAAAAGAATAGTGGATATCTGGAATGAGCTGCCTGAGGAGGTGGTGGAAGCAGGAACAGTAGCGACATTTAAGAGGCATCTGAACAGGTACTTGAATGAGCAAGGCATAGAGGGATATGGAATTAATACAGGCAGGTGGGATTAGTATAGATAGGCATTATGGTTGGCATGGACGCCGTGGGCTGAAGGGCCTGTTTCTATGCTTTACGACTCTATGACTCTAACTCCCCCTGCAGGACCTCGTCACTCTTCCTGCCTATGTCGTTAGTACCAATGTGTACCACAACCTCTGGCTGTTCACCCTCCCCCTTCAGAATGCCCCCTGCCCGTTCAGAGACATCCTTGACTCTGGCACCAGGGAGGCAACATACCATCCTGGAGTCTCTTTCACGTCCACAGAAGCGCCTATCTGTGCCCCTGACTATAGAGTCCCCTATAACTATTGCTCTTCTGCGCTTTGTCCCTCCCTGCTGAACAACAGAGCGAGCCGTGGTGCCACTGCTCTGGCTGCTGCTGTTATTTTCCCCTGAAAAACTATCCCCCCCAACAGTATCCAAAATGGTATACTTGTTAGAGAGGGGGACAGCCACAGGGGATTCCTGCACTGACTGCCTACCCCTTCTAGCGGTCACCCATCTATCTGCCTGCACCTTGGGTGTAACCACATCTCTGAAACTCCTGTCTATGATGCTTTCTGCCACCTGCATGCTACTAAGTCCATCCAGTTGCTGCTCCAACCGATCCATGCGGTCTGTGAGGAGCTGCAATTGGGTACACTTCCTGCAGATGTAGTTGTCTGGAACGCTGGAAGCGTCACGGACCTCCCACATCTCACAGGTGAAGCACTTTACCCCTCTAACTGACATTTCTAGCACTAATTAATAAATTAATTTAAAATAAATACTTATTAAATCCTTACTAATTTAAGTTGCAATTAACTACATGGTCCCTAGCGCCAGATTTCTGCTATAAATATTAAATACTAAATACAGTAATCTCCTCCCTCTGGTTTAGTTACTCCTCTACTTATTATTTAGTTAATTAGAGTTAATTAGTTTATCGATGTTTTATTTTCAAATTTCTTCTAATACCTTCTAATTGCTTGCTGTACCTGCATGTTAACTTTCTGTGATTCATGCACTCAGGTTCCTCTGAATGCTTTTTTATTTTTGCTACCTTTGCACTTAGCCACATTGTATTCCATCTGCCATGTTCTTGGCCACTTGCCCAACCTGTCTATATCCCTCTGCAGCCTCTTTGTATTCTCCTCAGTTACTTTCCCACCTAACTTTGTATCTTCAGCAAACTTGGACACGTTACACTCAGTTTCCTCATCTAAGTCATTAATATAGATTGAGGCCAAAGTACTGATATTTGCAGTACCCCACTAGATACAACCTGTCAACACAAAAATGTCCCATTTATCCCTACTCTCTGTTTTCTGTCCATTAACCAATCCTTAATCCATGTTAATATATTACCCTTCCCTGCACCCCACCCCCCCCCCCCCCCCCCCCCCACCCCGGTCCCATGAGTCCTAACTTTCTGTGATCGTATTTTGTGGGGACACCTTTATTGAATGCTTTTTGAAAATCCAAAAGCACTACATCCACTGGTTCCACCTTATCCATCTTATTAGATTCATCCTCAAAAACAGATTTTGTTAAACGCAATTTCTCTTTCTGAAATCCGTGTTGAGTCTGCTTAATCATATTATGATTTTCAAAGTACCCTGTTACCACTAGTGCCTACTAATGTTAGACTAACTGGCCTACAGTTCCCATTTTCTTTCTCTCCTCCTTTCTGAAATGACAGGCTTGTGTTTGCTATCTTCTAACCTTGGGAACTGTTGTGGAATCAAAGGAATTCTGGAAGATCAAACCAAATGCGTTCACTAGCTCTGCAATTACCTCTTTTATTACCCCAGGATGCAGGTCACCAAGTCCAGGAGATTTGTCGAACTCAGTCCCATTAATCTCTCCAGTACTTTTTCTTATTCTGATTTCTTTAAGTTCTTGCTAGACCCTTGGTTCCCCATTGTTTCTGGATTTTTTTGTTGTCTATTGTGAAGACAGATAAAAAATATTTTTTTACTGTCTCTGCTATTTTATTCCCCATTGTAATTTCTCTTGTCTGCCTCTGATGGGCTCATATTTATTTTCACTAATCTCTCCCTATTTACATACCTATGGAAACATTTACAATCTGTTTTAATGACTCTTGTAATTCCACTCTCATATTCTCTTTTGCCGTATCAATTTCTCAGTCCTCCTTTGTTGAATTCTAAAATCCAGCCAGTCCTCGGGCTTACTACTCTTTTTGGCAACATTATAAGCGACTTCCTTTGATTTAATACTATCTTTAACTCCTCTTGTTAGCCATGGTTAGACCATTGTTTTGTGTCTTAAAAAAATGTATATTTGTTGCAAATTATGTATTCTTTAAAGGCCATTGCTTGGCTACCATCATATCTTTTAAAGTAGTTTCCCAATTTACCTTGGCTGACTTGCCCTTTATACCTACGTAGTTTGCTTTGTTTAAGACCCTAGTTTTAGACTTAACTGAATCACTTTCAAACTCAACATAAAACTCTATCATATTATGGGCACGCTTCCCTAGAGACCCCTTTTACTACAAGTTTATTAATTAACTCTCATTGCAAAATACTAGATCCAAAATAGCCTCTTTTGTAGTTGGTTCCTCAACATACTGATTTGGAAAACTACTTTGCATGCATTCAATGAACTTGTGCTCTACAGTATTACTGCAGATGTGGTTTGCCCAATTTATATAAAGATTAAAGTCCCACTTGATTATTGTATTACCCTTGTTACATGCACTTTTAGTTTCCTGATTTATATTCTTCCCTACACTGCAACTATTCTTAGTGGGTCTATAAATGACTCCCAACAATGTTTACAGCCCCTTGCTGTTTCTTAGCTCGACCCAAACTGATTCTGTTTCTTGATTTTCTGAGCTAAGACTCTTTCTCTCTCCTGTCTTTATCCCATCTTCTATTATCAGGGCTACAGGGCGGAATTCTTTCAAGATGGCTCCTGGGCTGGAAGCTCCCTAGGAAGCTCCCTTGCTGTTCAACTCTATCCATGGCCATCTGCTCCCATCCCTAACGTTTTCTCCCCCAATCTGCCCTCTTAAACTGTTTAAATTCCCCTGGCTCTTTAAATCAGTTCATTTTAGCCCTATCTAAAAGTTAACAGTTAGTTTAGTGTATGTTACCTGGGCCCACTGCCCTCACCCAGCCACACCTGCTCTTTGTTTTCTCAATGAAATTGATCCGGATGAAACTGACGAGCACAGCTGCCGATACTTTAATCTCCGATCCTGCTGTCTTCACAGTCCAGAGTGTCTGCAGCCACGGCATGCGGTAAGTCCATTGAGGTGAAGAAGGAGCTGCGGGACCCGAGAGAAGTCCTGTGAAAAGGTGCCCCGAACACCCAAAACATCCACGAACGGTCCCCCCGGCCGCAACTTCAAAGCGCCCGCGGGAGATGGCTCGGAGAGCATCTGTAGCGCACTGTCGGCAATGCTGCATGCCTTTATTTAAACCACTGCAAAAAAAAACCCTTAGCAAATGTAATCACCTCTAAGTCTGCCAAATGATGCTTCACCTCCCGAAGGACGTGGATGAGCTTTCCGGACGTCGATGGTGGGCACTGAGGAAATGGCTTATTACCTGCACCAGATTCCACCCCCCCTCCCCCCATCCCCCCCCCCTTTACCCCCCTTCCACCCCCCCCACCCCCGTCCCCTTCCCTGCTCCACCCTCTCAGCTCACCCCCTCACAACCCCGTCCCAGCCCGCCCCCCCCCTCGCACCATCTTCACCCCGCACCCCCTTCCCCTGCACCCCCCCCCACCCCCTCCCTCTACCCCTCCCCCTTGCATCCCCTCCTCCCACCGGCACCATCCTACACCTGTGTAGGGGCCCCAACAACCCCACTGCCTTGTGGGCGTCTCGGGAGAGACCAAGGCTAAGGGAGTAAACCCTAACAGAAAATCCGGAGCGGAACCCCGTAGGCGGTCATGTGTCACCTTTGGCATGTTTCCGGCAGTTCCTGCAGCCATACTGGTGCCAAACGTCGTGTCCTGCACTCCTTTGGACCCCACCAGAAAGGCCGAGAGGGGGGTTTTGACGACTGGGCAACTCTCAACCTCCATAAATTTGCCCAGGCATGCGCCATGGAGAGGTCACTCCATAGTTGCCTCACAGCGACTGAAACAACACGGAAGGCAGCAGTTACGGGTTATAAGTCCAGATAAATTGGCGTAGAAACTGGGCGCCACGGGTTGCCTTTGTCGGTGGGAGAGGTCATGCACCTCACTGGACAGCTACCGCCCGCCTCAAACCGGGCAGCCCCCGGTCAATAAGGTTCTGTCCCGCCACAGTCTGCCTGCTTCAATGGGTGCTTGGAGCTCAGGGTCATTGCCCGAAAGGTGGACTGATACACCGCACCAAACAACATGAAAAAAGGAAAGAAGGTACCAGCCCTTCGCTTTGCAAGCTGGAACGTCAGAACTATGTGTCCTGGCCTGTCGGAAGACCTTACACAAATCAACGATTCTCGGAAGACCGCCATCATTAACAACGAGCTCAGTAGACTCAATGTGGACATTGCAGCACTTCAGGAGACTCGCCTCCCCGCGAGTGGCTCTCTAGCAGAGCAAGACTACACCTTCTTCTGGCAGGGCAGGGATCCTGAAGAACCAAGACAGCATGGAGTGGGCTTCGCCATCAGAAACTCCTTGCTCAGCATGATAGAGCCTCCCTCAAATGGCTCGGAACGCATACTGTCCATCCGACTGCTCACCACCTCTGGTCCAGTACACCTACTCAGCATCTATGCTCCAACACTCTGTTCCGCACCTGAAGCTAAAGACCAGTTCTATGAACAACTCCATAACATCATTAGCAGCATCCCCAACACCGAACACCTATTCCTGCTGGGGGACTTTAATGCCAGGGTTGGGGCCGACCATGACTCATGGCCCTCCTGCCTTGGGCGCTATGGCGTTGGAAGGATGAATGAGAACGGGCAGAGACTGCTTGAGTTGTGTACCTATCATAACCTCTGCATCACCAACTCGTTCTTTCACACTAAACCCTGTCACCAGGTTTCATGGAGGCACCCAAGATCACGTCGTTGGCACCAGCTAGACCTCATTGTCACAAGGCGAGCCGCCTTAAACAGTGTTCAAATCACACGCAGCTTCCACAGTGCGGACTGCGACACCGACCACTCCCTGGTGTGCAGCAAGGTTAGACTCAGACCAAAGAAGTTGCATCATTCCAAGCAGAAGGGCCACCCGCGCATCAACACAAGCAGAATTTCTCACCCACAGCTGTTACAAAAATTTCTAAATTCACTTGTAACAGCCCTTCAAAACACTCCCACAGGGGATGCTGAGACCAAGTGGGCCCACATCAGAGACGCCATCTATGAGTCAGCTTTGACCACCTACGGCAAAAGTGCGAAGAGAAATGCAGACTGGTTTCAATCTCATAATGAAGAGCTGGAACCTGTCATAGCCGCTAAGCGCATTGCACTTTTGAACTACAAGAAAGCCCCCAGCGATTTAACATCCGCAGCACTTAAAGCAGCCAGAAGTACTGCACAAAGAACAGCTAGGCGTTGCGCAAACGACTACTGGCAACACCTATGCAGTCATATTCAGCTGGCCTCAGACACCGGAAACATCAGAGGAATGTATGATGGCATGAAGAGAGCTCTTGGGCCAACCATCAAGAAGATCACCCCCCTCAAATCGAAATCGGGGGACATAATCACTGACCAACGCAAACAGATGGACCGCTGGGTTGAGCACTACCTAGAACTGTACTCCAGGGAGAATGCTGTCACTGAGACTGCCCTCAATGCAGCCCAGCCTCTACCAGTCATGGATGAGCTGGACATACAGCCAACCAAATCGGAACTCAGTGATGCCATTGATTCCCTAGCCAGCGGAAAAGCCCTTGGGAAGGACAGCATTACCCCTGAAATAATCAAGAGTGCCAAGCCTGCTATACTCTCAGCACTACATGAACTGCTATGCCTGTGCTGGGACGAGGGAGCAGTACCCCAGGACATGCGCGATGCCAACATCATCACCCTCTATAAAAACAAAGGTGACCGCGGTGACTGCAACAACTACCGTGGAATCTCCCTGCTCAGCATAGTGGGGAAAGTCTTTGCTCGAGTCGCTCTGAACAGGCTCCAGAAGCTGGCCGAGCGCGTCTACCCTGAGGCACAGTGTGGCTTTTGTGCAGAGAGATCGACTATTGACATGCTGTTCTCCCTTCGTCAGATACAGGAGAAATGCCGTGAACAACAGATGCCCCTCTACATTGCTTTCATTGATCTCACCAAAGCCTTTGACCTCGTCAGCAGACGTGGTCTCTTCAGACTACTAGAAAAGATCGGATGTCCACCAAAGCTACTAAGTATCATCACCTCATTCCATGACAATATGAAAGGCACAATTCAACATGGTGGCTCCTCATCAGAGCCCTTTCCTATCCTGAGTGGTGTGAAACAGGGCTGTGTTCTCGCACCCACACTTTTTGGGATTTTCTTCTCCCTGCTGCTTTCACATGCGTTCAAATCCTCTGAAGAAGGAATTTTCCTCCACACAAGATCAGGGGGCAGGTTGTTCAACCTTGCCCGTCTAAGAGCGAAGTCCAAAGTACGGAAAGTCCTCATCAGAGAACTCCTCTTTGCTGACGATGCTGCTTTAACATCTCACACTGAAGAATGCCTGCAGAGTCTCATCGACAGGTTTGCGTCTGCCTGCAATGAATTTGGCCTAACCATCAGCCTCAAGAAAACGAACATCATGGGGCAGGATGTCAGAAATGCTCCATCCATCAATATTGGCGACCACGCTCTGGAAGTGGTTCAAGAGTTCACCTACCTAGGCTCAACTATCACCAGTAACCTGTCTCTAGATGCAGAAATCAACAAGCGCATGGGTAAGGCTTCCACTGCTATGTCCAGACTGGCCAAGAGAGTGTGGGAAAATGGCGCACTGACACGGAACACAAAAGTCCGAGTGTATCAGGCCTGTGTCCTCAGTACCTTGCTCTACGGCAGCGAGGCCTGGACAACGTATGCCAGCCAAGAGCGACGTCTCAATTCATTCCATCTTCGCTGCCTTCGGAGAATACTTGGCATCAGGTGGCAGGACTATATCTCCAACACAGAAGTCCTTGAAGCGGCCAACACCCCCAGCTTATACACACTACTGAGTCAGCGGCGCTTGAGATGGCTTGGCCATGTGAGCCGCATGGAAGATGGCAGGATCCCCAAAGACACATTGTACAGCGAGCTCGCCACTGGTATCAGACCCACCGGCCGTCCATGTCTCCGTTATAAAGACGTCTGCAAACGCGACATGAAATCGTGTGACATTGATCACAAGTCGTGGGAGTCAGTTGCCAGCATTCGCCAGAGCTGGCGGGCAGCCATAAAGACAGGGCTAAATTGTGGCGAGTCGAAGAGACTTAGTAGTTGGCAGGAAAAAAGACAGAGGCGCAAGGGGAGAGCCAACTGTGCAACAGCCCCAACAAACAAATTTCTCTGCAGCACCTGTGGAAGAGCCTGTCACTCCAGAATTGGCCTTTATAGCCACTCCAGGCGCTGCTTCACAAACCACTGACCACCTCCAGGCGCGTATCCATTGTCTCTCGAGATAAGGAGGCCCAAAAGAAAGAAATTATCAGGGCTACCTCCTCTATCTATTCTGCCACTACATAAGCCCAGAGCTCATAAAATAGTGACTGCACCGCTTCTGGTGCAGCGCACATGGTGCTGATTGAAAGTAAGGACACTAGGGTGTGCACTGGAAAAATGCTGATCGTGACATCAAACAGCGACTAATGCTGATTTGGTGCACAACCTGCCATTTTGGACATCACAGCTCCTGTTAACACCCTCTCTTAAACAATCCCAGCTGAACATGCATTCAGCTGCACTAGCACTATTAAAAGGGATCACCATGGGACTTCCAGCTGAGGTGCTTTGGACTTTGCTGTTGCAGAGTAAGCGGAAGTACTCTGTTCACTGTTTTTGGAGTTTTTTTTGGATTTAGAAGGGAGTGGTGGTGGACTTTGACACAGAGGTCGGAGGATTTTGAAGGCTGTCGGCAGAAAGCCTGCTTCACTAATGGGGGCTTAGTTGTAGTCCCTCTTGCGCTGCAGCATGAAAGACATGGAACACAGGCAGCAGAGAGAGAGGACGAGGGCTCTCAATAGAGGGCCATACCCACCAAGGGTTTTCGGGGATAAAAACAAGAAATGCTGGAAATACTCAGCAGGTCTGGCAGCATCTGTGGAGAGTGTTTTACTTTTATTTAAGGGTTTTCAGGGACTGCTTCTGCTCCACCTCAGGCAGGAGCAGTGTCTGAGGTTGCTACATTTCACCAAGGCAGTGTGTTAAGAGTTCGGGGGTCAGCGTCAATTAACCCTATAATGATTTGAAATGATACTGTTATTGGCGACAGTGGTTACATCTTATTCAGTATAAACAAGACTTGACATTAGCTAATATCTGAGTATTAGTATCAAAGTGCAACACATTAATGTGACTACTCTGGTTATGCCCCAGGCACCATTGTGTCAGTCAATGCAAAGCATGCACGTGTGGTCCCTTTGCTAGCATGTCCTTCCGTGTGGATTCGTCTGTGGGACGTTCCCAAATCTCTGGTCAAATACCTCTATGCTTTTAAGTGCTTAGATTACCCTTTCCTATACCCTTGTTACACAGCAAAGCCTATGGAGACCAATTAACCTTGCTATGATTTGAGCTGTCCAATTGCAAGAGATGCCATGTACGCATTTGCCTACCCAGTGTTTCGTGATTCCTGCGTCATTTGGCTTTTCCTATGTCATTTGTTTTTTCCTATGTCATTTGTTTTTTCCTACTCTCGGACCCTTATTAGCATGTTGCTATTTTAATGCTAGTGCCTGGCCAAAGTAAGGAAACCATGGTGGCCTTGGTACTCAGCTGTCTTGTTTGGGATTCAAGACAGTATTATTTTCTCTGCACTCTTTGTCCTCTGGAATTCTACTAAGGTGTTTATCTTTTAGTTTTCAGATAGCAGTCTGTCTGTTTTCATACCATTTGGTCCCTTTTAAAACCTTTGGGCCCATAAAACATTTGATCAATGAAGGCCCAGACTACAGTTTCCCATCAAGTCACCTCTCTGGCGCTTCTAACCAGGGCATATCTCAAGCAGAAATAAAAAAAAAAATATATAGTTCCGTATAAGCATTATCCTATCACAACCAGTGAAAAGCCAAAGAAGAAAAAAACCTCTAAATTACAGTCAGTCAGTCATAGTATTTAAGTTAACTCTCATTAGTTAGCAAGAAAACCCGATGTAGGAATTCCCTAGGATTCTTTAGGCTGGTCACTGAACTGTCATCTCCTACAACTGGTCCTATAGCCCCACAGCAGGGTAAGGCTGTGGAGATCAATGTGGCCCTCAATTTCTACATCAACAGATCCTTCCAGGTGAGAGCAAATGTCATTGCCAACGTATTACAGGTCGTTGTATGTCACTGCATTAGAGAGGTGACAGAGGCCCTGTATGCCAGGAGAGGGGACTTCATAGTCTTCTCTTTTACTAGGGAGCAGCAGGCATGTAACTTTGCCAGACTAGCAGGATTCCCAGTGGTCTAGGGAGCCATCAACCATGGCTCTGCTGGCCCCACATATTAACAAGGATGTGTTCTGCAACTGCAAAGGTTGCCACTCCATGAACATGCAGTTGGTGTGTGACCACGCACAGAATGTAATGTCGGTGAATGTCAGCTATCCTGGCAGCAGCCACCATGACTATTTCATCCTGTGGCATTCGGCTCTACCCCATCATATTTGAGCCATTATGACGAACCGAGACTGGCTGCTTGGTGACGAGCAGTACACACTCTACACCTGGCTTATGACTCCACTCTGCCACCCAATCACATGTGGACAGCTTGGCTACAATGAGAGCTGTGCTGCCACCAGAAATGTCATTGAACAAACCATTCATGTTCTGAAACAACAGTTCCGCTGCTTGGACTGCTTTTGGACCTCTGGTACTTGCTGGGGCTTGTCTCCAAATGCGTGGTGGTCTGCTGCACCCTCCAACCTTGCTACCAGGTCATTGGCAGGCTAGAAGGAGGCATCTGGGACCCCTTCATTCTGGATGGGCTTTTGTGATCAGCCACTCAGACTCTGGTTCCCCGAAAATCCAGTGGGTATTATTGAATTCTTAGCCTATTGTCTTTAATTAAGTGGTAATAATTACATAAAAGATCTGTAAGAAATTTGCAAATCATTTTCAACATTTGAAATAAATAGTATGGCTATAAAAAGTGTTACCTTTTTAACTGCACTTCTTCAGAGGCTACCATAAATACATTTTTATAATGTGCAAATATGATTGTCACTTTGAAGCAGAAAATACACATTCCTTTTACTCTCTGCTTAAGAAAAGTCTATAAGACTTTCCTTTATGAAATTTAGAGGCAGCACTTTTATTGTTAGCTAACATAAAATAGAAGTAAATGCTAATTTGAAGAAGCAGCTAATGCTTAGACACAATCATCTGATTGGCTCAAAAACCTAGCCTACATTAGGTCAAGAAATAACATCCATTGAAATTTTGTGGAAACGTTATGAAAGCCACAGCAGAAGAGATAATATTTCTGAAATACGAGGAAGGATACAGACAAGGGCACAGCCGTCACTTGAATGCCTGGATAACAACTCGTTGGATATTCATGAAAATCTTTGTAGGACCAAATAATCTAGCGTTTGTTGGAGCCATTCTGGATGAGACTATTCCACGTGATACGTTGGGTATGTTTTCTTTTACATTTTTATCCCACATCCAGATCAATATGAATAAAATACATGCATTTTCTAATCACTTAAATAGGAAAATATTTAGCAAGATAATTTTAAATGAAAGTTAAATGTCAAAGCACACCGTGCACATTTACATGTTGTAAAGGTTTGTAACTGCTCTGATTTATTTTTACAGTTGATTTGAGTGATAATTGTAGATTAAACTAAATTAGTAAAACGATCCCTATAGCATTGTTATTCCTTTTTCTAAAGGAATTCAAGAAAGCTCAACAGATATGCATTTGGAACTTCTTCAGCTGAAGAAAGAAAAGTTACAGTTGGAAATACTGAATGCCAAACTATGGAACAAGGTGCTTGTTCTACAAAAAGATGTTTTAGACATTCAAAAACAGAACCTACAGGCTTCAAGCACTGCATCGACAGTTCAGTCCCCAAAAATAACTCTGCCACTTATCATAAGTGATGTTCCATATGTTTTGCCAAAATTTACTGTAATACGTTGAATAGTGGTTTTATGGTTATTTTTAATGTGTATAATTTGAATATTTGTAAAATACCAACTGAGTGTTACATTTAGAAATGTGTAAGATGAAAGTTTTAAAAAGCATCAAGTTTGTGAAATATCTTTTATTAGTTAAAGAAGTTATAATTTATTGTGTGAAATATATATGAGGATATTTTGTTAGGCGTAGTGTGTTTTTAGTTTCACAGATGGACCAACATGGTTCCTTAAAAAGAGAAAAAGTCACAAAATTGGGGAATGTAGCTGTGTGTTTGTATCAGATTATTTTTACTGATCTTTTTATGGAGACAATTAACTCTTTTAAAATAAATGGGTTAAGAGCTCCAAAACAAAAGGATTTGATACAAATGTGTAAGTATTCATTCCGTACTATCACTGATTATCAGTTTACAGAGAATGCAGCATAAAAGATGTGATTCAGTATATTTTCCGAATAAAGAGAGCCTCATTTTTTAATCATTACCAGTTATGGGCGGCACAGTGGTGCTGTGGTTAGCACCGCAGCCTCACAGCTCCAGCGACCCGGGTTCAATTCTGGGTACTGCCTGTGTGGAGTTTGCAAGTTCTCCCTGTGTCTGCGTGGGTTTTTGCCGGGTACTCCGGTTTCCTCCCACCACCAAAAGACTTGCAGGTTGATAGGTAAATTGGCCATTATAAATTGCCCCTAGTATAGGTAGGTGGTAGGGGAATAGAGGGACAGGTGGGGATGTGGTAGGAATATGGGATTAGTGTAGGATTAGTATAAATGGGTGGTTGATGGTCGGCACAGACTCGGTGGGCCGAAGGGCCTGTTTCAGTGCTGTATCTCTAAATAAATAAACTCTCAAATAGAATGTATAAGAGAGGAAATGCCATAGGGCGATTGGAAGGGGCTGGGTGGTGAGAGGGAGAGGTCAGAAGGCTGAGGGGATTAGAAGGGTCAGGGTGATGAGCACATAGAGGGGAGGGAGGGATCTGAAAAGGCGGGTGTGGGTGAGATTGGAAAGGCTGTCCTTTTTTTTTTTCATACTGCCAGAATTCCTGTGGCCCGGGAAAGCTGCCCAGCCAGCATGAAGTTTAAAATAGAGGTAAAATCTGAGGTACTATAGGATATAAATGAGTGAGCCGCCTCTTGGGAACAGGTTGCCGATCCTCCCACATCAGTGTTGGAAGTAGACAGTTTGAGTTCGGGTTTGAGATTTTTTTTAATGTTTCACCTGACCAGTTGTTTTATTGGAGGTTAAAATTCTCACTAGTGTGTATAACTAGAAATGTAAAAAAAAAAAAATTAGTTTAAAAAAAAAAGCCTAATTCTTCATTTAACCAAGTGGTGACTGTTTCAAGTGCAGAACTTTAAAACTAAACTTCGGAATTGTGAAAGATCTTTCAAATTGCATTGCCACCATATTGAAAGTATTTCTAGGTGAAATGAATTAAATGTATGGGGCTAAGTACCCCAAAATAGGTCAGATTGGAAATTGAATCTGTTTGAATTTTTATCATTCCTTCTAAGCTTTCTCTCAACCAAGCCAACATTCTGTTGTGCTTAACTGGAATAAATTGATAAAATATTTCACAATTTCAAGCACCAATTAAGTAAATTTGAGCATTGTGCTCAGCTATTCGAGGAAATATGTAAAACAGTTCAATATTGCATTAGATACTGCTGGTATTGTAAGAAGCAACTGACAAAGACAAACACAGTTAAATCTTAATATACTTAATGTACTGTAGTATATTCATGTACACCATTTCCCTGTAACATACATTGAAATTAGAAGCCAAATCCAGTGATACAAAAACCCAGCAACACTGCTTCAGATCACGTGATCTGATCACAACAGCCTATTTGTATATATCATGGAGATTAACAGGAATATGTTTCAAGGCCATAAAGATATCTTGCACAACTTTAGTTTTGCTGTTGCAGTTTATGATGTCATCCAAATGCTTTAGTATTGTAACCGAATGTACCAATGTGCTATCCTATATGTATTCCAAACTTTTAAGTATTTTTTTTATTAGTAATTGATCGTCACATGCCAAAATGGCTCTTATACTGGGACCAGAGAAAAACATTAGGTTAACAGGAAAAAGGTTGCTGTCCACTAACTGTTTTAGAATAACTGATCAATTATTTGGTGTATAATTTTGTTTTGCCAGAACATAGCTAATACACCTGCATACGTTTATGTCATACTTACAGTCTTCACTCACTGACATCATCCTGGAGCACAATGAACAAAATAATTTGTGCACATCAGGCACTTCTAAACTAATAAAGACAGAATCTCAGGGTTTAGATGATTTATATGAAACCGCTCTTTCAAGTTGTGTCATGGTATATAACTCCGGCTATATTTGTCCTTTATTTATAATGTTGAAAGATATGCTGGGTCATTTTATTGATATAATATAATGTTAGATTTCTGTATATACAATTTTAAGAATAGTAAAGCAGTTATCTTGGAAACTTATTTTATTCCACTTTTTTTATTTATTGAACTAAATGATTTTGAATGAATCCGCTGGCTGCTTGCTTCCACTCAGCTTACTTCAACTATGAGAGTAAGGTACTTTGGACATGAACTTCTCTGCAACCAGTGTTTCTCCATTGTGAGCTAATAAAAAATGTGAGCAGTCATTTCTGTCAGCTGATGAACAGAATGTAACTACTTCTGCACTTATACTCTGTTCAATTATGAGCAATCCTACAAGAGTAAAATTGTAGAATTTGGACAGAAACCCCATTAAATTCTAATCAAATTTGCACCAGAAGTACCAATCAGTGGCTTGAAGTAGAAGAAAGGAAATCTGACTTAACAGCAAAATATGGGCCACATGAAAGCATTTAAGTTTGCTCCAAGTTGCTCTGGGAAAAGAGTACAAATGGATTTCTGCTGACTTGAAAGCACCACTCAAGCCATTTCTTCTTTATAATTGCGCATATTTTTAAGTTAAGAGCTGGAACCAATTTTATCCACTTTCCAGAATAGTTTTGCAATCACAGTGTTAAGGTAGTTTGGGTCTGTGGAATTCACGACCCCAGAGTGCGGTGGATGCCGGGACATTGAGTAAATTTAAGGAGGAGATGGACAGATTTTTAATTAGTAAAGGGTTATGGAGAACGGGCAGGAAAGTGGAGTTGAGGCCAAGATGAATGGCGGAGCAAGCTCGAGGGGCTGAATTGCCTATTCCTACTCCTAGTTCTTATGACTTAGGTATGCAGATCAAAAGGAGTAGTTGACAGGGCAGAGACTAGTTGAAACCATCTATAATCAGCTATATAAACTTGTAGTGAAAATATAAATCCTGATTTCTATAGTACTGAATTAATGACATAAATTAGGTGCTTAACTTCTGCAATTATGTCTTTTTGTTTTATTTGAAATCGTACCGTATGTGGGTTCAGGTCCAGAAAATTCTTGTTTCTACTCGGGTAGCTTAAGTGCTGCGGAGTAGGCATCAGTGACTTCCATTCCTGATCCTGCTGGAGTATCAAGGTATAGAGATAGTCAACTAACTTAAATGGCAGTGACAAGTGCCGATGTCACCTTGAGTGCATTTTGAAGGAAGGCAGCATTAGCCAGCCACTCTTCGCTGCCTGCACCAATTGCCAATTAGCCCCCATTAATTCTTTCCTTCTCTTTCTTTCTTTGGCCTCCTTGCCTCAAGAGACAATGGTAAGTGCCTAGAGGTGGTCAGTGGTTTGTGGAGCAGTGTCTGGAGTGGCTACAAAGGCCAAATCTAGAGTGACACTCTTCCATAGGCACTGCAGATAAAATTGGTTGTCGGGGCTGTTATACAGTTGGCTGTCTCTTTGCACTTCTGTCTTTTTTCCTGCCAACTGCTAAGTCTCTTTGACTCGCCACTCTTTAGCCCCGCCTTTATGGCTGTCCACCAGCTCTGGCGATCACTCGCAACTGATTCCCACGACTTGTAATCAATGCCACAGGACTTCATGTCGCGTTTGCAGACGTCTTTAAAGCAGAGATATGGACGGCTGGTGGGTCTGATACCAGTGATGAGCTCGCCGTACAATGTGTCCTTGGGGATCCTGCCATCTTCCATGCGGCTCACATGGCCAAGCCATCTCAAGCGCCGCTGGCTCAATAGGGTGTATATGCTGGGGATGTTGGCCGCCTCGAGGACTTCTGCGTTGGAAATACGGTCTTGCCACCTGGTGCCAAGGATCCTCTGGAGGCAGCGAAGATGGAATGAGTTGAGACGTCGCTCTTGGCTGATATACATTGTCCAGGCCTCGCTGCCGTAGAGCAAGGTACTGAGGGCACAAGCTTGAAACACTCGGACTTTTGTGTTCCGTGTCAGTGCGTCATTTTCCTATACCCTCTTGGCCAGTCTGGACGTAGCAGCGGCCGCCTTTCCCATGCGCTTGTTGATTTCTGCATCGAGAGACAGGTTACTAGTGATAGTTGAGCCTAGGTAGGTGAACTCTTGAACCACTTCCAGAGCGTGGTCGCCGATATTGATGGATGGAGCATTTCTGACATCTTGTCCCATGATGTTCGTTTTCTTGAGGCTGATGGTTAGGCCAAATTCGTTGCAGGCAGCCACAATCCTGTCGATGAGTCTGCAGACATCTTCTGTGTGGGATGTTAATGCAGCATCGTCAGCAAAGAGGAGTTCCCTGATGAGGATGTTCCGTACTTTGGTCTTCGCTCTAAAACGGGCAAGGTTGAACAACCTGCCATCTGATCTTGTGTGGAGGAAAATTCCTTCTTCTGAAGACTTGTACGCATGTGAGAGCAGCAGTGAGAAGAAGATCCCAAACCGTGTAGGTGCGAGAAGACAGCCCTGTTTCACACCACTCAGGATAGGAAAGGGGTCTGACGAGGCACCTCTGTGCTGAATTGTGCCTTTCATATTGTCATGGAATGAGGTGATGATACTTAGTAGCTTTGGTGGACATCCGATCTTTGCTAGTAGTCTGAAGAGACCACGTCTGCCGATGAGGTCAAAGGCTTTGGTGAGATCTATGAAAGCAACGTAGAGGGGCATCTATTGTTTGTGGCATTTCTCCTGTAACTGGTGAAGGGAGAACAGCATGTCGATGGTGGATTTCTCTGCTCGAAAGCCGCATTGTGCTTCAGGGTAGACACGCTCGGGCAGCTTCTGGAGTCTGTTTAAAACGACTTGAGCGAAGGCTTTCCCCACTATGCTGAGCAGGCAGGTTCCACGGTAGTTGTTGCAGTCACCCTTGTTCCTGTAGAGGGTGATGATATTGGCATCGCGCATGTCCTGTGGTACTGCTCCGTCATCCCAGCACAGGCAAAGCAGTTCATGGCGTGCTGAGAGTATAGCAGGCTTGGCACTCTTGATTATTTCAGGGGTAATGCTGTCCTTTCCAGGGGCTTTTCCACTGGCTAGAGAATCAGTGGCATCATTGAGTTCCGATTTTGTTTGCTGTTCGTCCAGCTCATCCATGACTGGCAGAGACTGAGCTGCATTGAGGGTAGTATCAGTGACAACATTTTCCCTGGAGTACAGTTCTAGGTAGTGCTCCACCCAGCGGTCCATTTGCTTGCGTTGGTCAGTGATCGTTTCCCCTGATTTAGACTTGAGGGGGGCGATCTTCTTGATGGTTGGCCCAAAAGCCCTCTTCATGCCATCATATACTCCTCTGATGTTTCCGCTGTTGGAGGCCAGCTGAATACGACTGCGTAGGTGTTGCCAGTAGTCATTTGAACAGCGCCTGGCTGTTCTGTGTGCAGTGCTTCTGGCTACTTTAAGTGCTACAGATGTTAACTCGCTGGGGCCTTTCTTGTTGTTCAACATTGCAGCGCGCTTAGCGGTTTTGACAAGTTCCAGCTCTTCAAAGTGAGATTGAAACCAGTCTGCATTTTGCTTCTCGCGTTTGCCAAAGGTGGTCATTGCTGAGTCTTAGATGGCGTCTCTGATGTGAGCCCACTTCATCTCTGCATCCCCTGCAGGAGTGTTTTGAAGGGCTTTTACAAGTGAATTTAGAAATTTATGTAACAGCTGTGGATAAGAAACTCTTAGTGTTGATGTGCGGGCGACCCTTCTGCTTGGAATGATGTAGCTTCTTTGGTTTGAGTCTAACTTTGCTGCACACCAGGGAGTGGTCGATGTTGCAGTCCACACTGTGGAGACTGCGTGTGATTTGGACACTGTTTATAGAGGCTCGCCTTGTGACGATGAGGTCCAGCTGGTGCCAACGACGTGATCTTGGGTGTTTCCATGAAACCTGGTGACAGGGTTTAGTATGAAAGAACGAGTTGGTGATGCAGAGGTTGTGATAGGTACACAACTCCAGCAGCCTCTGTCCATTTTCATTCATCCTTCCAATGCCATAGCGCCCAAGGCAGGAGGGCCATTAGTCATGGTTGGCCCCAACCCCTGGCGTTAAAGTCCCCTCGCAGGAACAAATGTTCGGTATTAGGAATGCTACTTTTGGAGTTCCTCGTAGAACACCCCCTCTTCCCCCCCCCACCCCTACACCCCCCATTAATTAGGGGGTTGAAAAGTATAATGCTACCATGATTTTTGGGGGGGATATTCAAAGCATGCCACAGTTTGGACACCCAATGGGTGCCAGTTAAACCACTAAACAGATCTGTACACTGGCTTCATCTAGGACCCCCGATATTAGGCCAGGGGCAAGAAAATGCCCAGCAAGGGAATCCCATCCAACATCATGAGCTATGCTTGGAGTGATCAGAAGTTACAAGTGTGCTACTGGGCGCCTGGAAAATGGGGCCTTAGTCTCAGTAGCTTTGCAGTAGATAATTTACAAACTTGAGTGATTTTACATTAAGCCTGTCAACAGTAAAATTGTAAAGTAAAATTGGGCAGAGTGTGAAACAGGCACCAGATCCATTCTTGGCAGGTGAGCTAGGTTAAAAGAAGCCTTGGATTATTTGTTTTTTCATCTCATTGCTGTTAGTTGGATCTGGATGTTTGCAAATTGGCTGCCACATTTGTTTACAAAACAATAGATATGTACACTTAAGAGGTAATTCAAAAAATCCTTGAATTCTTCCTCCTGCTTTCCATTCTTCCACTCCTGATTGCCACACAAACTTTACCATTAAATACCTCTTGGACCTTGACTATGCTTTTCCCAACCACTACCATTACTTTTCATGATGTTTCATCCTTTCCTATTATTTTTCACAGAAGTCTGCTTGATTACTCTGTTTCATTATGTTGAATTTTATGTATGCTCCGCACATCGCGGCAGCGTGCTTTGAAGTCGACGGTCTTCAGGTGCGGTGCGCCGTCGCTGAGCCCCCGCAATATTTAGTGCGGGTGGCTCATTTAAGTGGTTGCCCCTGATGGCGCAGGCACCGTCGTCATTTTTAAAGGGCTTGATGCTCTTCATTCTCATTAAAAGTTTTAAGGTGACAATGCTTAAAAATGCAGATATACATTTATTCACATTTTCAATTCCCTGTCCCACACCCCAAGGAATAATCCATTGATTTTTTTTTTGTCCTCTTCCCCACCCCCCAAAAAAAGTGAGTTTTCACTCGCGACCTTCCCCCCACACCCCCCCCCCCACCCCGAACTTTTATTTCCTTTGACCCTAAACCCTTTTCCACCATCCCTGCAATCAACTGGAGCGGTTTTCCCCCCCACCCCGCCTTTTCACTCCTGCCCCTTCCCCACCAGTGTCACACCTTGGAACTCTGAATGGAGTTCCGAAGGTGCGCGAGTTGCGGTTGGTGGCCGTAATATCGGCATGGAACGGCCACTGGGACGAGGTAAGTTGTTTTGCATGTTTTTTCATTGATTTTAATATTTAAATGAAGGTACTGCTGCCAAGTGGTGGGGGAGGGCCGCACTGAGGCTTTGCTGCTGCCGGTAAAATGTGGCAGGGCCTTCTCTGTGTTGGAGGTCGTGGCAGGCCTCACCCAGAAGAATTATCCGGGCCCCTCCGCCACAACCCCCAACGCCAAAGGACTCAAAATTCAGCCCATTATGTTCGTTGTCTCCCACCAGTAAATTTACTTCAGTTGCACACTGTTTCAAAAAACATTTCAGTGTGGACCAATGCACACAACCTGCTCTTGGATAAAAAAATGTATTATCATATTGTACCTAGCATAAGTTTTCAAAGATGAGTGCGTGAGTCATGTGGTATAAATGAGATAGGTTACTGAAAAATAAACAATGAACTGGAGAGCTATCATTCTTTTACTCTTTGAGTTTATGAGCTATGTATCCAACACCACTTGGGTCTTGAAATTATGTAGTATGAATATTAGTATGCAAAGACATAATTAATTTGCATGCTGTTACCCCCCCCCCCCCCCCCCACCCCCAACTATTTTAACAGAGATGCTAACCTGTTTAAAATAAATAAGTTAACACCTTAGTTACAAAGAAATTTCATACAAATGCATTAAGGATTGGTATACTAATATTTGCACTGAATTTCAAGAGTACCAATTTATTTTTCAGTAAACCCGCCATGTACCTACCATTTCAACAAACTAAAAATATCAAAGATGTGGAAATAAGGTTACCTTGAAATTAATCTCAATCTAAGATATTGAAAAAAGTTAATAATGGGGCATTTAAGAACAAAGCAATGTACCCTGACATCAAAGTTGACTAGAAATGTACTTTTGAGTAAAATGTTATGACAGAAATAAAATTGTTATGATAAAATTAGTTAATACCCAAGTAATTTTAGCTAAAAATGTTATAGTATGTACATGAGCCTTTTTTTTATTCGTTCATGGGATGTGGGCATTGCTGGCTAGCCCAGTATTTATTGCCCATCCCTAATTGCCCTTGAGAAGGTGGTGGTGAGCTGCCTTCTTGAACCACCTAGTCCATTAACAATAGGTTTCAATATTCATGTTTTTTCTAGAAATATATTCAGCCTTTTTTGTGATATGCATGCTAAATGGACTAAAAACAAACCTAATACAAAGAGGTTACTTGAAATTTTTCAAGACAAACTTATGATGCCTACATGCAGCTTTAGTTTGTTAATCTAATGGTTCACAATAACCTAATTTATGTAGCTATCAAGCCGTAAACACTCGGGTAAAAATTGGTCATCATTGCACCAGACAAACAACAAGCAAAAATTACCAATTTTAGAGGGCTATGCTCTACGCCCTTAGCCTGAAAAACATCCAATGCCATATTGGCCTTGGATAATTTTCTGATGCCCGAGACAGCCACCTAAAACAGGCATTAGACCCCTTGCATGTGCTAAAGGAGGGCCCAACACCTGTGAATTAGACCTCTCAGAAATTAGACTGCCCTGAACAGAGCCACTTTTGGGCCTACCTAGCTCAAGTTTTCCGAGCTTGGATGTGACCTAGGAATCGGCTGCCACAGAGAAGGTGAATTTAAAAAATAATGTGGAATCAGGCGAAGAAGGCGTGCCTCTCTCAGCTCCACAACACTCCTGACGGCTGCCATTAGCTCCTGCTCCTGCTATCCTTCCAGCCACATGGCACCCCCTCCAACCCCACCCCCCGGCACTTACCCAACGTCCATTGATGGCGACACAAGCAGCCCGAAATTATAGAATCATAGAATTGTTACAACACAGAAAGAGGCCATTTGATTGATGTGCTGCAGTGAGCAAGCTGGCTGTGGAGGTGTGACAGGTGCCAGCAACTCACCTACACAGCACCGATTCTAGGCTCCAAAATGAATTCTACCCTTATTTCAGACTCACAATACTAAATTATTGAAGTGGTGGAATAATCTTATATAGTCATCAATGATAGTGCCGACATCTAGCTGCATAACTAATTACCCAGATCTGAGTGTATGTGGACAGATTTAAGAATGCAAAGTTTGCATTGGATATTACCACAGGCGCATACAAAGTTCTTACTAAAATTTTCATTTATTAGCAGTCATGGTAAATGATATATATCGAATGTCAGAGTAAAGAACTTCTCAATGGCAGTCATTAAAAATGCAAAAATATTTGCAGAATTTTGATACTTGAATGCTGGTCAAATACTCATGATTGTAATGTTATTTTATTGAAATTCCTATATAATTCTAGACCAGTTGACACCAACCACTTCTAGTATATACTGCCACACCATGTTTCAGCATGCATAAAGCTTCTTACTCTTTATTAGCTCTAATTTATTCATTTTACATTTTTAATCTAATTTTTGGTCAAAAATTTAAATAAAGGATTTGAAGTAATTTCAGCCCAGTGAGAAGTATAAGTATGAGAAATCAAATACTGACCTTTCCAAACGTATGGCCCCTTCTCTGACTGTTTTGATGGGCAGGTACTCTACTCCAAGGCCTCTACCTATTTTGCTCTTGAGCAAATACTATGAGCTACATTTTAGCCTTGGTTGACTGTACTTTGCAGTTGAGAAGTACCTTGCATCTGCTTGGTGGAGTCTATCTGACTTTAGGAACACATTGGCCTATCAGCCCCTGACCTGAAGTGTAAGTACTTTACTGAGCAGCCCAGACCTTATATTTCAGTACAGCTGAAAATTGATGTACTGATACTTTGAGGGAACAATTGGCTTAAAAGCTTTGTTTACAGTTACCCTCTAAATGTTTTTAATAGTACTGCAGCAGAAAAACTAAAATTATATTTTGTTTGCTAATTCATGTTACTGTTAGAAAATTCGCAAGATACAGATGAAACAATGTTGGATATTGACATGAACAGTGATCTGCCAGCAGCGACTAATGAACAAGTGAGTAAATCATTCCTGATGACAAAGAGAATATTAAATATTTTAAACTTAAGATATGATAAAAGTCCTTTTGACATATTAATGATAGTTCATATATATCAAACCTGCTAATGGATCTGAAATGCTTTTCGACGGCCTTAAAGACTGAGAATTTATGTCTCCGGTTGTAAGTCATAAGTAGGAGATAAAGTAAGGCACTTAATTGAAAATTGGCTTAAAATAGGAAACAGAAATTTAGCAATGCCATCTTCGCAGCAGAAAGCTGCATTTGAAGGGAAGGAAAGCTGGAGAGTGGTTGCTACAGCCTTTGGAAAATTCTCTGAGTTACTCTCCTTTTGAATCCAGCTCTCCGTTGGGAACACAGGATTAGTGAATTTGTTCAAGGGTGCTGGCTAGGTTGGTCTTGAGGTCCTCTGTTTTTCATATGCATTCATGACTTGGACAGTAGTGCAGTAAGCAAAGGCTCCAAATTTAAAAAAGCCACCAAAATAGGAGGCGGGTCAGATAATATGGAGCAATTGAACTAAATTTAGAGGGAAGCTAATCTTTTAGGGCTAGCAGGAAACAGATGCAGTTCAATGTGGATATGTGCAATTAGAATGCAAGTAATAAACCAAAAGAAGAACTATGTGTTTAGTGGGACAGAGGTACAGCATATTATGAAAGAAATAGGGATTATGGTGCTTAGCTGCAGTAACAAAGGGAAATAAAATATGAGTTTTCATTCGTAGCTGTATAAAGCTGGTCCCATGCCATCAACTGTACTTTGATTAATCTGGGTTACTTAATCATAAGAAAATGACCGCTGTTGGTAGCATACAGAAGTGAGCTACAAATGAGATTCTGGAGGGATCTTTTTATGATTCTATGCTGTTTGTCAGGTGCCTCACTTGCTGGCACTATATATTTAAATTCAAATACACGTATTCCATAATTCCCCACCTAAATTTCTGATGTGCACTGCCAGAAACACTCAAACTGCTGGTGGGACGTGTAAAGTGCAGCAGAAGATACGCTTGCCCTCTTCCTGGCAGGATTCATTAATTCATAATAAAAGATCCAAACAATGAAAAATCATGGAGTTCAGCTAGTAAACTTGATGAAAGTAGTGATGAAGGCTTGTAAAACCAGGAAGTGATGTTGAATTTCTACAAGAAATAGTTAGATTACAGTTTTAGAGTATTGCCCTTGTTATAAGAAAGATATAACCATGCTCAAAGGGTTGAGAAATCAGAGCTACAATGCTGTAACTCTCTCTCCAGCTCACATTCTCAGTGCAGCTCCCTGCTGGGGGAACTTACCTTGTGTACTCTGCCTCAATAGCCACTGTTCAAAGCACTCCATGTTCTAATAACCCTCTGAAAATATTTTTTCCAACTTTCCTCTTTATACCATGAAGATTTGCCAGAATAAGCATTAGCATTCTGTTTGGTCCTGGGCTGAGCTTCCAACTCCATACCCTCTTCATAAAATTATCTCCTTTCACCTTTAATTTTGCCCACCTCTGCTGCTCCCTCAGCCCATCTGCTGCTGAAACCCTCATATATGCCTTTGTCACCTCCAGATCAGATTACTCCAATGTTCTCCTGGCCAAACTCTCATCCTATACCCTCCATAAATATCAGCTCATCCAAAACTCTTTGGCACATTTTGCATCCTAGAACAAAAGGTCACAGACCCGATGAAAGGTCATAGACCTGAAAATTTAACTCTGCTTCTCTCTCCACAGATGCTGCCTGACCTGCTGTGTATTTCCAGCACTTTCTGTTTTTATTATGGCTAATTAAGAGGTTGCCTCTGTTTTCTGCCCCATCCAGTTAAGGACAGCAGTCAGGCTGTGCAGCCAGGAGGACCAGTGGGAGCACCCAAGGCTGTGGGCAGCCACACCGGGAGAGGTGGGCGCTGCTGCTCTAGATGGGGGACCACGAGAGCGCCTTAAGATGGAGGTACCCTCTGAAGACTTGTAAATGGTACAAAGTATAGTGTGGTCACAGCTGCAACACCATCATTGCACAGGGAGAACCCCTCCAAAGGATGCCCTGTGACCACATCTGTGGCCTTCGCAGGCCAATGGATCCATGCTGGGCTGCTTTGCAAGATGCGCCTCTTGCTCCCCCAGCCTGCTGCTGAGAGGCTGCCACCATGCCATCTATGGGATCCAGCCACTTTGGGGGGCCTGACCACTGTCTGGAAAATCTAATGTGTGTGGAGTGCCCTCAGTTGGCACTTTAATTGGCCTAATTGGCTCCCTGCTTTTGGCAGGCAGGTAGCCATCACCACCCAGAGGATGCCTCCCTGGAAAGAGGCCTTAGGCGGGAACATGCCAGCAGACCTGCATGCTAGGCAGTAGTGAGAAATTGCCAGCATGCGCACCTCCAATCCTGCCTCCACCACACTATTAAAATTATGGCCAGAGTGTCTAAGAGATGGAAAAGGATAATTATTTTCTTGTATCTATTGATATTAAAAGATCTTATCTTGTGTATCCTAATGTTTTGGTTAGGGCCAATTTTAACTAACTCGCCAGGTGGGAAACCCACAAGATAAGGTGGAAGACTGATTTCACACCCTGACCAATACTACTTGTTGACTTCAATGAAGAGTAAAATAGGGCGGGGTATAAAACCAATATTGCACCCGACCCCATCAGTTTTCTGACTGGCAGGATAGGTTAAAATTGCCCCCATTGGGCAGGGTGTAAGAGCAACATTCCACCTGATCCTGTGGGTTTCCCAGTCGGCAGGTTAGGTTTAAATTGGCCCCATTATCTTTGTCACCATTCAGAGCAAGATGTGTAATTTTTCTTAGGTAATTACTGATGAAGAAGATTCTCCAGAAATAAGTCTTCTCACTGGCGCCGTTATTACCCCTAGACCATCAACAAAAGAATGGGGGGTATCATCAACTAATGAGTTGTTAGAAACAGACTGCACATCACCAAATGTACCATCAGTGTTTTCAAAACATGCATCTTCGCTGGGACCATCCACAGTTCCAAAAGGTGAATTGTCCAATGTGGAAAGATTAATATCAAGGACAATGCCATCAGAGACAGAAACAGCTGTACAGCCAATGGAGAGCTCACTGACTCAAAGGATTATGTTACCCCAGGAAGAGAACTTGGTAGCACAAGGCAATGTTGGACAAAAAACGAAGTTACAAGCAACAGGCAATGAATTACCACTAGTAGATTTGTTGAGACCACTGAGCAATGAATCTATGACTAACTCATTTGCACCAATGAATATGTCACCTTTAATGGATTCTGAGGTTGCATTGAGTGATGGTTCAACAACAGTTGAGCCATTGACTGAAAGAAGGGATGCATTGCCTCTGGAGTTGTTGGCAGCACTGAACAAAATGCCATTGATGGTGTCAGTTACACCAATCATAGAGACATTGCCATCAGCAAATGGCAGATCAGTAATTGATTCATCCATTCAAGACAACCTAGAACTCGAGACTGGTGCACTTACACTACATGATAATGATACGCAAGTTGATGATGACCTCACACAAATAATACATTATGAGCCAGTCTCTCAATCTTCCAGGAAAACTGAGCACGTGGAACAGACAAGTATTGAGGTAAACATCCACAAGACTTAGTTCCTGTGTTATGAGTTTGAGTTACATTTTTATGTCACCACTTAACATTAAAACTGCAGATATCAAAACTTATAGTGGAATTCTGTTTTGTCAACATATATCATAGCAAAACCCTATCTCAACAGGTCAACGTTTTGCCAAAGTCCAGACCATCCCGCAGTGCAATCTAAGCCCAGTATCGTCTCCAGTGTCACCAACCCCACTCCACATTATGAGTACTGTTAAATACAATAGCCCAGAGGTAATACCGTTTCTAGAGGCAGAATTCGCGCTCAGTTGGTGGAGGCACTAGAATTTGGGTGGAACCCAGGTCTCTTCAAATTTCTGTCCCATCAGTTTCGCTACTGAAAATTGTAAAAGGAAGAGAGTGGATGCTTCTTCTGCCTACCACTCTTTTGTCCTGTCTCCTCTATATCCTCCCTCTCCTTATGGAAATCTATCCCCAAAGCACCAATAAAATTCTAGAATACAATCCAATTAAAAAAGAATTTGACTTACTCTGTCACTAAATCAGTGGCCCCGTCTGAATCTCTTATGTGGCCCGTGCCACGTGATAGCGAAGGGAGAGAGAGGAGTTGAACACGTGGCTGCAGGGATGGTGCAGGAGGGAGGGTTTTGGTTTCCTGGATAATTGGGGCTCTTTCTGGAGTAGGTGGGACCTCTACAAACAGGATGGTCTTCACCTGAACCAGAGGGGTACCAATATCCTGGGGGGGGAGATTTGCTAGTGCTCTTCGGGGGGGTTTAAACTAATTCAGCAGGGGAATGGGAACCTAAATTGTAGTGCCAGTGTACAGGATGTTGAGAGTAGTGAGGTCAGGGATATGGTTACAAGGACGCAAGAGGGCACTGGCAAGCAAGAACCTGGTTTAAAGTGTGTCTACTTCAACGCCAGGAGCATCCGGAATAAGGTGGGTGAGCTTGCAGCATGGGTTGGTACCTGGGATCTCGATGTAGTGGCCATTTTGGAGACATGGGTAGAGCAGGGGCAGGAATGGATGTTGCAGATACCCGGATTTAGATGTTTCAGTAAGAACAGAGAAGATGGTAAAAGAGGGGGGGGGTGTGGCATTGTTAATCAAGGAGAGTATTACAGCGACAGAAAGGATGTTTGAGGACTCGTCTACTGAGGTAGTATGGGCCGAGGTTAGAAACAGGAGAGGTGAGGTTACCCTGTTGGGAGTCTTTTATAGACCTCCAAATAGTTCCAGAGATGTAGAGGAAAGGATAGCGAAGATGATTCTCGACAGGGGCGAGAGTAACAGGGTAGTTGTTATGGGGGACTTTAACTTTCCAAATATCGACTGGAAATACCATAGTTCGAGTACTTTAGATGGGTCAGTTTTTGTCCAGTGTGTGCAGGAGGGTTTTCTGACACAGTATGTAGACAGGCCAACCAGGGGCGATGCCACATTGGATTTGGTACTGGGAAATGAACCCGGCCAGGTGTTAGATTTAGATGTAGGTGAGCACTTTGGTGATAGTGATCACAATTCGGTTAGGTTTACCTTAACGATGGGCAGGGACAGGTATATACCGCAGGGCAAAAATTATAGCTGGGGGAAAGGAAATTATGATGCGATTAGGCAAGATTTAGGATGCGTAGGATGGGGAAGGAAACTGCAGGGGATGGGAACAATCAAAATGTGGAGCTTATTCAAGGAGCAGCTACTGCGTGTCCTTGATAAGTATGTACCTGTGAGGCAGGGAGGAAGTTGTCGAGCGAGGGAGCCGTGGTTTACTAAAGAAGTTGAAGCGCTTGTCAAGAGGAAGAAGAAGGCTTATGTTAGGATGAGACGTGAAGGCTCAGTTAGGGCGCTTGAGAGCTACAAGCTAGCCAGGAAGGATCTAAAGGGAGAGCTAAGAAGAGCAAGGAGAGGACACGAGAAGTCATTGGCGGATAGGATCAGGGAAAACCCTAAGGCTTTCTATAGGTATATCAGGAATAAAAGAATGACTAGAGTTAGATTAGGGCCAATCAAGGATAGTAGTGGGAAGTTGTGTGTGGAATCAGAGGAGATAGGGGAAGTGTTAAATGAATATTTTGCGTCAGTATTTACAGTAGAGAAAGAAAATGTTGAGGAGAATACTGAGATTCAGGCTACTAGGCTAGATGGGATTGAGGTTCACAAGGAGGAGGTGTTATCAATTTTGGAAAGTGTGAAAATAGATAAGTCCCCTGGGCCAGATGGGATTTATCCTAGGATTCTCTGGGAAGCTAGGGAGGAGATTGCAGAGCCTTTGTCCTTGATCTTTATGTTGTCATTGTCGACAGGAATAGTGCCAGAAGACTGGAGGATAGCAAGTGTTGTCCCCTTGTTCAAGAAGGGGAGTAGAGACAGCCCTGGTAATTATAGACCTGTGAGCCTTACTTCGGTTGTGGGTAAAATGTTGGAAAAGGTTATAAGAGACAGGATTTATAATCAACTTGAAAAGAATAAGTTCATTAGAGATAGTCAGCACGGTTTTGTGACGGGTAGGTCGTGCCTCACAAACCTTATTGAGTTTTTCGAGAAGGTGACCAAACAGGTGGATGAGGGTAAAGCAGTGGATGTGGTGTATATGGATTTCAGTAAGGCATTTGATAAGCTTCCCCACGGTAGGCTATTGCAGAAAATACAGAAGTATGGGGTTGAAGGTGATTTAGAGCTTTGGATCAGAAATTGGCTAGCTGAAAGAAGACAGAGGGTGGTGGTTGATGGCAAATGTTCATCCTGGAGTTTAGTTACTAGTGGTGTACCGCAAGGATCTGTTTTGGGGCCACTGCTGTTTGTCATTTTTATAAATGACCTGGAAGAGGGTGTAGAAGGGTGGGTTAGTAAATTTGCAGATGACACTAAGGTCGGTGGAGTTGTGGATAGTGCCGAAGGATGTTGTAGGGTACAGAGGGACATAGATAGGCTGCAGAGCTGGGCTGAGAGATGGCAAATGGAGTTTAATGCGGAAAAGTGCGAGGTGATTCACTTTGGAAGGAGTAACAGGAATGCAGAGTACTGGGCTAATGGGAAGATTCTTGGTAGTGTAGATGAACAGAGAGATCTTGGTGTCCAGGTGCATAAATCCCTGAAGGTTGCTACCCAGGTTAATAGGGCTGTTAAGAAGGCATATCTTGTGTTAGCTTTTATTAGTAGGGGGATCGAGTTTCGGAGCCACGAGGTCATGCTGCAGCTGTACAAAACTCTGGTGAGACTGCACCTGGAGTATTGCGTGCCGTTCTGGTCACTGCATTATAGGAAGGATGTGGAAGCTATGGAAAGGGTGCAGAGGAGATTTACTAGGATGTTGCCTGGTATGGAGGGAAGGTCTTACGAGGAAAGGCTGAGGGACTTGAGGTTGTTTTCGTTGGAGAGAAGGAGGAGGAGAGGTGACTTAATAGAGACATAAGATAATCAGAGGGTTAGATAGGGTGGATAGTGAGCGTCTTTTTCCTCGGATGGTGATGGCAAAGACGAGGGGACATAGCTTTAAGTTGAGGGGTGATAGATATAGGACAGATGTGAGAGGTAGTTTCTTTACTCAGAGAGTAGTAAGGGCGTGGAACGCCCTGCCTGCAGCGGTAGTAAATTCTCCAACTTTAAGGGCATTTAAGTGGTCATTGGATAGACATATGGATGAAAATGGAATAGTGTAGGTCAGATGGTTTCACAGGTCGGCGCAACATCGAGGGCCGAAGGGCCTGTACTGCGCTGTAATTTTCTAATTTCTAAACATCGTATAAAACAGAGTTTCCACCAACTGACCATGAGCAACTCCATACGAGATTTTCTAGTATATTAAAATATTAGCAGTCATTGTATAGGCTACATTTTTATCCCTATGTGAGATCTCTTGGCTTTAAGTGACTACATGGCTTTAAATTAACCCTTCACCCCTTATAAGGAATCTCCTCTGGTGAGCTCTTAATGGCCAGTTGGCCATAATGCAACGTCCAAATAACACCTGAATTGAAACTCTTTTGGAACATCCACCCCAGTGTTTCTAACTAATGGCAATGTCCTGGTATTTTAGAATACCGTCAGACAGACTTCTTCCTTACTTTTTGTGAAGTATCATTGAGTTGGATCCAACGTCCCCTCTAATCTTTTTTTGTTGTGCATGGCCGATTCCTTTAAGTGTGCAACAACTTTAATGTTTTTGCATGGTTGCACACGCTTGGTATCTTAAAGCAGACAGCTTATAGGTGGCCTGGATCTTGCTATAAAAGTAATGGTGTGTTAATGATGTACGGTGTTATTAATGTGCAAATCACCCAGAAAATTTAGGGGATTCAGAGATACAGGGCAGAATTTAATTCCCCTATCTGGAGCGAGCTGGGAAGCCGAGAGGCTGTAGAATCGGGAAGGAAGGCGGGGTGGAGTGCCTGTCGCTTTCCCACCTCCCCTGATTAAGTCAGGGGCGGGGAAAGTCGAGGACAGCCTTCCCACCCAGAGACCAATCATCCTGCCGTTGCTGGCTTTTAACTAGCAGCTGGGGCACCCTCCACCACGTGAGGAGGCTGTCCAGTAACACCAGGTGGCTTCCCTGTGGGCTGCTTGGGCAATCTGTGACGCAATGAGGGCCCCCGGCAGCAAAGGCACCATTAGCCCCCCCCCACCCTCACAAATCCCCTCCCCTGCTGCTCACTGGGGCCTGCCTGACTGGCCCCAGCAAGCCCGCCCCACTTACTTGCTCTCTGGGACTCCATGGCTGCTCCTGGTTCTGGGCCCAGTGCCGGATCAGCTGTGGCCACCGCTGCCAGTGGTGCTGCTGGGACTGCTGAGGTTCCAGCCCTCTGATTGGACAGGGACCCTGGCGCCGGGCAGTTAATTGCCTGAGCTCCTTAAAATGCAGCCAGGGGTCTCCTTGCCTTTTGGGCCCAGCGTCAGGACTCCCACTGGCTGCATAGAATCTATCCCATGCAGTGAGTTGCAAATGTCCAGAACTTGCTGGTCGATTTGCGCCACTCTGCCATTTGTTTTGACAAAAGACATCTCACCCTTGGCCTTCCTGTTATTTTTAAGAACTTGCTGGGTTTGCACATTAGTTGTCCATTAAAACTCAGCACAGAAATCTAGATCTGGTAATTAAAAGTATATTTTTAACAACAGGACAATTGTTAATACAGTTCTAATTGACCTCTCTGGTCTAGAAGTTGAACAATTTAAACTGTGGAGTCTTATTCCTTCGGGTAGCGATTTACAAGTTGTCAAATTTTACATTTTAGAATGTCTTTCTTGTTTTTCCTTTCTGTCTCTTCTCTCTAATCTTTCTTTCCCTCTCTATTTCTCTTTCTGTACTGATTTGACTCTAATTGACCCTCCTTTTCAGTCGTCCCTCTGTTTCTTAATGCTTAAATCTCATTGGTTAAGGAATTACACTGTTGGTTCCACCACAGGGAAGTGGTACAGAGGTTTAGGGATGGAGTTCCAAAAAAGAGGATTATGGGACTGTGGGCTCTGTGACAAATGGTGGGGTGAGGGAGGACAGAATTTATAGAAGGCCAGCCCCAGAGGAATGAAGCATTCAGCTGGAAGAGGTAGAGCGAGGGGAGCCTGTGCAATGATTTATAGACAAAAGTGGGAATTTAAAATCTAATGTGTTGCACAATATGGAACAGTGTAGGTCAGTGAAGACCAGGGTGAATGGTGAATGGGACTGAGTGTGGGACAAGTTATGAGTAGCCAAGTCTTGGATAAGATGGAATTTATGGAGGGAAGAGAAGACCATTAGAATAGTCATATTTCGAGGTGACAAAGATGTGTAAGGTTTTCAGCAGGGAATTGCTAAGGTAAGGATGGAAGTGGGTAACACTGGGGACATGGAAATAAGGAGTCCTGACAGCTAGGAAGTGGTATGGTATGGTGACAATGCGTTAAGCCGTCAATTCCCTCTGTATGCTACTCAACTGGTTAAAGAAAAATTTAATTCTGGGATAAATTTGTTCTTTTTCTTAATTCTACAGTTTTCATATGATAAGGAGGAAACTGAGGCAGATACTTCTAAACGTGTATCTATAGACATGTTAGCAAAAGAGCAAATTCTTGATACGACAGACGTAAGTTTGACGACGTCTTCACAACAGGATAATGTAGTTGGTTCTACTACCCTATGGAAATCTTCTAGGAAAAGAGTTCAAACAAACTTTACCTGTCCCTGCTGTGAGTCTTTTGCTGATAGAAAACAAAACGTTAATTTTAACAAAGAATCAACAGATAAAAAGAGAAAAGCAATGTTTACTGACCATGAGAATCTCTCAAACAAACTGCCTGAACACAGTGGAAGAAAAAAAATACTAAGGTTGCAAAACTCAGAAACAGCTTTCAAGAATAATTTAACACCCAGTAGTCTACAAGCAACATGCGCTGAATTATCACACAATAAGATAACAGCACCTTCTAATAATGTACAGAACCCAAAAATTAGTAATAGTTTTATTATTCAGCCGTGGAACCATCAAATACAATCCAGACAAATAGTGAATCATGTACAGGGTTGCACAGAAGTCAGGAACAGGTAAGTTTATACCTGTCATGTTACATGTTGCTTTGAAAAAAGTCTCTTAGTTTCCTGCTAGTGCTGTTTTCTCTTAAAATGGAGGATTTTGCCACTGAATGTATATCTTCTAGTGGCTGAGATGAGTACAGAGAAAACAAATCCACTGG
The DNA here is from genome assembly GCF_036365525.1 of Heterodontus francisci. Classification (NCBI taxonomy): domain Eukaryota; kingdom Metazoa; phylum Chordata; class Chondrichthyes; order Heterodontiformes; family Heterodontidae; genus Heterodontus; species Heterodontus francisci. The sequence goes on from NC_090374.1 coordinate 51,642,385, forward strand.
AACAGCAGTAAAGGGCAGAATCTGAACTTAAGCTGTCTGGTAGAAGTCTAATATTCGATAATAAAACAAATGGATACATCGCTGGCAAGGCCAGCATTTATTGCCCATCCCTAATTGCCCTTGAGAAGGTGGTGGTGAGCTGCCGCTTTGAACTCCTGCAGTCCTTCTCATCTCGGTACACCCACAGTGCTGTTAGGGAGGGAGTTCCAGGATTTTGACCCAACAACAGTGAAGGAACGGTGATATATTTCCAAGTCAGGATGGTGTGTGACTTGGAGGGGAACTTGCAGATGGTAGTGTTCCCATACGCCTGCCGCCTTTGTTTTCCTAGGTGGTAGAGATCAGGAGTTTGGAAGGCACTGTCGAAGGAGCCTTGATGAGTTGCTGCACTGCATCTTGTAGATGTTAATCATTTGGAGAGAGAGTTTCAGTGATGTACACTAAATTTTTTTCTGCTTCTATTTGGCTTAATCTTTAGAAGGTGGCCACATTTATATATATTTTTTGAAAGTCAGAATTAATTTTTTTTAAATTACTGTGACGTGTTTGACATCCTGACCAGAGTGGCCACCTTTGCCATATTTCTGAGGCTAGATGCTGAAACCTAGTTCATCTTTATTTAACTTGCTGCAACATTTCTTGTTGCACGTTGCTTTCTTTAGAGCAATGTTCTACATTTGATGGACTGCAGTCAAGACCAATTGTGTATATCTTCCCAAGACATATGAGGAACTGTCAGTCAATCGCCCATGTTGACTCCAATGTGTGTGCTCCTTTTCAATCTGACTCTTAATTTTTTGAAAGCTGCTGAGGATCAGAAAAACAAATGCTGAAAGCAATAACTTAAAATAAAATCAAAAATTAAAGTGGATTCTAACCATATTGCATCAGGATACTAATACTTTGCTTGTTGAAGGATTGATCATGCAGTCTCACCCTGCAGGCTGATTCATGCATCCTGAATTTCATGGCATTATTACTTATTCTGATTGTGTTAAAATTATTGAGTTGTGATGGAAAACGAGCTGTTCAAAATATTTTGAGATACTTCAGCATAGTTAATTATATGTCTCATGCAATAACATTATTATACATTATAAAACAGTGCTTGTGAAAATAATGGAACTGTATGTTGTGAGGCAAACATACTGATGCTTATCTGTAAAAGGTTTGTTGTGTGCTGTGACAAAGCCAACGGCCTTGAAATTTGATCATCCCCGAAAATGGATGCACAGGGAGTGGGATGTTGTAAATTGGAGCCACCTGCTCATTACAAGAAGTTAGGCATGCAGTCGCCTGTTTGTTGACTGCATGCCTCTTTGTGGGAGGCTTGGGGTACACAAAAGCAGTAAATCTGCAGACAGCACCTCTTAAAGGGGAGATGCACTTTGGCTACAGACAGGATGGAATGCTTGTAAGGAGAGAAATGGTTGCAAGACCTGCGAATTGTGCCTCTGGATTCTTTGGTGTGTCTTTGGGGGCCCTGCTCCAAGCAGTGGATAGGATGAAGGCGATTCTGACCCTTCCTGGGGGACAGAAAGCCCTCCAGGTAACACCTCTGCCACCAGTGGGAAGAATTTGCAGAGGATGTTAATGTCAGGAGCTTAGCTCCCAGGACAGGGCTGCAGTGTAGGAAAAAGTTAAAAGACTTCAGAAAAGTTTTTAAATGTACAAGTTTTACTGCTCACTTCAATTACTCTCACCTCTCCATCAACTGCAGACTCACTACTCACAATACCCCTGTGCCCCATCTCCCTTCACTGTCCTACAATCACTGCACCACACCTCATTCAACCTTCTCCTCCTAACTGCACTTCCTGCATTCACCACTGTTGCAAATCTCGCTTCCCTACATCTCACATCTTCCACATAACATACAAACTGTTGTACCATGACAGGCACATTCTCAAAACATCTCACTAACATTCTCTCTCCTTTCTTTCCAGGAGAACGTTGTGGACAATATGCGTAGGAAGCCATGACCAGAGGAGGCCAAGCTTGTTGGCACATCCTGTCTAAATTAGAAGAAAATGTGCTGGCCATCACAATGCTAGAAGAGATGTCGTGCAGGGTTTCTCTCTGCCTTATCCTCTTTTGCCATAATTCCATACATACTCTGCAGACAAACTGCAATTGCTTTTACCAGCTACTCATCTCTCTCTGCTCTCCCTTCACATTAAAAGTTAATCCTTGTCTCTGCCTTTCATTTGAGGTACTGAAAATGCCAATCCTCTTTGCTACTTCAGGAAGAAGAGGATAGACTTCCTAAAGATGCAGTGATACTCGATCTGACCCTAGTTAACACCAGATCAGAGAATGCATACTTTAGAGACTAGGTTAGTGAAGGGGTCTTTACGTGGTGAATTACTGGGCATGTATACTGGAACTAAGGCAGAGGTATAGGTCAGCACAGAAGCCAGCTTGCCAGTTGGTGATATTACATGCTCGTTCTGCTGTAGAGGACTCAAATGCAGACTTTGATGGCCCAGGGTACCAAAGAGGTTTGATGGCTATACAGCAGCAAATCTTAAATAAAATGGCTGACCTGCCAGTGAGCTTGTATGCAATGGCTCAGGGAATGGAAGAGTCCATCTCCAACTTAATTAAAGGCTTTGCACAGAGCATGGAGACCATTCTGTTCAACATGGAGTGGTCAACTCCAAGAACACAACGGTGGCGCCCACAGTGATGGCGCCTCTGCTCTGACAGCTTCCATGAAAGCCTACACTTGGTAACTCAGACGGCTGCTTTCTTGGCTCTGAGCCAGTGTTGACAGGGATTTGCAGAGAGTAGTACTGAGAGAGAGAGCACAGCAAGACTGGTGGGAAGGATCAAAGAGTGTAGTCAGAGCAGGTCCCAGAGTAACACCGAGAGCAAGAGTACAGTGAAACCGACAGACAGTATAAAAGACCGGCGGCAGAGCAGACCCAAGAGTAGCACTGAGAGCAAGAGCATCGCGAGACCGGTGGGGAGTATCAAAGAGCTGGAGGGAAGTTCAAAACGCATTGACTGCATTTGGAAAAAAAAAGTGTGATGTCACAGGAAAGCAGGTAAGTGATGGTTGGTGAGTATTTCTCTTTTTCTCTTAATAAACTTGGGCATTTGTTCAAACTAGGAAAGGGAAATTCAAAATTTCAATCGGGGTAAATATAACAGTAAGTGAATTAATAAGAGTGTTAGCAGAGAGAAAGTCTAGAGACATTAATTAAAATTAATAATTTATATAAGGTGTTAACTAGATTCTGAAAGAGGGCATAGAGATTGTTTCTTAGATCATTGATGGGCAGCTGAGGCCTGTTGCTTGCAATTCTTGCTCCATGTGGGAACTTCAGGACACTTGGGCGACCACGTGTGTAGACGTGTGTCTCCAGCTGCTTCAGCTTGAGTTCAGGATTTCCGAACTTGAGGGGCAGCTGGAGTCACTGCGGAGCATCAGGGAGGATGAGCGTTTCCTGGAACGTACATTCCAGGAGGTGGCCACTCGACAGGCAGTAAGAGTTCAGTGTAGTAGATGGCTGGCCATCTGGAAGAGTAGGAAGAGGCAAGAAGTGCAGGAGTCTTTGCGTTTGTGCCACTCTCAAACAGGTTCTTAGCATTGGAGACTGCTGAGAGTGACGACACCTTAAAGGACTGCAGTTCAGATCATGGCACTAGTGGGAAAGGCACTGCACAGGATAGACTATAACAGCATAGAGTAGAAATGCAGTCATTATTGGAGATTCCATAGTCAGGAGGACAGACAGGCCTTTCTGTAACTGTCATCGTATGCTGTGTTGCCTCCCTGGCACACACAGAGCAGACCTGTGTGAGAAGGGCAGCGGTGGCGGGAGATAAAAACCAGCAGCAGAGAGGGAGGCTCAGCACACGGAGAGTGGACCTCCGTGAGAAGGGCAGCGGCGGCGGGAGATAAAAACTGGTGGCAGAGAGCCTCTTCTACCAGTTTCTACCTCTCAGAGCCGAAGTGTGACGTCACAGGAAAACAGGTAGGTGATTGGCCAAGTGGTTTAAATCAAGAGATGTTATTACAGCTGAATAGTACAGTTAAGAAATTCACCTTAAAAATATTTAACATCCAAATTAATTAATTAAATAGAATAGAGATGGCTGGGCAGGCGATGTGTTGCGGCTGTAGTATGTGGGAGCTGGTGGACACCGGTGCGATCCACGGTGACCACATCTGCAGCAAGTGTTGGCTGCTCAAGGACCTTCGGCTCAGAGTTGATGAGCTGGAGTCCGAGCTGCGGACACTACGACACAACAGAGAGGGGGAGAGTTACCTGGACACTGTGTTTCAGCAGACAGTCACACCCCTTAGATTAATTACATCAAATTTGGACTGTGGTCAGGGACAGAAGGGTGTGACTGCGAGTGAGGGGATCCAGAATTTGACTTTGGAGGAGCCTCAGCCCGTGCCCTAATCCAATAGGTACGAAGTTCTTGCTCCTGGTGTGGACGACGGCACAGACTGCAGGGAGGATGAGCGGACTGACCACAGCACCGTTGTTCAGAGCGCCATTCAAGTGGGGGGAGAAAAGAGAAATGTAGTTGTAATACCTATGTAGTGTCACACTTAGCGCAAAGGAAGATGGCTGTGCTTGTTGGAGGTCAATCATCTGAGCTCCAGGACATCACTGCAGGAGTCCCTCAGGGTAGTGTCCTAGGCCCAACCGTCTTCAGCTGCTTCATCAATGACCTTCCTTCAATCATAAGGTCAGAAGTGGGGATGTTCGCTGATGATTGCACAATGTTCAGCACCATTAGCGATTCCTCAGATACTGAAGCAGTCCGTGTAGAAATGCAGCAAGACCTGGACAACATCCAGGCTTGGGCTGATAAGTGGCGCAGTGTTTAGCACCGCAGCCTCACAGCTCCAGCGAATCGGGTTCAATTCTGGGTACTGCCTGTGTGGAGTTTGCAAGTTCTCCCTGTGTCTGCGTGGATTTCCTCCGGTTGCTCCGGTTTCCTCCCACATGCCAAAGACTTGCAGGTTGATAGGTAAATTGGCCATTATAAATTGCCCCTAGTATAGGTAGGTGATAGGGAAATATATAGGGACAGGTGGGGATGTGGTAGGAATATGGAATTAGTGTAGGATTAGTATAAATGGGCGTTTGATGGTCGGCACAGACTTGGTGGGCCGAAGGGCCTGTTTCAGTGCTGTATCTCTAAGCTAAACTAAACATTTGCGCCACACGTGCCAGGCAATGACCATCTCCAACAAGAGAGAATCTAACCATCTCCCCGTGACATTCAATGGCATTACAATCGCTGAATCCCCCACTATCAACATCCTAGGGGCTACCATTGAGCAGAAACTGAACAGGAATACCAATATAAATAGCGTGGCTACAAGAGCAGGTCAGAGGCTAGGAATCCTGCGGTGAGTAACTCACCTCCTGACTCCCCAAAGCCTGTCTACAAGGCACAAGTCAGGAGTGTGATGGAATACTCTCCACTTGCCTGGATGGGTGCAGCTCCAACAACACTCAAGAAGCTTGACACTATCCAGGACAAAGCAGCCCGCTTGATTGGCACCCCATCTACAAACTTTCACTCCCTCCACCACTGACGCACAGTGGCAGCAGTGTGTACCATCTACAAGATGCACTGCAGCAATGCACCAAGGCTCCTTCGACAGCACCTTCCAAACCCGCGACCTCTACCACCTCAAAGGACAAGAGCAGTAGATGCATGGGAACACCACCACCTGCAAGTTCCCGTCCAAGTCACACACCATCCTGACTTGGAACTATATCGCCGTTCCTTCACTGTCGCTGGGTCAAAATCCTGGAACTCCCTTCCTAACAGCACTGTGGGTGTACCTACCTCACATGGACTGCAGCAGTTCAAGGAGGCAGCTCACCATCACCTTCTCGAGGGCAATTAGGGATGGGCAATAAATGCTGGCCTGGCCAGCGACGTCCACATCCCATGAATGAATAAGAAAAAGGATAGCATAGTTAGGGGAATAAATACTGTTCTCAGCAACAAAGACAGGGAGTCACGAAGGCTGTGTTGCCAAGGTTAAGGACATCTCTTCTGGGCTGGAGAGGAACTTGGAGTGGGAGGGGAAGGATCCAGTTGTCGTGGTCCATGTAGGTACCAAAGACATAGGTAGGACTAGGAAAGAGGTTCTGCTGAGGGAATATGAGCAGCTTGGGGCTAAATTAAAAAGCAGAACCTCAAAGGTAATAATCTCCGGATTACTACCTGAGCCACGTGCAAATTGGCATAGGGTAAATAAGATTGGAGAGGTAAATGCATGGCTCAAAGATTGATGTGGGAGAAATGGGTTCTGATTCACTGGGCACTGGCACCAGTCCTGGGGAAGGGGAGAGCTGTTCCATTGGGACAGGCTTCATTTGAACCATACTGGGACCAGTGTCCCGGCGAGCTGTATAACTGGGTTTATAGATAGGACTTTAAACTAATTAGTGGGGGGGAGGGTACAATTGAAGGGAAGTTTAAAAAATCAAAAAGAAACAAGAAAGCAGAGGTGCAGGATAGTGAAGAGGCGAATGGGAATCATAGTGTGACAGGAAGGGGCAGAAAATATAAGCAGAAGAGTGCAGCAGAAATTAGAACCAGAATGAGTAATAATGGTAAAAAGTCAAAGCTTAAAGCTCTTTATCTGAATGTACGCAGCATTTGTAACAAGATAGATGAATTGCTGGCACAAATAGAAATAAATGAATATGACTTGATAGCTATTACAGAGGTGTGGTTTCAGAGTGACCAAGACTGGGAACTCAATCTTCAAGGGTATTCGACGTACCGGAAAAATAGGCAAAAAGGAAAAGGAGGTGGGGTAGCTTTGTTAATAAAGGAAGGTATCAGTGCGATGGTGAGTTGTGATATAGGTGCAATAGATCTTGATGTGGAATCAGTTTGGGTGGAAATAAGGAATAGCATGGGGAAGAAGTCAGGGGTGGGAGTCGTCCATAGGCCCCCGAAGAGTTCCCTCACTGTAGGACAAAGTATAAATGGGGAAATAATGGAGGCGTGTAAGAAGGGCACAACAATTGCCATGGGTGATTTTAATCTGCATATTGACTTGACAAATCAGATTGGCAGAGGTAAATATGGAAGACAAATTTGTAGACTGCATCAGGGATTATTAATTAGAGCAATACGTTGCAGAACCTACCCAGAAACAGGCTATTTTAGATCTAGTAATGTGTAATGCGGTAGGATTAATAAGAGATATCGGAGTTAAGGATCCTCTAGGGGGTAGCGATCACAACATGGTAGAATTTCAAATTCAGTTTGAGGGCGAGCAACTCGGGTTTCAAACCAGTGTCCTCAACTTAAAAAAGGGCAATTACAGAGGTATGAAGGAAGAGTTGTCTAAAGTGGGCTGGGGAAATAGACTAAGGGGAAGGTCAGTGGATGAGCAGTGGCAGACATTTTCTTTTATTCATTCAGGGATGTGGGTGTTGCTGGCTAGGCCAGCATTTATTGACCATCCCTAATTGCCCTTGAGAAGGTGGTGGGGAGCTGCCTTCTTGAACCGCTGCAGTCCATTTGGGGTAGGTATACCCACAGTGCTGTTAGGAAGGGAGTTCCAGGATTTTGACCCAGCGACAGTGAAGAAACGGCGATATAGTTCCAAGTCAGGATGGTGTGTGACTTGGAGGGGAACTTGCAGGTGGTGGTGTTCCCATGCATTTGCTGCCCTTGTTCTTCTATGGTAGAGGTTGCGGGTTTCGAAAGTGCTGTCTAAGGACCCTTGGTGCATTGCTGCAGTGCATCTTGTAGATGGTACACACTGTTGCCACTGTGCGTCGGTGGTGGAGGGAGTGAATGTTTGTAGATGGGGTGCCAATCAAGCGGGCTGCTTTGTCCTGGATGGTGTCGAGCTTCTTGAGTGTTGTTGGAGCTGCACCCATCCAGGCAAGTGGAGAGTATTCCATCACACTCCTGACTTGTGCCTTGTAGATGGTGGACAGGCTTTTGGGAGTCAGGAGGTGAGTTACTCGCCGCAGGATTCCTAGCCTCTGACCTGCTCTTGTAGCCACGGTATTTATATGGCTACTCCAGTTCAGTTTCTGCTCAATGGTAGCCCCTAGGATGTTGATAGTGGGGGATTCAGCGATGGTAATGCCGTTGAATGTCAAGGGGAGATGGTTAGATTCTCTCTTGTTGGAGATGGTCATTGCCTGGCACTTGTGTAGCGCAAATGTTACTTGCCACTTATCAGCCCAAGCCTGGGTATTGTCCAGGTCTTGCTGCATTTCTACACGGACTGCTTCAGTATCGGAGGAGTCACGAATGGTGCTGAACATTGTGCAATCATCAGCGAACATCCCCACTTCTGACCTTATGATTGAAGGTAGGTCATTGATGAAGCAGCTGAAGATGGTTGGGCCTAGGACACTACCCTGAGGAACTCCTGCAGTGATGTCCTGGAGCTCAGATGATTGACCTCCAACAAGCACAACCATCTTCCTTTGCTTTAGTTTTGACTCCAGCCAGTGGAGAGTTTTCCCCCGATTCCCATTGACCTCCGTTTTGCTAGGGCTCCTTGATGCCATACTCGGTCAAATGCTGCTTTGATGTCAAGGACAGTCACTCTCACCTCTCCTCTTGAGTTCAGCTCTTTTGTCCATGTTTAAACCAAGGCTGTAATGAGGTCAGGAGCTGAGTGGCCCTGGCGGAACCCAAACTGAGTGTCACTGAGCAGGTTATTGCTAAGCAAGTGCAGCTTGATGGCACTGTTGATGACACCTTCCATCACTTTACTGATGATTGAGAGGAGGCTGATGAGGCGGTAATTGACCGGGTTGGATTTGTCCTGCTTTGTGTGTACAGGACATACCTGGGCAATTTTCCACATTGCAGGGTAGATGCCAGTGTTGTAGCTGTACTGGAACAGCTTGGCTAGGGGCGCAGCAAGTTCTGGAGCACAGGTCTTCAGTACTATTGCCGAAATATTGTCAGGGCCCATAGCTTTTGCAGTATCCAGTTCCTTCAGTCATTTCTTGATATCACACGGAGTGAATCGAATTGGCTGAAGTTTGGCATCTGTGATGCTGGGGATTTCAGGAGGAGGCCAAGATGGATCATCAACTCGGCACTTCTGGTTGAAGATTGTTGCAAATGCTTCAGCCTTATCTTTCGCACTGATGTGCTGGGCTCCCCCATCATTGAGGATGGGGATATTTGTGGAGCCACCTCCTCCAGTTAGTTGTTTTTTAGTCCACCAGCATTCACGGCTGAATGTGGCAGGACTGCAGAGCTTAGATCTGATCCGTTGGTTATGGGATCGCTTAGCTCTGTCTATCGCATATTGCTTACGCAGTTTGGCACGGAGAGTCCTGTGTTGTAGCTTCACCAGGTTGACACCTCATTTTTAGGTATGCCTGGTGCTGCTCCTGGCATGCCCTCGTGCACTCTTTATTGAACCAGGGTTGGTCTCCTGGCTTGATGGTAATGGTAGAGTGGGGGATATGCCGGGCCATGAGGTTACAGATTGTGGTTGAGTACAATTTTGCTGCTGCTGATGGCCCACAGTGCCTCATGGATGCCCAGTTTTGCATTGCTAAATCTGTTCGAAATCTATCCCATTTAGCACGGTGGTAGTGCCACACAACACGTTGGACGGTATCCTCAATGTGAAGGCGGGACTTGGTCTCCACAAGGACTGTGCGGTGGTCACTCATACCAATACAGTCATGGACAGAAGTATCTGTGGCAGGCAGATTGGTGAGGATGAGGTCAAGTATGTTTTTCCCTCGTGTTGGTTCCCTCACCACCTGCTGCAGACCCAGTCTAGCAGCTGTGTCCTTTAGGACTCGGCCAGCTCGGTCAATAGTGGTGCTACCGAGCCACTCTTGGTGATGGACATTGAAGTCCCCCACCCAGAGTACATTTTGTGCCCTTGCCACCCTCAGTGCTTCCTCCAAGTGGTGTTCAACATGGAGGAGTACTGAGTCATCGGCTGAGGGAGGGTGGTAGATGGTAATCAGTGGGAGGTTACCTTGCCCATGTTTGACCTGATGCCATGAGACTTCATGGGGTCCGGAGCCGATGTTGAGGATTCCCAGGGCTACTCCCTCCCTACTGTATCCCACTGTGCCACCACCTCTGGTGGGTCTGTCCTGCAGATTTAAGCAGATATTTCATAACGCTCAGCAAAATGAAGGACTCGATGAGAAGGATGAACCACCCCGTGGTTAACAAAGGTGGTCAAGGAGAGTATCCAATCAAAAACTAAGGCCTACAAAGCAGCGAAAACTAGTGGTAGGCCAGAGGATTGGGAATATTTTAGGAACCAGCAGCAGATGACTAAAAAGCTGATAAAGAGGGAGAAAATTGGTTATGAAAGTAGATTGGCAAGAAATATAAAAACAAACAGCAAGAGCTTCTACAGGTATATAAAAAAAGAGTAGCTAAAATGAATTTGGGATCCTTCGGTGATGTGACTGGAGAATTGATAACGGGGAGCAGGGAAATTGCAGATAATTTAAACCAATATTTTGCAATGGTCTTCATGTTGGAGAACACTATAAACATCTTACAAATATCAGATAAGCAAGGAGCTAATGGAAGGAAAGATCTTGTAACAGTCTCTACCATGAGGGACAAAGTATTTGACTAACGGGACTAAAAACAGACAATTTGCCAGGACCTGATGGCCTGCATCCAAGGGCTTTAAAGGAAGTGGCTGCAGAGATAGTGGAGGCATTGGTCGAAATATTCCAGAATTCACTGGATTCCGGGAGGGTCCCAGCGGATTGGAAAACTGCTATTGTGACGGCCCTGTTCAAGAAGGGAGGGAGACAAAAAGCAGGAAACTATCGGCCAGTCAGTCTAACATCGGTCGTTGGGAAAATGCTAGAGTCCAATATTAAGGAAGAAATAGCAGGACATTTAGAAAAGCTTAACGCAATCAAACAGATCCAACATGGTTTTGTGAAAGGGAAATCATGTTTGACAAATTTGCTAGAGTTATTTGAGGATATAACAAGCAGAATTGATAAAGGGGAACCAGTAGATGTAGTGTATTTGGAATTCAAGAAGGCATTCGATAAGGTGCCACATAAAAGATTATTGCACAAGGTAGGAGCTCACGGCATTGGGGGTAATATATTAGCATGGATTGAGGATTGGTTAACTCACAGAAGACAGAGAGTTGGGATTAATGGGTCTTTAGATTGGAAAAAAGTAACTAGTGGAGTGCCACAAGGATCAGTCTAGGGCCTCAATTAATTACTGTCTAATTAATGTCTTGGAGGAGGGGGCAGAGTGTAATATAACCAAATTTGCTACTGATACAAAAATAGGTGGGAGGGCATGTTGTGATGAGGACATAAGGAATCTGCAAGGGGATATAGATAGGTTAAGTGAGAGGGCAAAAACTTGGCAGATGGAGTTTAATGTAGGAAAGTGTGAGGTCATGCATTTTGGTAGGAAGAATCAAAAGGCAGACTATTATTTAAATGGAGAGAGACTCCAACAAAGTGCAGTACTGAGGGATCTGGGTGTTCTTGTGCATGAAACACAAAAAGTTAGCATGCAGGTGCAGCGAGTAATTAAGAAAGCAAATGGAATTTTGGCCTTTATTGCTAGGGGGTTGGAGTTTAAAAATAGGGAAGTCTTGTTACAACTGTACAGAGTGTTGGTGAGGCTGCACCTGGAGTACTGTGTACAATTTGGTCCCCATATTTAAGAAAGGATATACTGGCATTGGAGACAGTTCAAAAGAGATCAGTTTTTGTCCAGTGTGTGCAGGAGGGTTTTCTGACACAGTATGTAGACAGGCCAACCAGGGGCGATGCCACATTGGATTTGGTACTGGGAAATGAACCCGGCCAGGTGTTAGATTTAGATGTAGGTGAGCACTTTGGTGATAGTGATCACAATTCGGTTAGGTTTACCTTAGCGATGGGCAGGGACAGGTATATACCGCAGGGCAAGAATTATAACTGGGGGAAAGGAAATTATGATGCGATTAGGCAAGATTTAGGATGCGTAGGATGGGGAAGGAAACTGCAGGGGATGGGAACAATCGAAATGTGGAGCTTATTCAAGGAGCAGCTACTGCGTGTCCTTGATAAGTATGTACCTGTGAGGCAGGGAGGAAGTTGTCGTGCGAGGGAGCCGTGGTTTACTAAAGAAGTTGAAGCGCTTGTCAAGAGGAAGAAGAAGGCTTATGTTAGGATGAGACGTGAAGGCTCAGTTAGGGCACTTGAGAGTTACAAGCTAGCCAGGAAGGATCTAAAGGGAGAGCTAAGAAGAGCAAGGAGAGGACACGAGAAGTCATTGGTGGATCGGATCAGGGAAAACCCTAAGGCTTTCTATAGGTATATCAGGAATAAAAGAATGACTAGAGTTAGATTAGGGCCAATCAAGGATAGTAGTGGGAAGTTGTGTGTGGAATCAGAGGAGATAGGGGAAGTGTTAAATGATTATTTTGCGTCAGTATTTACAGTAGAGAAAGAAAATGTTGAGAATACTGAGATTCAGGCTACGAGGCTAGATGGGATTGAGGTTCACAAGGAGAAGGTGTTAGCAATTTTGGAAGGTGTGAAAATAGATAAGTCCCCTGGGCCAGATGGGATTTATCCTAGGATTCTCTGGGAAGCTAGGGAGGAGATTGCAGAGCCTTTGTCCTTGATCTTTATGTCGTCATTGTCGACAGGAATAGTGCCGGAAGACTGGAGGATTGCAAATGTTGTCCCCTTGTTCAAGAAGGGGAGTAGAGACAGCCCTGGTAATTATAGACCTGTGAGCCTTACTTCGGTTGTGGGTAAAATGTTGGAAAAGGTTATAAGAGACAGGATTTATAATCATCTTGAAAAGAATAAGTACATTAGAGATAGTCAGCACGGTTTTGTGACGGGTAGGTCGTGCCTCACAAACCTTATTGAGTTTTTCGAGAAGGTGACCAAACAGGTGGATGAGGGTAAAGCAGTGGATGTGGTGTATATGGATTTCAGTAAGGCGTTTGATAAGGTTCCCCACGGTAGGCTATTGCAGAAAATACGGAAGTATGGGGTTGAAGGCGATTTAGAGCTTTGGATCAGAAATTGGCTAGCTGAAAGAAGACAGAGGGTGGTGGTTGATGGCAAATGTTCATCCTGGAGTTTAGTTACTAGTGGTGTACCGCAAGGATCTGTTTTGGGGCCACTGCTGTTTGTCATTTTTATAAATGACCTGGAAGAGGGTGTAGAAGGGTGGGTTAGTAAATTTGCAGATGACACTAAGGTCGGTGGAGTTGTGGATAGTGCCGAAGGATGTTGTAGGGTACAGAGAGACATAGATAGGCTGCAGAGCTGGGCTGAGAGATGGCAAATGGAGTTTAATGCGGAAAAGTGTGAGGTGATTCACTTTGGAAGGAGTAGCAGGAATGCAGAGTACTGGGCTAATGGGAAGATTCTTGGTAGTGTAGATGAACAGAGAGATCTTGGTGTCCAGGTGCATAAATCCCTGAAGGTTGCTAACCAGGTTAATAGGGCTGTTAAGAAGGCATATGGTGTGTTAGCTTTTATTAGTAGGGGGGTCGAGTTTTGGAGCCACGAGGTCATGCTGCAGCTGTACAAAACTCTGGTGAGACCGCACCTGGAGTATTGCGTGCAGTTCTGGTCACCGCATTATAGGAAGGATGTGGAAGCTATGGAAAGGGTGCAGAGGAGATTTACTAGGATGTTGCCTGGTATGGAGGGAAGGTCTTACGAGGAAAGGCTGAGGGACTTGAGGTTGTTTTCGTTGGAGAGAAGGAGGAGGAGAGGTGACTTAATAGAGACATATAAGATAATCAGAGGGTTAGATAGGGTGGATAGTGAGCGTCTTTTTCCTCGGATGGTGATGGCAAACACGAGGGGACATAGCTTCAAGTTGAGGGGTGATAGATATAGGACAGATGTGAGAGGAAGTTTCTTTACTCAGAGAGTAGTAAGGGCGTGGAACGCCCTGCCTGCAGCAGTAGTAGATTCACCAACATTAAGGGCATTTAAGTGGACATTGGATAGACACATGGATGAAAATGGAATAGTGTAGGTCAGATGGTTTTACAGGTCGGCGCAACATCGAGGGCCGAAGGGCCTGTACTGCGCTGTAATGTTCTAAAAAAAAAAGGATGGTATACAGTAGTGTTCCCCAAGGATCAGTGCTAGGACCACTGCTTTTTTTGATATTTATAAATGACATGGAAATTGGAATACAGAGTAAAATTTCAAAATTTGCTGATGATACCAAACTTTGAGGTGGAGGCGTGGCAAGGTTAGGTTGGAGAAGCTGGGGTTGTTTTCCTTGGAGCAAAGGAAATTGAGAGGAGATTTGATAGAGGTGTACAAGATTATGACAGGTTTAGATAAGGTAGGCAAGGAAAGATTTCACATTACCCGATGGTGCACGGACCAGGGGACACAGATATAAGGTCTTGGGCATGAAATGCCCAGCGAGGTGGGGGATGTGAGAAATAACTTTTTTTATGCAGTGAGTGGTAATGACTTGGAACTGGCAGCCTACAAGGGTTGTGGAAGTGGAGTCGATCAATAATTTGGTTCTGTGGGAGAGGCACCTCCTGTCTCTCTCAGGATGATTGCATTCCTGCTTCTTCCCCCCCTCCCCCCGCTCCCCACCACCTACTCAGCCAGTGCCCTGTTAGTGCTACAAAGTCAGCTGGACCAGACTACCCTGGCCCATTGTAAACTGTTGCAATCTGAAGCCAGGCCCTCAAGGCCCAGACCTGCTTGAGGTCACTCACTACTGCCATCTGAAGTGTCCTTAATGGAAACTCCACAGGTTTCCACATCCCAAGCTGTAGCCACTGGGGAAACACTTACTGAGTATCAGAATAAACAAATAAGCACTAAAATAAAAGCAAAATACCGCAGAAGCTCGAAATCTGAAATAAAGACAGGAAGTACTGGATATCTTCAGCAGGTCTGGCAGCATCTGTGGAGAGAAAAACAGAGTTAACGGGCTGAATTTTGCGCCGCCCCAGCGGGTCAGATGGTGACGTGGGGGAGGTGTAAAATTGAGCGGGAAGCTACAGGAGGCCTACCGGCCCCACTTCCGGCCAGGTTAATGGCCACTTAAGGGCCCTTGCCTGCCTACACGGCTATTTTACCTGTGGCAAGTGGGCATGCTGGGGATGTGAAAGACTGCCCAGCGATAGCTGGGGGCCTTTCTGTGCCCCGGGGGTGGGGGGAGCCATGGCAATTGGGCACAGGGTGTCCGATTGAGAGCTGCCCCAGCCTCCCAACCCACCTCCGGGACTCAAGACGCCCCTCTCCCCCAAACGACCACTCCAGCCTCACCAAGGAAGGACCGATCCCCCTGGTGAGACAACCCCTACTTACCCCCTCCTGGATCCATGGCGTCGGCTGGGCTGCAGTGCTGGGACTAAGAGCTGCTGGCCCGCTGATTGGCTGGCAGCTCACTGAGGCGGGACCTCCATAAAATGCGGGACAGATCCCCGGGCTAGGTAGAAGTGGGTTCGCCACCAACTTTCACGTCGGTGGCGAATTCCTGTCCGCCTAAGGTAAAATCCAGCCCAACGTCTCTGGTCTGATAACAGGTCACAGACCTGAAACGTTAACTCTGTTTCTCTCTCCACAGATGTTTCCAGATCTGCTAAGTGTTTCCAGCGCTTTCTGTTTTTATTAAACAAATAAGCACACAGGTCAGGCATTAAGGGGTTGCACAGAATTGATTTTTAAATATTCCTGGTAATATTGTATATGGATGGAATTGAACTGTTGGATTTTTTCAAGACTTGATGTTGGTGTTAATATTTGTAATTGAAGTGAGAATAATACCCATATGGCTGGACTGAAGGAAGCCAGTCAGACAGTGGTAGTAAGGATGGTGGTGGTAGCAGTTGACATACTTGGTGTATTGGGAATGGGAGGGATTGTTCCAGACTTGGGTGAATTGTTCTCAGTTGCTCATGCTCTTTCTCTTTGAGCTACTCTTCCTCCTCTCCTCCTAGATTTCTTACTGCCTTAAGTTGTGGTAAGGGCTGGTCTCTTATTTTCACAAAGTTATGCAGTATATAGCACCCCAAGCACGAAGCTGGATACATGTTCAGGGCTGTACTGCAGACTGCCTCCTGAATGGTCCAGGCAGCAAACTGGGAGATGTCACTGATGCCGCTTGCTGCAGCCTGGAAGGAATCTGTTGCATAAAGGTTAAGAGCCACGGTGACCACGACACAGATCTAAAACCCCTGGTTTGAGGCTTGAGTTGTGGCTGCAGCAGATGACATAGTTCGATGATAGCCTTCTTGATGAAGCGAAAGTGCTGACACATCAGTGAAGGAGAGGTGATCCCTGAAGATTCTCTGTGGGATGGCCTCCCGTGCAGTGCTGTCCTCTTCCCTTTTCTCCCAGCTACTCCTGCTTTCTCCTGTTCTCTTTGCTGCTTCCCTTGTCCTCCAGCCCCAAAGGCAGGCCTACCAGACCACCCATGCATAAATCTATTTTGAAGGTAAGCAAAAGCAGTCCAGCACCAAAAAAACGTGTTAGTAGAATTAAGTTATAGAAGGTAGAGCCTAAGCCAAAAAACACCCAGAAATTAACCAGTTGCCAAAAAGAACAAACCAGACACTTTTAAATAGCACCCCTGCTAATGCCATGATTTGTTGAATGAGTTTATCATGTGGAGAGTCAGGCACTGGAGCATCCCGATTTCACAAAAGACTCCTTTACTGAGCATAGGAACCTTATTTAAGTATTATAATGATCCTTTTACATGCTTCTGGCTTGCACCTTGGAAGAGCCCGATCCAATATGGTGGGTGATGCACTTATATTTTGTGGAATGAGTGTGCCCACGTTACTCGCCATATTGATTAGGTGCCCATTATATGCTTGTAAAATGGGCACTGCACAATCAAATGTCAAGGCCACCATATTGTGGTTGTCCATTATACTAAGTGTAGGGTTTGAATTACTTTCTCACAAATTGTTAATTTAAAATAACAGTAAATACAATATAATGAAGGTATCAGTTTTACATTCATTATGTGAGCTTGCATTTTCCACTTAACTGTGCCTGGGAAATTGACATTCCTCAGCTGCAAGGAAGAGCTAAAAGGGGAGGAAGCTCTCAATCAGGTGTCCACTCCACAGCACTACTCTACAGATCTTCTGTGGCTTCTCTAAGGTACTTCACTGGGCCTGCAACTACAGTAGATGCAGCGCCCATGTAATGCTATGGAAACGGGAATTCTGTCTCTTGCCTCACTTTGCGCTTTCAAAGACCTTTGGGTGCCCCAGCAGAGGTGCACTTGAGGAAAATTGGTGCAAGAGCCAGTGCCAGGATCCCACAGGAGTTCAGAGGGCAGTAGAAAATCAAAGAATGCATTGAAGTACTAATACTTTCCAAATTTTGAAGCCCCATGGGGATCTTCAGTCCTTGGGGTCTCTGGCTGCTGCTATGGCCTCAAAGTTAGTGGCAAGAGCACAGCTGCAAGTCTCTCACATCTGCAGCCACGCATAAGAAGATAAGAAATAGGAGCAGGCCATTCAGTCCCTCAAGCCTGCCCCGCCATTCAATAAGATCATGGCTGATCTGTCCCAGGCTTCAACTCCTCTTTCGGGCCTGCTCCACATAACCCTCGCCTCACCAAGATTTCAAAAATCTATCTACTTCCTCCTTAAATATATTTAGTGACCTAGCCTCCACAACTCTCTCAGGTAGAGAATTCCAGAGATTCACCACCCTCTGAGAGAAGAAATTCCTTCGCATCTCAGTTTTAAATGTGTGACCCCTTATTCTGTAACTATGTCCCCTAGTTCAAGATTCCCCCACCTGTGGGAACATATTCTCAACATCTACCCTGTCAAGCCCCTTTGAATCTTATATGTTTCAATAAGATCACCTCTCATTCTTCTAAACTCCAATGAATAAAGGCCTAACCTGTTTAACCGTCCTTGATAAGACAACCCCTTCATTCCAGTATTCAGCCTAGTGAACCTTTTCTGAACTGCCTCCAATGCTAATATATCCTTCCTTAAATACGGGGACCAAAACTGTATGCAGTACTCCAGATGTGGCCTTGCCAATACCCTTAACAGTTGTAACAAGACTTCCCTATTTTTAAACTCTAATCCTCTAGCAATAAAGGCCAAAATTCCATTTGCCTTCCTAATTATTTGCTACACCTGCATGCTAACTTTTTGTGTTTCATGTACAAGAACACCCAGATCCCCCTGTATTGCAGTATTTTGTAGAATTTCTCTATCTAAATAATAATCTGCCTTTTTATTCTTCCTACCAAAGTAGATGACCTCACACTTTCCCATAGTGAACTCCATCTGCCAAGTTTTTGCCCACTCACTTAACCTATCTGTATCCCTTTGCAGATTCTTTGTGTCATCACAACATGCCTTCCCACCTATTTTTGTATCGTCAGCAAATATGGATACACTACATTCTCTCCCTTCCTCCAACTCATTAATAAAGTTAGTAAATAGTTGGGGCCTTAGGACCGATCCTTGTGGCACCCCACACTACTGTTTCTTGCTCTGCTTTCCAATGCAGGGCCCAGCCAGGGTGTGGGTCTTCCTCGGAACAAAAAAAATGTTTCATCCCCTTTACTGATGGGTACAGGTATGCTCCAATTCTCAGGCACCCGCGAGTACTCAGAGGAAAATCAACCTGACCATCTGTTTTGGAATCTATAATAATTTCAAACACTAAAAACTCGTGAATGAGCATAATAGTATTTATTGTTATCAGGTGTCTTTTTTTTGATTCTGGAGAATTGTTTTGCTTAGAAAGGATGATGATAAGAAAGAAAGGAAAAGCACAGCTAATGCAGAAACTGAAAACCAACAAAGATCCTCACAACATAAGATGTTATCTTCAATGGATGCATGTCAGAGTTCAAGAGCTGAAAAAGAAAACAGCATACATTGTCATGCCCAATACCACGATAGAAGTCATAGGAATGCAGCAAAACCTGGTGAGGATAATTGTACCTAAATATCATCTATAGGCTATCACTAAGACTACCTGTTTCCACCTCCATAACATTATCTTACTGTGCTCCACCTCAGCTTATCTGCTGCTGAAATACTCATCCATGCCTTTGTTACTTCTCAACTTGACTCTTCCAATGCACTCCTGGCCAACCAACCATCTTCCACCTTCTGTTAACTTGAGGTCATCCAAAACATCCTAACTTGCACCAGGTCCCATTCACCCATAAACCCTGTGCTTACTGATCTATGTTGGCTTCCATTTAAGCAGTGCCTTGATTCTAAAGTTCTCAGGCTTGTTTTCAAATCCCTCCGTGTCTGCACCCTCCCTTATTCTGTAACCTCCTCCAGCACTATAACCCTCTGAGATATCTGCACACTTCCAATCCTTTTGCACATCCCTAATTTTAATTGCTCCGCCATTAGAGGCCTTGCCTTCAGCTGCTAAGGGCCTGAGCTCTGGAATTCCCTCATTCATCCTCTCCTGTCTGGTCCCCACCCCCCCATTTCTCATTAGACCTTTAAGACATTCCTGACAAGCTACCTCATCTGTCCTAATATCTCTTTCTGTGACTCGGTGTCAAATTTTATTTGATAACACTCTTGTGAAGCGCCTTGGGCCATTTTACTACATTAAAAGTGCTATATAAATACAAGTTGTTGAATTCCCCACCCCAGAATGTGGTTGTGTCAACTGCTTTGCAAACAGATAGATTAACTGTACAGTCACCGCTAAGCTGGATTTACATCATTTTTAGTTCCACTGATTTTTAGCTTACTGCTGGTGCTGAATTACGCAATGCAATTGAATTTTAGTTGAACCTAATCAAAAATACTACCTTAATGAGTGCCACTTGACCTATGCAAATAAAATGACTTAGAATTGCATTTTCTTATATGGTAAGAACTGGCATTCTGCCTGGCCTCCTGCACAATGCTCTCCTTCTCCCTCTTTTTCCGGCCATTCTTGCTCGCAAGCGAGAGAGTTGAATATACAGAAAGATAGTGACAGAGAGAGAGAGGAATAAACATAAGATAAACAGACAGACACACAAGTAACCACCCCAACCCAGTACCTTCAGGTACACACCCTCCCCTGCCCTTCATTATTGACTAACACCAAGAATCGACCAGTGCACCAAATCTCATATTTCACCCCAATTCTGTCAAACCCCTGGTTTCCCCCTCCACTGTGATACCAGAATAAAGGACCCCCTTATGCAACCATAACTCCAATAGCCACTCTATAAGCTGCTAAACCCCAGGACTCCCTTCCCCAGTTCTACCAAATCCCAGGATTACCTCACAGTGCTACCAACGCTCAAAACTGTCCCCAGTGCTATCATTACAATACCACAGTGACTACACTTAGGAGGTATTTCAATGGCTATAACTCACTTTGGGATGTCCTGAGATCATGAAAGGCGCTATATAAATGTAAGTCTTTTTCTTTTTCAAAGCTTAATACCATCCCCAGAAATTACCAAAGCATAGGATTGCTCCCAGTGCAGCCAATCTTTAGTCCCCCTATCCAGTATTGCTCGATATCAGATATCTAGCTCTGGCTGGTAGATCTTTCTTACTATCTAGTTATATATTCTCAGCTTCAAAATTGATAATGAAACATATAAAAAGGACACTCATTTCTGGTTTTCAAAATGACGGACAGAGTCAATACTGAAAACAACAGCTGAAATCTCAAGATACCATTTAATATTTGACTTATTCATCGCTGTAAATTAGCTGCCCTGTTATTATTTCCTTGGTGGTATATGTAGAGAATTGTTATAAGTGTAACTTGAGTAATCAGTACATTAGTTTGTCAACAGTATGAAATACTGTTGTTAATTTTTTAAAAAGTTACCATTTTTATCAGATGGTGAACATATGTTGACTCGAGCTGCTTCCAGCTGTTCTGCCATCATAAAGTGTCGCAGGAATATGAATAGAAGGAATATTTATGGAGAGACAAAGTTTCATGAAGCTGCGTTGAATGGGAATGTAAATCTGCTTCGGACCCTTATAAAAGCAGGTGTCAATGTAAACCTAACAGATTATGCAGGTAAGGAGTATTTCTTCACCTTTGAAAGCTTAATGCTGCAAACTTGTTGAAAATTTTGAAACTTATTGAGTAAACTTTTGTTGAACCCTTTTAGGGTAATGCCATGTATGGTTTCTGTTTTGATTGGAAGACATCAGTGAATCCAGTTATTAGCACTAGGCCCTTCCAGTGAGGATGGAAAGGAAAAAAAAAATCAAAAAGATATAGACTACTGCACTATCTTGATGGTGCTAATGTAAATCTACCAGATTATACAGGTGATAGAGTCATAGAGTTATACAGGACAGAAACAGGCCCTTCAGCCCATCGTGTCCATGCTGGCCATCAAGCACGTATCTATTCTAATTCCATTTTCCAGCACTTGGCCCACAGCCTTGTATGCTATGGCGTTTCAAGTGTTTATCTAAATACTTCTTAAATGTTGTGAGGGTTCCTGCCTCTAACCACCCCTTCAGGCAGATTCAAACTACTGTCAGATTGACAATTTTTTCTGCAAATTCCCTCTAAACCGCCTGCCCCTTACCTTAAATCTATGCCACCGGTTATTGACATCTCCGCTAAGGGAAAAAGTTTCTTCCTATCTACCCTATCTATGTCCCTCATAATTTTGTATACCTCAATCAGGTCCCCCCTCAGCCTTCTCTGCTCTAAGGAAAACAACCCTGGCCTATCCAGTCTCTCTTCATAGCTGAACTGCTCCAGCCCAGGCAACATCCTGGTGAATCTCCTCTGCACCCTCTCCAGTGCAATCATTATGGTGTGGAGACCAGAACTGTACACAGTACTCCAGCTGTGGCCTAACTAGCGTTTTATACAGCTCCATCATAACCTCAGCTAATAAAGGCAGGTATCCCGTATGCCTTTCTAACCACCTTATCTACCTGTGCTGCTGCCTTCAGTGATCTATGGACATGTATACCAAGGTCCCTCTGACCCTCTGTACTTCCTATGGTCCTACCACCCATTACATATTCCCTTGTCTTGTTAGTCCTCCCAAAATGCATCACCTCACACTTCTAAGGATCAAATTCCATTTGCCACTGCTCTGCTGATCTTACCAGCCCATCTACATCGTCCTGTAATCTAAGGCTTTCCTCCTCACTGTTTACGACACCACCAATTTTCGCGTCATCTGCGAACTTACTGATCTTACCTCCTATCTTTACGTCTAAGTCGTTAATGTACACTACAAACAGCAAGGGTCCCAGCACTGATCCCTGTGGTACACCACTGGTCACAGGCCTCCAATTGCAAAAACAACCCTCGACCATCACCCTCTGCCTCCTGTCACTAAGCCAATTTTGGTTCCAATTTGCCAAATTGCCCTGGATCCCAAGGGCTCTTACCTTCTTAAACAATCTTCAATGCGGGTCCTTATCAAAAGCCTTACTGAAGTCCATGTAGACAATGTCAACTGCTTTACCCGCATCTACACATCGAGTCACCTCCTCGAAAAATTCAATCAAGTTTGTTAGACATGATCTCCCCCTGAAAAGCCATGCTGATTATCCTTGATTAATCCCTGCCTCTCCAAGTGGAGATTAATCCTGTCCCTCAGAATTTTTTCCAGTAGTTTCCCTACCACTGATGTTATACTCACCGGCCTGTAATTACGTGGTTTATCCCTACTACCCTTCTTGAATAATGGTACCACATTTGCTGTCCTCCAGTCCTCTGGCACCTCTCCTGTGGTCAGAGAGGATTTGAAAATTTGTGTCGGAGGCCCTGCAATCTCCTCCCTTGCCCCACATAGCAGCCTGGGATACATCTCATCTGGGCCTGGGAATTTATCCAATTTTAAGCCTGCTAAAACCGCTAATACCTCCTTCCTTTTAATGCTAATTTGTTTGAGTATATCACAATTCCCCTCCCTGATCTCTACA
The DNA here is from genome assembly GCF_036365525.1 of Heterodontus francisci. Taxonomy (NCBI): domain Eukaryota; kingdom Metazoa; phylum Chordata; class Chondrichthyes; order Heterodontiformes; family Heterodontidae; genus Heterodontus; species Heterodontus francisci. The sequence goes on from NC_090374.1 coordinate 51,665,264, forward strand.
CCTACATCATCCTTCTCCATAATGAACACAGATAAAAAGTAATCATTTAAAACCTCACCTACGTCCTCCGGCTCCACACTCAGATTGCCACTTTGGTCCATAATGGGCCCTACTCTTTCCCTGGTTATCCTCTTGCCCTTAATATACTTATAAAACGCCTTGGGATTTTCCTTTATCTTGCTCGCCAGTGTTTTTTCATGCCCCCCTTCACTCTCCTAATTACTTTTTTAAGTACCCCCTACACTTTCTATACTCCTCTAGGACCTCTGCTGTTTTCAGCCCTCTGAATCTGCCATAAGCCTCCTTTTATTTCCTTATCCAATCCTCTATATCCCTTGACATCCAGGGTTCTCTGGACTTATTGGTCCTACCTTTCACCTTTAAGGAACATGTTGGCCCTGAGCTCTCACTATTTCCTTTTTGAATGACTCCCACTGGTCTGATGTAGACTTTCCTACAAGTAGCTGTTCTCATTCCACTTTGACCAGATCCTGTTTTATCATATTGAAATCGGCCTTCCTCCAATTTAGTACCTTTATTTCCGGTCCACCTTTGTCCTTTTCCGTAAATACCTTAAATCTTACAGAGTTATGATCACTATTCCCGAAATGCGCCCTCATGGACACTTCTACCACTTGTCCGGCTTCATTCCCTAGGATTAGGTCCAGTACTGCCCCTTCTCTTGTAGGACTTTCTACGTGCTGGCTCAAAAAGCTCTCCTGTAAGAATTCTGCCCTCTTTAAGTCTTTTGCACTAAGACAATCCCAGTTAATATTGGGGAAGTTGAAATCCCCTATTATTATTACCCTGAGATTTGCCTACATATCTGCTCCTCTATCTCTCTGGGGCGGCACAGTGGCCTCAGCCTCACAGCTCCAGCAACCTGGGTTCGGTTCTGGGTACTGCCTGTGCAGAGTTTGCAAGTTCTCCCTGTGACCGTGTGGGTTTCCGCCGGGTGCTCCGGTTTCCTCCCACAGCCAAAGACTTGCAGGTTGATAGGTAAATTGGCCATTGTAAATTGCCCCTAGTGTAGGTAGGCGGTAGGAGAATGGTGGGGATGTGGTAGGGAATATGGGATTAATGTAGGATTAGTATAAATGGGTAGTTGTTGGTCGGCACAGACTCAGTGGGCCAAATGGCCTGTTTCAGTGCTGTATCTCTCTATGACTCTCCCTGACTGTTTGGAGGCCTGTAGTACACTCCCAGACAAGTGATTGCCCCCTTTTTGTTTTTAAGTTCTCTCCATATGGCCTCATTTGAGGAACCTTCGAAGATATCATCCCTCCTTACTGCAGTAATTGACTCCTTGATCAATAGTGCAATGCCACCTTCTCTTTTACACCTCCTGCCACCCCGTCACGCCTGAAGATTCTATATCCTGGAATATTAAGCTGCCAGTCCTGCCCTTCCCTCAACCATGTCTCTGTGATAGCAATAATATCATCTTTCCATGTGTTAATCAATGCCCTCATTTCATCTGCCTTATTTGTAAGACTCCTTGCATTAAAATAGATGCAATCCAGTCTTGCATTATTCGCTTGTGACTTAACAGGTCTATGTTTGCTCTGCCTTCCACACTGACTTAATTTCTCTTCTATATTTGGCTGTGCATCTCCCCCTACTGTACCTCCACTCTGTATCCCATCCCCCTGCCAAATTAGTTTAAAACCCTCCCAACAGCACTAGCAAACCTCCCTGCAAGGATGTTGGAACCGTTCCACTACAGGTTTAACCCATCAGACTCGTACAGGTCCCAGCTTCGCCAGAAACAGACCCAGTGATCCAGGAAACTAAAGCCCTTCCGCCTGCACCATGTCTTCAGCCACGCATTCATCTGCTCTATCCTCCTATTCCTATACTCACTCGCATGTGGCACCTGGAGAAATCCAGAGATTACAACCTTTGAGGCCCTGCTTTTTAATCTGCTACCTAGCTCCCTAAATTCTTTTTGCAGGACCTCATCCCTCTTTCTACCTATGTATTTGTAAGCAGTATTCCTCCAACTGGTCAGCTGTCTGCATTTGACAGGCATTGTTTTGAGGGCACTCAATTTGTCCAATTTTGCCGTCAAAAGTTAACACAAACTGTGCTGCTCCTGACCAGCATCACTCTGCGACTCTTATTTCTTGTTGGTGGTGTAAGATATTGAGCGCTACTGGATATTGTATTGGAGCTTTTGCAAGATTAAGCGTGACATGGGGCTGAGGCAGGGGGAAGGATGATGACTAAAATCACATATGACATGGGGACAAAGGACAGTGCCAGTATTAACTGAAGAGGTGGAAGGAGACTAGCAGTATGAACTGTGATTATTGGAGGGGAGGAAGTGTACCAGCTTGAATTTAGTGGGGTGGGGTGTGCAGTTGGCAGAGGGTGGCGGTGGAACTGCTGGAAGGGGAGATAAGTGCTGCAGCTGGAACTGGATGAAGGGAGATGAAGAGTGCCAACTTAAACTGGGGCAGGGCTTGGCATACTAGGTTGAAATGAAGGGCAATGGAAAAATGCCAACATGATGTGGGAGGTATGGAGAGGTAGAGAGTATATCTGTGATCTGGATGAGGGAAGGACCACAGTGTCTCTGAATTGTGTGCAGGGGGTGTAAAGTGCCTCTGAATTGGGAAGCAGGTTGAGGGGGTAAAGTGTTTGAACTGCGGGGGGAAGGAATGGAAGGCAGAGAATGAAAAGGAAAAAGAAAGATATTTATATAACACCTTTCACAACCACTGGATGTCTCAAAGTGCTTTACAGCCAATTAAGTACTTTTGAAGTGTAGTCACTGTTGTAATTTAGAAAATACAGCAGCCAATTTGCACACAGCTAGCTAGCTCCCACAAACTGCAATACAATAATCACTAGCTAATCTGTTTTTGTTTGAGGAATAAATATTGGCTAGGACACCAAGGATAATTCCCCTGCTCTTCTTTGGGATCTTTTAAGCCCACCTGAGAGGGCAGACAGGGTCTCCGTTTAACACCTCATCCGAAAGATGGTGCCTACGGTAGTGCAGCACTTCTTCAGTAGTGCACTGGAGCTCCAGGCTTGATTTTTGTGCTCAGGTCTTGGATTGGGACTGGAACCCAGAACCTTCTGACTCATAGGGAAGAGTGCTACTAACTTAGCCATGACTGACACTGATGTGCTGCTATGAAAAGAATAAGAGTGATTGTTGAGGGAGTTTTTAAGAAACCTGGTTGTTGCTGGTAGTTTGTTGACAAGTTAAACGTCACTTTGTTTTGATAACTTTGAAGTTTAATGTGTTTAAAAGTAGCCACAATTCAAGATTTCCCAGGGAACTATTCCCAGCCCCATCCTAGAAATGCGTCATTGTCTGACGCAAGTGAGGGCTACAGTTGGAAGGAAAGGGTACAGTTCTAAATTTGCTGCATGTAGCTCTGACTAGAATAATTATATAGTCCAGGTTGATTCTCTTATATGTGATGTAGCATTTTAAAAAAAAAGTTAAAATTAATCAAAACATATTCTCCCATTGAGGCAACTTCTCTAAACCAGTAAAGAAAAATAATCAATTTCCAAATGACAAATAGACAATATTTCTCGATAAAATTGAGCAAATATCTTTTTATCTGAGAAAAATGTAATGCACACATTCACTGTAGATTTCAAAACATTGGAAATTGTACCACATAAAGTGACAAATATTAAAATGTTCTAGTTGGGGCCATATCCCAAATATCCCTAAAAATATACATTGTGCCTCCAACAGTTAGTCACATACACCTCCAATATAAATGAAAGAGTTGTAGGGTCAATTTTCTACTGAGGTCAGCCACCCACGTGAATGTCAGAAAAACATTGCCCATTGCCACATTCCTAGGGTCATTTTGGTGGGAATTGGAGGATTAGCCCCAGTGGATTTACCTGCAGCTTAAATTACAATTCACTGTCCCTTTGAGCCTTCAGCAGAATTACTTCTTTCATACTCAGGGCTGTTGTAGTTTGACATTTTTTTGGGGCTGTGTCAGGTTTTTGAAGTTGTTGGTTTGCTTTTGCTAGCTGCCTAGGTTAGCATGTATGGCTTTAAAAGATTCATGTTACTAGCATAGAGTCACATTAAAAATTTACAATTCATCTTGAATGAACTCCTGGAACCCTTTTAGATACAGGTAAGAGTTATACATGGTAACTAAGCCTATGTATTGTTACTATGAATGTGTAAATCAAGAAACAATGAGGGTTTGTAAGAAAGGTACTATAATAATCGTAGGCAACTTTAATCTTCATAATATTGTTCAAATTAAATTGGCAAAAGTAGTCTTGAGGATAAGTTCATAGAATGTATTCGGGACAGTTACTATTTAGATCTTGTAATGTGTAATGAGACAGGACTAGTTAATGTACTCATAGTAAAGGATCTCCTCGGGAAGAGTGATCATTACATGATAGAATTTTACATTCAGTTTGACGCTGAGAAACTTGGGTTTGAAACTAGTATCTTAAACTTAAATAAAGACAATTACAAAGTTATGAAGACAGATTTGACTGAAGTGGACTTGGAAAATAAATTAAAAGGTAAGAGGGTAGATAAGCAGTGGCAGACATTTAAGGAGATATTTCATAATTCTCAAAAAAGATATATTCCACTGAGAAAGAAAGACTGTATGAGAAGGATGAACCATCCATTGCTAAATAAGGAAGTTAAAAATGGCATCAAATTGAAAGAAAAGGCACACAATGTTTCAAAGTTGAATGGTAGACCAGAAAATTGGGAAAATTTTAGAAACTAACGAAGGATGACTTTAAAAAAAAAAGGGAGAAATAGATTGAGAGTAAGCTAGCAAGAAATATAAAAACAGACAGTAAGAGCTTCAACAAGTACATAAAAAGGAAGAGAGTAGCTAAGGTAAGCATTAGTTCCCTTCGAGGATGAGACTGTGGAATTAATAATGGGAAACAAGAAAATGGAAGAGACTTTGAATAAAAATTTTGCATTAGTCTTCATGATAGAAGCCACTAAAGACATCTCAATAATAGTAAAAAATCAGGGGGCAAAAGGGAGGGAGGATAATTATCATTAAACGATCATTAGAGAAAAAATACTTGGCAAACTAATGGATCTAAAGGCTGCGAAGTCCTCTGGACCTAATGGCCTGCAACCTAGGGTCTTAAAAGAAGTGGCTGCAGAGATAGTGGATGCGTTGGTTGTAATCTTCTAAAGTTCCCCAGATTCTAGAAAGGTCCCAACAGATTGAAAAACAACACATGTAATGTTCCTTTTCAAGAATGGAAGGAGTCAGAAAGCAGGAAACTATAGACCAGTTAGCATAACAAATGTGTTTCGGAAAATGCTCATCAAAGAAATAGTAGTAGGATATTTAGAAAAGCATAATACAATCAAACAGATCAGCATGGTTTTATGAAATGAAAATCGTGTCTGACAAATTTATTAGAATTCTTTGAGGATGTAATGAGCAGTGTGGAGAAAGGGGAACCGTAGATGTAGTGTATTTGGATTTCCAAAAGGCATTCGATAAGATGCCACATAAAAGGTTATTGCATGAGATAAGAGTGTTGTGAGTAATACATTTGCATGGATAGAGAGGATTGGCTAACAAACAGAAAACAGAGAGTTGGAATAAGTGGGTCATTTTCAGGATGTCCTTGTACATGTAGCACAAAACATTAGCATGCAGGTACAGTAAGTAATTAGGAAGGCAAATGGGATGTTGGATGGAATGTAAAAGTAGGGATGTCTTGCTTGAACTGTATATGGTGTTGGTGAGACCACATCTAGAGAACTGGGCATAGTTTTAGTTTCCTTATTTAAGAAGGGATATACGCTTTGGAGGCAGTTCAGAGAAAGTTTACTAGGTTGATTCCTGGGATGAAAGGGTTGTCTTATGAGGAAAAGGTGAGCAGATTGGGATTCAGAAAAATGGGAGGTTATCTTGTTGAAACATATAAGATTCTGAGGGCACTTGTCAGGGTAGATACTGAGTTTTCCCAGCCCCATGATGGCAGGCTTGGAGGTGGGGGTGATGGAAATTTAGGAGGGCGGCATACTGTGGGAAGGAGGTGCATCAGGACAGTGCTCCGATGCATTCCCACCGCCAGAGAACTTTCCTGGGTTGGGAAGTGGATTGGTGCCCGCTCCACAGAGGCATGTATCCCAATTAACATTTTTGAGGCCCCAATTAGGGCAATTTTGCGGCCTTGCCGGCATTTTACCGGCGGCAGTGTGGCCCCCCCCCCCCCCCCCCCCCTTCACTGTAGGGAGGGCACCAGCTCAATAGAGGCAGACTCCCTGCAGCAGGCTGGGGAGGGCCATCAGAGCCAAAGGCTCCATGCTGCAAAGAGGGAGCTGCATTCATGAAAGGCTGCAATTGCAGCCAAGAGTTATCCACCCCGAGTCACCTACTGGTCTAGATCCCGATTAATTAAAGATAGAGGTGCAGGCCAGCAAGGGCACCTCACGCAGTCCCCAACCTGCCTCAGGCACGCCTAACTGTGGACTCGGGACCCCCATTTGCTCCCAGCTTTGGGGTCCCAAAACCCGCAGGAAAATTCTACCTGATGTTTCCCCTCTTTGGGGAATTTAAACTAGGGGACATAGTTACAGAAGAAGGGATCACCCATTTAAGATGGAGATGAGGAGGAATTTCTTCTCTCAGAAGGTCATGAATCTTTGGAATTCTCTACCCCAGAGTGCTGTCACTGAATATATTGAGGTTTGAGATACAAGATTCTTGAACTATGAGGGAGTAAGAGTTGTGGGGAACCCGCACAAAGTGGAATTGAGGCCAAGATCAGATCAGTCATGATCTCATTGAATGATGGAGCAGGCTTGAGAGGCCATATGGCTTACCCCTTCTCCTATTTCTTATGTTGTTGGACAGCTCCCTGGAGCCAAGGACATGTCAAAAATTTGATCCCGGATCACAGAACCTTAATCCACCAACTGGTTTTCAGCATGGCCGGCTAACTCAGTTGGTTAGAGTGTGATGCTAATGATGTGCAGATCATGGGTTCAATACCCCTATGGGTCATTTGATTTCTTAGGATGAGCATAGTTTCTCAACTTTATTTTTCCTGTGAACAACTTAAAATATTTGGAAAGAAGCTCTCAAAAGATCTGCAATATTTTGAAGCAGTGCTGCAAAACCTCAGTTCTCGTAAGAACTCATCGACCTAAAACGTTATCCCTGTGTTTGCCTTTTCACAGATGTTTCGAGAGTTTTCTGTTTTTATTTCAGATTTCTAGCATCCACAGTATTTTGCTTTTGTATCAATACTAGCTGCAATTTGCTTTTTTATTTTGTCATAGTGTATTAATGTAGGAGCAAAGGCGACATGAGCACAATCTTCTTTTCGCAGTGTGTGGATAGAATCTGGAATGCACTGCCTGAGAGAGGGGTGGAGACAGATTCAATTGTGGCTTTCAAAATGAAAGTGGATAATTATCTGAAGAGGAAACATAGGGGCTAAGGGGCAAGGAAGGGGGTGTGAGACTAGCTGAGTTGCTCTTGCAGAGAGCTGGCATGTGCACAAAGGGTCAAATGGCCTCCTTCTGTGCTGTAACCATTCTATGATACTATGAAATAATAGATTAGGATACATTTTGCAAGAACAGCCCCCAGCCCTGCCCAACCAGTGGCGTGAAACTTCATTTTCAGCAGGTGCAGGTGGGAAATTCAGGCAGCTGGCCCTGCATGCGCAATTGTCTAGCAGGCAAATTAGTCCCAAAAACTAAACCGTATTACCAGAGTGCACAGTCTCGTTTAAATATTAAAACCTGTTATATATACTCCCACACTAACCTTTACATCTTCAGCTGAGGCTCTTCATAAAAAATAGATTCATTAGGACTCCTTGGACCTTGCCTGCTGAAGTTGCTGTATTAGGTAGAGAATGTGAGTTTTATTCTTTTGTGGGGAGAGATTTATGTTTGTTTTCTGCATGTTGCTGCATGCATTAGTTGTTTTACTGCATGTCCTCTGTTTTTCATTTTTTTGTTATCCAGCAATAATACTTCATTATTTTTGGTTGCTGCTGACTTTGATCTCACTCTTTCTCAAGACATAAGGATAGGCATTCATTTGGCAGGGAGATGAGTCGGTTCTCAGTTGCTGCATAATTGAGGAAGTGGAACTTGTACCGAGGCCAATGAATGCAGTTGCAACCACGCTTGAGATGTTCTGGCACATCGTCACTTCCCCATGACCTATACCTGAACATGTCAGAAGAGGCCTATCTTAACATCATTTCACAAGACATTTTTCATCGTGGAATTTTATTGTGATTGTTTAATTGATTAATGTAACATAAATGGTCGCAAACCTAGTTTTGCAGTTAATGGTAGCATAGCCCTAGGTCATTACATGTCAATATTAGTCTGCAATATTGTCCTTTACTCTAGGTTGGACAGCTCTGCATGAAGCAAGTAGCAAAGGTTTCCATGATGCTGTAGAATTTCTGTTATCAGCTGGCGCAGATGTAAACTGTAAGGGGTTGAATGGTGTGACACCTCTGCAGGACGCAGTCAAAAATGGACACTTTGAGGTACAGTTGATATGCATGGACTACATTATGAAGCTTTGCAAATTATAATTCACATCAGGGCTGACCTGATAATTCATTAGAACCAAAGTTTGATGTGTGCGGGGATAGCCACACCAATCCTGTAAACAAACCAATGATGATTTGCAGCTTCCTAGGGCAAATGGGCACTCAAGATGCATTCAGAATGATCCAGGTGTCTTCTGGCTCCATGCTAATTTGGTGCACTCACCTTGACCCAGCGTACTGTGGCATTGATGACCCATTGATTTTCGGCCCTCAGTGTAATTGAAAAAATTAAACAGTAATTTTAAAACCAGTGGTTACAATTAATCCCAATTAATTCACAAGCAGAAACCTGTATTTATGTTTAAATAAAATGCAGTGGATGGCTCTAAAGTAAGTAAAGTAAAATCACCTTCTCAACAGTTTCTGTGTTCTTGATCAGGATCCAGTATAATTCCTGAGATCAAGACAAAAAAAAAGATAACTCACACTCCCTGGTGCATCATCTTACATTTACCCCAAACTGAAAGTGAATAAGCTCCAACAGTAACATTAACATTAACACACGATCTCCTACACACTTTCTTTAAACATTGTACAGATTTTGAATCATTCAATTAATTGTTTTGTAACTACTTATGGTTTACCTAATATGGATGAAAGAATGATGAGCCCTGATGTGTAAATTTAGCAGTAGGATTAACCCCAGCTTTTCCACTGTAACATTAGTGGAAATCAGAAGCTGGTTGGCAGAATTATTAAGCAATCTCCCAATTTCAAATGCCAGCAGCGATAGAGACTGGTGTTAACTTTATACAGGTAACATAGCAGCATGGTAATGTTTTGGTAGAATACCCTTGGTTCTTGTGTCTAAGCCTGTAATACTAGGAATAACAGCCCTGATTTTTATGGATCAACTGGAAATTCATCGAGCCATTTTAGAAGGTTTACTTGTTGCTGCAAGCCTCTAGTAACCTTTTTCACATTTTTACCATCCTTCATTAATTTTTAGATTTTTTTTTACAAAGCCTGACTCTACTTCAGTACAGTTGGTCTCCAGTTTTATGTTAAAGACATTCATGGAGAAGTGGGAGAGTCGCAATAGAAATATTTTTCTTTTTGCAATCTGACTTCTTTGTGGCCTGATAATGTCACTGTAGTTAGTTTTGTTGCTGGCCTAATTGGAACCTGAAATCTGGTGGTTACCAGAGAATAATGGAAAATGGTCACCATGACAGATGAACAAACTTACTATCAGAAGTAACCCTTTGCTGCCTGCTCACATTAATGCTTCAAGAATTAAGGTTTTAAATGCCTCTTAAACCCATAGGTGGTCAGGTTGCTGTTGCAGCATGGAGCTAATCCCTTTGAAAAAAATGAATTAGGGGAATGTGCATTGCAAGAAAATATGGAAAACCACATGAAGAGACTAATCAAAAGCTATCAACCAAAAAGAACAGGTATGAACGTGCTCTATATTTTGTTGAAGATATTTGACTATCATCCCTTGTATGCCGAGTTGCAACTTTCAGCCATACAGCCATGCAGAGGCCAATTGCTTCCCACAGGAAAGAAAGGTAAGAATCCAGCAGAAACCATCCTTGGGTCAGTTATAGTGACCACTTAACGTAGGCATGGCTAAAGACTTAAAATCAGGTCATTTGCCTGCCCTCAGCTTCAGATCAATAAGGGGTCAATGCAAAGGAAGCTAATGCAGTCAGGGAGACTAGTGCAGAAGTCTGTGATCGAAAGCTGCTTCCAATTTAGGGCACTGTCTGTTTATTACCAACTTTGTTTTTGCTGTGAAAACCGATACCTTATCCCCTGAATAACATGCCACTCTTTGGGCTGGATTTTCCTTACCCTGTGGTTGCTAAATAGGAGGTGGACATGGAGGCGGCAAATTAGGAGGCTGCCTGTAGGAAGAAGCACCGTCGGGCTTGCTGCCAGTAATGTGAACTCAGGAACCCCATTTGGTCCCGAATTTTTTTAAATTATTTTTTCATGGGATGCGGGTGTCGCTGGCTAGGCCAGCATTTATTGCCCATCCCTAATTGCCCTTGAGAAGGTGATGGTGAGCTGCCTTCTTGGACCGCTGCAGTCCATGTGAGGTAGGTACACCAACAGTGCTGTCAGGAAGGGATTTCCAGGAATTTGACCCAGCGACAGTGAAGGAACGGCGATAGAGTTCTAAGTCAGGATTGTATGTGGCTTGGAGGGGAACTTGCAGGTGGTGGTGTTCCCATGCATCTGCTGCCCTTGACCTTCTAGGTGATGGAGGTTCCGGTTTGGAAGGTGATATCAAAGAACAAAGAACAGTACAGCACAGGAACAGGCCATTCGGCCCTCCAAGCCTGTGCCGATCTTGATGCCTGTCTAAACTAAAACCTTCTGCACTTCCGGGGTCCGTATCCCTCTATTCCCATCCTATGGGGTAGGCGGTGGCGTAGTGGTATTATCACTGGACTAGTACCCCAGAGACCCAGGGTATTTCTCTGGGGACATGGGTTCGAATCCCACCACAGCAGAAGGTGGAATTTGAATTTAATTAATAAATCTGGAATTAAAAGCTAGTCTAATGATGGCCATGAAACCATTGTCGATTGTTGTAAAAACCCATCTGGTTCACTAATGTCCTTTAAGGAAGGAAATCTGCTGTCCTTACCTGGTCTGACCTACATGTGACTCCAGACCCACAGCAATGTGGTTAACTCTTACATGCCCTCTGAAATGGCCTAGCAAGCCACTCAGTTGTACCTAACCGCTACGAAGTCAATAAAAAGGAATGAAACCGGATGGACCACCCAGCATCGACCTAGGCAACGGAAACGACAATGGCAAACCCAGCACTGTCGACCCTGCAAAGTCCTCCTTACTAACATCTGGGGGCTTGTGCAAAAGTTGGGAGAACAGTCCCACAGACTAGTCAAGCAATAGCCTGACATAGTCATACTCACGGAATCATACCTTACAGACGATGTCCCAGACACTGCCATCACTATCTCCGGGTATGTTCTGTCCCACCGGCAGGACAGACCCACCAGAGGTGGTGGCACAGTGGAAGACAGTAGGGAGGGAGTTGCCCTGGGAGTCCTCAACATCGACTCCGGACCCCATGAAGTCTCATAGCATCAGGTCAAACATGGGCAAGGTAACCTCCTACTGATTAACACCTACCAACCTCCCTCATCTGATGACTCAGTACTCCTCCATGTTGAACACCACTTGGAGGAAGCACTGAGGGTGGCAAGGGCACAAAATGTACTCTGGGTGGGGGACTTCAATGTCCATCACCAAGAGTGGCTCGGTAGCACCACTACTGACCGAGCTGGCCGAGTACTCAAGGACATAGCTGCTAGACTGGGTCTGCGGCAGGTGGTGGGTGAACCAACACGAGGGAAGAACATACTTGACCTCGTCCTCACCAATCTGCCTGCCGCAGATACTTCTGTCCATGACAGTATTGGTAAGAGTGACCACCGCACAGTCCTTGTGGAGGCGAAGTCCCACCTTCACATTGAGGATACCATCCATCGTATTGTGTGGCACTATCGCCATGCTAATTGGGATAGATTTCGAACAGATCTAGCAATGCAAAACTGGGCATCCATGAGGCGCTGTGGGCCATCAGCAGCAGCAGAATTATACTCAACCACAATCTGTAACCTAATGGCCCGGCATATCCCCCACTCTACCATTACCATCAAGCCAGGAGACCAACCCTGGTTCAATGAAGAGTGCAGGAGGGGCATGCCAGGAGCAGCACCAGGCATACCTCAAAATGAGGTGTCAACCTGGTGAAGCTACAACCCAGGACTACTTGCATGCCAAACTGCGAACCAGCATGCGATAGACAGAGCTAAGCGATCCCATTACCAACGGATCAGATCTAAGCTCTGCAGTCCTGCCACATCCAGCCGTGAATGGTGGTGGATAATTAAACAACTAACTGGAGGAGGTGGCTCCACAAATATCCCCATCCTCAATGATGGGGGAGCCCAGCACATCAGTGCGAAAGATAAGGCTGAAGCATTTGCAACAATCTTCAGCCAGAAGTGCCGAGTTGATGATCCATCTCGGCCTCCTCCTGAAGTCCCGAGCATCACAGATGCCAGACTTCAGCCAATTCGATTCACTCCGCGTGATATCAAGAAACGACTGAAAGCACTGGATACTGCAAAAGCTATGGGCCCTGACAATATTCCAGCAATAGTACTGAAGACCTGTGCTCCAGAACTTGCTGCACCCCTAGCTAAGCTGTTCCAGTACAGCTACAACACTGGCATTTACCCTGAAATGTGGAAAATTGCCCAGGTATGTCCTGTAGACAAAAAGCAGGACAAGTCCAACCTGGCCAATTACCGCCCCATGAGCCTACTCTCAATCATCAGTAAAGTGATGGAAAGTGTCATCAACAGTGCCATCAAGCGGCACTTGCTTAGCAATAACCTGCTCAGTGATGCTCAGTTTGGGTCCCGCCAGGGCCACTCAGCTCCTGCCCTCATTACAGCCTTGGTTCAAACATGGACAAAAGAGCTGAACTCAAGAGGTGAGGTGAGAGTGACTGCCCTTGACATCAAGGCAGCATTTGACCAAGAATGGCATCAAGGAGCCCGAGCAAAACTGAGGTCAATGGGAATCAGGGGGAAAACCCTCCGCTGGCTGGAGTCACACCTGGCGCAAAGGAAGCTGGTTGTGGTTGTTGGAGGTTAATCATCTGAGCTCCAGGACATCACTGCAGGAGTCCCTCAGGGTAGTGTCCTAGGCCCAACCATCTTTAGCTGCTTCATCAATGACCTTCCTTCAATCATAAGGTCAGAAGTGGGGATGTTCGCTGATGATTGCACAATGTTCAGCACCATTCGTGACTCCTCCGATACTGAAGCAGTCCGTGTAGAAATGCAGCAAGACCTGGACAATATCCAGGCTTGGGCTGATAAGTGGCAAGTAACATTCGTGCCGCACAAGTGCCAGGCAATGACCATCTCCAACAAGAGAGAATCCAACCATCTCCCCTTGACATTCAACGGCATTACCATTGCTGAATCCCCCACTATCAACATCCTAGGGGCTACCATTGACCAGAAACTGAACTGAAGTAGCCATATAAATACTGTGGCTACAAGAGCAGGTCAGAGGCTAGGAATCCTGCGGCGAGTAACTCACCTCCTGACTCCCCAAAGCCTGTCCACCATCTACAAGGCACAAGTCAGGAGTGTGATGGAATACTCTCCACTTGCCTGGATGGGTGCAGCTCCAACAACACTCAAGAAGCTCGACACTATCCAGGACAAAGCAGCCCGCTTGATTGGTACCCCACCTGCAAACTTTCATTCCCTCCACCACCGACGCACAGTGGCAGCAGTGTGTACCATCTACAAGATGCAATGCACCAAGGCTCCTTAGACAGCACCTTCCAAACCCGCGACCTCGACCAACTAGAAGGACAAGGGCAGCAAATACATGGGAATACCACCACCTGCAAGTTCCCCTCCAAGTCACACACCATCCTGACGGAACTATATCGCCCGTTCCTTCACTGTCGCTGGGTCAAAATCCTGGAACTCCCTTCCTAACAGCACTGTGGGTATACCTACCCCAAATGGACTGCAGCGGTTCAAGAAGGCAGCTCATCACCGCCTTCTCAATGGCAATTAGGGATGGGCAATAAATGCTGGCTTGGCCAGTGATGCCTACATCCCATGAATGAATAAAAATAAATTCATGTATTTGTCAAGATGCCTCTTAAACGTCGCTATGGTACCTGCTTCCACCACCTCCCCCGGTAGCAAGTTCCAGGCACTCACCACCCTCTGTGTTAAAAACTTGCCTCGCACATCCCCTCTAAACCTTGCCCCTCACACCTTAAACCTATGTCCTGTAGTAACTGACTCTTCCACCCTGGGAAAAAGCTTCTGATTATCCACTCTGTCCGTGCCACTCATAACTTTGTAAACCTCTATCATGTCGCCCCTCCACCTCCGTCGTTCCAGTGAAAACAATCCGAGTTTATCCAACCTCTCCTCATAGCTAATGCCCTCCAGACCAGGCAACATCCTGGTAAACCTCTTCTGTACCCTCTCCAAAGCCTCCACATCCTTCTGGTAGTGTACCGATCAGAATTGTACGCAATATTCCAGGTGTGGCCTAACTAAGGTTCTGTACAGCTGCAGCTTATACTCTATGCCCCAACCGATGAAGGCAAGCATGCCGTATGCCTTCTTGACTACCTTATCCACCTGCGTTGCCACTTTCAGTGATCTGTAGACCTGTATGCCCAGATCTCTCTGCCTGTCAATACTCCTAAGGGTTCTGCCATTTACTGTGTACCTCCCACCTGTATTTGATCTTCCAAAATCCATTACCTCACATTTATCTGGATTAAACTCCATCTGCCATTTCTCCGTCCAAGTCTCCAACCAATCTATATCCTGATTTATCCTCTAACAATCCTCATCACTATCCGCAACTCCACCAACCTTTGTGTCGTCCGCAAACTTACTAATCAGACCAGCTACATTTTCCTCTAAATCATTTATATATACTACAAACAGCAAAGGTCCCAGCACTGATCCCTGTGGAACACCACTAGAGGGCGGCACAGTGGCGCAGTGGTTAGCACCGCAGCCTCACAGCTCCAGGGACCCGGGTTCGATTCCGGGTACTGCCTGTGTGGAGTTTGCAAGTTCTCCCTGTGTCTGCGTGGGTTTTCTCCGGGTGCTCCGGTTTCCTCCCACACGCCAAAAGACTTGCAGGTTGATAGGTAAATTGGCCATTATAAATTGTCACTAGTATAGGTAGGTGGTAGGGAAATATAGGGACAGGTGGGGATGTTTGGTAGGAATATGGGATTAGTGTAGGATTAGTATAAATGGGTGGTTGATGTTCGGCACAGACTCGATGGGCCGAAGGGCCTGTTTCAGTGCTGTATCTCTAATCTAATCTAATCTAATCACAGCCCTCCATTCAGAAAAGCACCCTTCCACTGCTACCTTCTGTCCTCTCTGACTGAGCTAGTTCTGTATCCATCTTGTCAGCTCACCTCTGATTCCGTCTGACTTCACCTTTTGCACCAGTCTGCCATGAGGGACTTTGTCAAAGTCTTTACTGAAGTCCATGTGGACAACATCCACTGCCCTTCCTTCATCAATCATCTTCGTCACTTCCTCAAAAAACCCGATCAAGTTAGTGAGACACGACCTCCCCTTCACAAAACCATGCTGCATCTCGCTAATAAGTTCATTTGTTTCCAAATGGGAGTAAATCCTGTCCCTAAGAACCCTCTCCAATAATTTCCCTATCACTGATGTAAGGCTCACTGGCC
This sequence comes from Heterodontus francisci, assembly GCF_036365525.1. Lineage (NCBI taxonomy): Eukaryota > Metazoa > Chordata > Chondrichthyes > Heterodontiformes > Heterodontidae > Heterodontus > Heterodontus francisci. Next base: position 51,681,108 of record NC_090374.1, read on the forward strand.
TGTAATTTCCTGGATTATCCTTGCTACCCTTCTTAAACAAAGGAACAACATTGGCTATTCTCCAGTCCTCTGGGACCTCACTTGTAGCCAATGAGGATACAAAGATTTCTGTCAAGGCCCCAGCAATTTCCTCCCTTGCCTCCCTCAGTATTCTAGGGTAGATCCCATCAGGCCCTGGGGACTTATCTACATTAATGTTTTTCAAGACGCCCAACACCACCTCCTTTTTGATATCGACATGACCCAGACTATCTACACTCCCTTCCCTCGATTCATCATCCAACAAGTCCTTCTCTTGGGTGAATACTGATGCAAAGTACTCATTTAGTACCTTGCCCATTTCCTCTGGCTCCACGCATAGATTCCCTCCTCTGTCTTGAGTGGGCCAACCCTTTCCCTGGCTACCCTCTTGCTCTTTATATACGTATAAGAAGCCTTGGGATTCTCCTTAATCCTGTTTGCCAATGACTATTCATGAACCCTTTTAGCCCTCCTGACACCTTGCTTAAGTTCCTTCCTACTTTCTTTATATTCCTCAAGGGCTTCGTCTGTTCCCAGCCTTCTAGCCCTTATGAATGCTTCCTTTTTCTTTTTGACTAGGCTCACAATATCCCTCGTTATCCAAAGTTCCCGAAACTTGCCAAACTTATCCTTCATCCTCACAGGAACATGCCGGTCCTGGATTCTAATCAACTGTCTCTTTCCACAGATGCTGCCAGACCTGCTGAGTGATTCCAGCATTTCTTGTTTTTGTTTCAGATTTCCAGCATCCGCAGTATTTTGCTTTTATTTTATTCTAATCAACTGATGTTTGAATGACTCCCACATGTCAGATATTGATTTACCCTCAAACAGCCGCCCCCAATCTAAATTTTTCAGTTCCTGCCTAATATTGTTATAATTAGCCTTCCGCCAATTTAGCACCTTCACCCGAGGACAGCTCTTATCCTTATCCACAAGTACCTTAAAACTTACGGAATTATGGTCACTGTTCCCAAAATGCTCCCCGACTGAAACTTTGACCACCTGGCCAGGCTCATTAGCCAATACCAGGTCCAGTTTGGTCCCTTCCCTCGTTGGTCTATCTACATATTGTTTCAAGAAGCCCTCCTGGATGCTCCTTACAAATTCTGCCCCATCCAAGTCTCTGGCACTAAGTGTGTCCCAGTCAATATAGGAAAGTTAAAATCTCCCACCACAACAACCCTGTTGCTTTTACATCTTTCCAAAATCTGTCAACATATCTGCTCCTCAAACTCCCGCTGGCTGTTGGGAGGCCTGTAGTCAACCCCCAACATTGTGACTGCACTCTTCCTATTCCTGAGCTCTGCTCATATTGCCTCACTGCATGATCCCTCCGAGGTGTCCTCCTGCAGTGCAGCTGTGATATTCTCCTTAACCAGTAATGCAATCCCCCACCCCTTTTACATCCCCTTCTGTCCCGCATCTAAATCCCGGAACGTTTAGCTGCCAATCCTGTCCTTCCCTCAACCAAGTCTCTGTAATAGCAACAACATCATAGTTCCTAGTACTAATCCAAGCTCTAAGTTCATTTGCCTTACCTGTCAAAGGAGCCTTGGTGAGTTGCTGCAGTGCATCTTGTATATGGTGCACACTGCTGCCATTGTGGTAAAGGGAGTGAATGTTGAAGATGGTGGATGGGGTGCCAATCAAGCAGGTTGCGTTGACCTCGGTGATGTTGAGCTTCTTGAGTGTTTTTGGAGCTGCACTCATCCAGGCAAGTGGAGAGTATTCCATCATACTCCTGACTGGCGCCTTGTAGATGGTGGACAGGCATTGGAGCGACAGGAGGTAAGTTACTCGCCACAGAGTTCCTAGCCTCTGAGCTGCTCTTGTAGCCACAGTATTTATGTGGCTGCTCCAGTTCAGTTTCTGGTCAATGATGACCCCCAGGATGTTAATAGTGGGGGATTCAGCGATGGTAATTCCATTGAACATCAAGGGGAGATGGCTAGGTTCTCCCTTGTTTGAGATGGTCATTGCCTGGCACTTGTGTGACACAAATGTTACTTCCCACCTATCAGTCCAAGCCTGGATGTTGTCCAGTTCTTGCTACATCTGTACACGGACTGCATTAGTATCTGAGTGGTGCTGAAGATTGAGCAATCATCAGTGAACATCCCTACTTGTGACCTTATGATGGAGGGTAGGTCATTGATGAAGCAGCTGAAGAACGTTGGGCCTAGGACACTACCCTGAGGAACTCTTGCAGTGATGTCCTGGGACTGAGATGATTGACTTCCAACAACCACAACCATCTTCCTTTGCGCTAGGAATAATTCTAACCAGTGGAGAGTTTGCCCCCCCCCCACCCCCGCCCCGGTTCCCATTGACTCCAGTTTTGCTAGGGCTCCTTTATGCCATACTCGGTCAAATGCCGCCTTGATCTTAAGGGCGGTCACTCTCACTTCACTGAGTTCAGCTCTTTTGTCCATGTTTGAACCAAAGCTGTAATGAGGTCAGGAGCTGAGTGACCTTGGTGGAACCCAAACTGAGCGTCAATGAGCAGGTTATTGCTGAGCAAGTGCTGCTTGATGGCACTGTTGATAACCCCTTCCATCACTTTGCTAATGATCAAGAGTAGACTGATAGGGCAGTAATTGGCCAGGTTGGATTTGTCCTGCTTTTTGTGTACAGGACATACTTGGGCAATTTTCTACATTGCCGGGTAGATGCCAGTGTTGCAGCTGTACTGGAACAGCTTGGTTAGAGACGTGGCTAGTACTGGAGCTCAAATCTTCAGTACTATTGCAGGAATGTTGTCAGGGCCCATACCCTTTGCAGTCTCCAGTGCCTTCAGTCATTTCTTGATATCATGTGAATTGAGTCGGATTGGCTGAAGACTGGCATCTGTGATGCTGAGGACCTCAGGTAGAGGCTGAGATGGATCATCTACTCGGCACTTCTGGTTGAAGATTAATGCAACTGCTTCAGCCTTGTCTTTCGCATTGATGTGCTGGGCTCCCCCATTGTTGAGGATGGGGATATTTGTGGAGCCTCCACCATTCACGACTGGATGTGGCAGGCCTGCAGAGCTTAGATCTGATCCATTGGTTGTGGAATCGCTTAGCCTTGTCTATCACATGCTGCTTCTGCTGTTTGGCTTGGGTTTTAGCTTCACCAGGCTGACACCTCATTTTTAGGTATGCCTGATGCTGCTCCTGGCATGCTCTCCTGCACTCTTCATTGAACCAGGGTTGATCCTAGCTTGATGATAATGGTAGAGTGGGAAACATGCCAGGCCATGAGTTTACAGATTGTCCTTGAATACAATTCTGCTGCTGCTGATGGTCCACAGCACTTCATGGACGCCCAGCTTTGAGTTGCTGAATCCTTTCGAAATCTATCCCATTTAGCACAGTGGTAGTGTCACACAACACAAGGATGTGCAGTGGTCACTCCTACCTATACTGTCATGGACAGATGCATTTGCAACATGTAAATTGGTGAGGACAAGGTCAAATAGGTTTTTCCCTCTTGATGGTTCCCTCATTGCCTGCCGCAGACCCTGTATAGCAGCTATGTCCTTTAGTCCTTTAGCTCTCAGTAGTGGTGCTACTGAGCCACTCTTGTTGATGGACATTGAAGTTCCCACCCAGAGTACATTTTATGTCCTTGCAAACCTCCGTGCTTCTTCCAATATTGTGTTCAACACGGAGAAGCACTGATGCATCAGCTGAGGGGGGGCAGTAGGTGCTAATCAGCAGGAGGTTACCTTGCCCATGTTTGACCTGATGCCATGAGACTTCATAGAGTCATAGAGTTGTACAGCACAGAATCAGGCCCTTCGGCCTGTGTCGACCATCAAGCACCTATCTATTCCCATCCCATTTTCCAGCACTTGGTCCGTAGCCTTGTATGCTATGGCGTTTCAAGTGCTCATCTAAATACTTCTTAAATGTTGTGAGGGTTCCTGCCTCTACCACCCCTCCAAGCAGTGTGTTCCAGATTCCAATCACCCTCTGGGTAGAAAATTTTTCCTCTAATCCTCCTGCCCCTTACCTTAAATCTATGCCCCCTGGTTATTGACACCTCCGCTCAGGGAAAAAGTTTCTTCCTATCTACCCTATCTATGCCCCTCATAATTTTGTATACCTCAATCAGGTCCCCCCCTCAGCCTTCTCTGCTCTGAGGAAAACAACCCTAGTCTATCCAGTCTCTCTTCATAGCTGAAATGCTCCAGCCCAGACAACATCCTGGTGAATCTCCTCTGCACCCTCTTCAGTGCAATCACTATAGTGTGATGACCAGAACTGTACACAGTACTCCAGCTGTGGCCTAACTAGCGTTTTATACAGCTCCATCATAACCTCCCTGCTCTTATATTCTTTGCCTCGGCTAATAAAGACAAGTATCCCATATGCCTTCCTAACCACCCTATCTACCTGTGCATTGCCTTCAGTGATCTGTGGACAGGTACACCAAGGTACCTTTGATCCTCTGCTTCCTATGGACCTGCCATCCATTGTATATTCCCTTGCCTTGTTAGTCCTCCCAAAATGCATCACCTCACACTTATCAGGATTAAATTCCATTTGCCACTGCTCTGCCCATCTTACCAGCCGATCGATATCATCCTGTAATCTAAGGCTTTCCTCCTCACTATTTACGACACCACCAATTTTTGTGTCATCTGCGAACTTACTGATTATACCTCCTATATGCACGTCTAAATCATTAATGTACCTTGCAAACGGCAAGGGTCTCAGCACCGTTCCCTGCGGTACACCACTGGTCACAGGCTCCCAATTGCAAAAACAACCCTCGACCATCTTCCTCTGTCTCCTGCCACAACGCTAATTTTGGATCCAATTTGCCAAATTGCCCTGGATCCCAAGGGCTCTTATCTTATTGACCAATCTCCCATATGGGACCTTATCAAAAGCCTTACTGAAGTCCATGTAGAGTACATCAACTGTTTTACCCTCACCTACACACCTAGTCACCTCCTCGAAAAATACAATCAAATTTGTTCGACATGATCTCCCCATGCAAAGCCATGCTAACTATCCTTGATTAATCCCTGCCTCTCCAAGTGCAGATTAATCCTGTCCCTCAGAATTTTTTCCAATAGTTTCCCTACTACTGATGTTAGACTCACTGGCCTGTAATTACGTGGTTTATCTCTACTACTCTTCTTGAATAATGGTACCACATTTGCTGTCCTCCAGTCCTCTGGCACTTCTCCTGTGGCCAGAGAGGATTTGAAAATTTGTGTCAGAGGCCCTGCAATCTCCTCCCTTGCCTCACATAACAACCTGGGATACATCTCATCTGGGCCTGGGGATTTATCCACTTTTAAGCCTGCTAAAACCGTTAATACCTCCTCCCTTTCAATACTAATTTGTTCGAGTATATCATAATCCCCCTCCTTGATCTCTACACCTACATCGTCTTTCTCCATCGTGAACACAGATGAAAAGTAATCATTTAAAACCTCACCTACGTCCTCCGGCTCCACACACAGATTCCCACTTTGGTCCTTAATGGGCCCTACTCTTTCCCTTGTTATCCTCTTGCCCTTAATATACTTATAAAACGCCTTGGGATTTTCCTTTATCTTGCCCGCCAGTGTTTTTTCATGCCCCTCTTCGCTCTCCTAATTACTTTTTTAAGTATCTCCCTACACTTTCTATACTCCTCTAGGACCTCTGCTGTTTTCAGCCCTCTGAATCTGCCATAAGCCTCCTTTTTTTCCCTTATCCAATCTTCTATATTCCTTGACATCCAGGGTTCCCTGGACATCTTGGTCCTACCCTTCAGCTTTATGGGAGCATGTTGGCCCTGAACTCTCACTATTTCCTTTTTGAATGACTCCCACTGGGCTGATGTAGACTATGGGGTCCGGAATCAGTGTTGACCACTCCCAGGGCAACTCTACCCCAACTGTTTATCATTGTGCCATCACCTCTGGTGGGTCTGTCCTGCTGGTGGAACAGGACATATCCAAGGATGGTGATGGTGGTCTCTGGGACATTATATAGTCTGATTCTATGAGTATGACTATGTCAGGCTGTTTCTTGACTAGTCTGTGGGACAGCTCTCCCTCCGCAGATATTAATAAGGAGGACTTTGCAGTTTCGACAGGGCTGGCTTTGCCTTTGTTGTTTCCAGGTCGATGCTGGGTCATCCGTCCGGTTTCATTCCTTTTCTTAGACGTCGTAGCGGTTTGATGCAACTGAGTGGCTTGCTAGGCCATTTCAGAGGGCATTTAAGAGTCAACCACGTTGCTGTGGTTCTGGAGCCACATGTAGGCCAGACCAGGTATGGGCGGCAGATTTCCCTCCTTAAAGGACATTAATGAACCAGATGGGTTTTTACAACAATCAACAATGGTTTCATGTTCACCAAATGGACACTTGGATAATAATGATCTGATTAGGCATAGTCAACATGGATTTATGAATGGGATATCATGTTTGACAAACCTGTTGGAGTTTTTTGAGGATGTTACCAACAGAATTGATAAAGGGGAGTCAGTGGACCTAGTATACCTGGATTTGAATTTTCAGCAGGCTTTTGATAAAGTCCCCCACAGGAGGTTGGTTAGCAAAATTAAAGCACATGGGATGGGAGGTAATATACTGGCATGGATTAAGAATTGGTTAACAGACTGAAAACAGAGAGTAGGAATAAATGGGTCATTCTCATGTTGGCAGGCTGTGACTAGTGAGGTACCAGAGGGATCAGTACTTGGGCCCCAGCTGTTCATAATATATATCAATGATTTGGATATGGGGACCAAATGTAATATTTCCAAGTTCACAGATGACACAAAACTAGGGAATATTTATTTTATTTAGAGATACAGCACTGAAACAGGCCCTTTGGCCCACCGAGTCTCTGCCGACCATCAACCACCCATTTATACTAAGCCTACATTAATCCCATATTCCTACCACATCCCCACAATTCCCCTACCTATAATAGGGGCAATTTATAATGGCCAATTTACCTATCAACCTGCAAGTCTTTGGCTGTGGAAGGAAACCAGAGCACCCGGCGAAAACCCACGCAGTCACAGAAAGAACTTGCAAACTCCGCACAGGCAGTACCCAGAATCGAACCTGGGTCGCTGGAGCTGTGAGGCTGTGGTGCTAACCACTGCGCCACTGTGCCGCCCAATGTGTTGTGAAGAAAAGGCAGATGGAATATAATGTGGAAAAATGTGAGGTTATCCACTTTGGTAGGAGGAACAGATGTGCAGAGTATTTCTTAAATGGTAAGAGATTTGAAAGTGTAGATGTACAAGGGACCTGGGTGTCCTCGTCAATAAATCACTGAAAGCTAACATGCAGGTACAGCAAGAAATCAGGAAGGCTAATGGTATGTTAGCCTTTATCGCAAGAGAATTTGAGTACAAGAGCAGTGAAGTTTCAATTGTATAGAACCTTGGTTACTCTGCACCTGGAGTACTGTGTGCCGTTTTGGTCCCCTTACCTTAGGAAGGATAGTATTGCCACAGAGGGAGTGCAATGAAGTTTCACCAGACTTGTACCCAGGATGGTGGGACTGTCCTATGAAGAGAGATTGGGGAAACTGAGCCTGTATTCTCCAAAGTTTCGAAGAATGAGAGGTGATCTCATTGAAAGCTACAAAATACTTAAAGGGATAAACAGGGTAGATGCAGCTAACATGTTTCTCTTCGTGGGGGTATCTGGAACTAGGGGACACAGTTTCAAATTAAGGGGTCTCCTATTTAAGGTGTAGATGAGGAGATATTTCTTCTTTCAGAGGGTTGTTAATCTTCGGAATTCTCTACCCCAGAGAGGAGTGGAGGCTGGGTCATTGAATATATTCAAGGCTGAGTTAGACAGATTTTTTTTTATCTACAACAGAGTTGAGGGTTATGGGGGGCTGGCAGGATAGTGGAGTTAAGGCCAAGATCAGATCGGCCATGATCTTATTGAATGGTGGAGCAGGCTCGAGGGGCTGAATGGCCTACTCCTCCTATTTTTATGTTCTTATGTTTAAAGCAGAGATTGACAGATTTCTAAATATCAATGATATAAAAGGATATTGGGATAATGTGGGAAAAAGACAATGAAGTGGATGATCAGCCATGATCATATCGAATGGTGGAGCAGGCTGGATGGGTTGAATGGCCTGCTTCTGCTCCTATGTTCCTGTTAGACTAGCTTTTTTAAAATTCCAGATTTATTAATTGCATTCACATTTAACCATCTGCCGTTGAGCGTTAGCCCGGGGCCTCTGGATTACTCGTCCAGTGACAATACCACTACGCAACCGTCTCCCTCGGGGTTCTGAAGCTTGTGAGAAAATTTAACCCAATGCTTTTGCTGAAACTGAACTGCAATCTTTCAGCCCTCCTCACAGTGAGCATTTTTCTATGGTTGTACCCAACAGGTAGTATTCACACTAAGGGCATTAACATGGATAATGTGCTCTATGCCTTACTGTTTGTTCTATTTGATCTTTATATCTAAAGGATTAGAATACAAGGAGTTAGAAGTCATGCTACAGCTATACAAAGCCCTGGTTAAACCATATCCGTCAGAAGGATATATTGGTTTTGTTGGGAGTGCAGCATTGATTTACTAGAATGATACCTGGACTCCAGGTGTTTAGTTCTGAGGAGATACTACAGAAACTAGGGTGCTATTCCCTGGAATTTAGAAGGTTAAGGAGTGATTTTATTTAAAAAGGGCTTTCAGGAGTGAAATTAGGAAACACGCAAAGGGTGGTAGAAGTTTTGAACTCTCTTCTGCATTTGACAGTTGATGCTGAATCAGTTTTTCATTTTAAATCTGGGATTAATAGATTTTTGTTAACCAAAGGTTTGAGATATATGGGGCCAAGACGGATGAGGGTTTAAGTCACAGATCAGCCACGATCTCATTGAATGACAAAATAGGTTTGAGGGACTAAATTACCTGTTCCTATGTTCCTAAACTAAGGGCTGAATTTTATTTGGGTGCCACGCTGTGCGGTGGCGCCCTTTAAACTCAGCGGGTGCCCGCATTTAGAGGCCGCCGCAGAGCCCCCGCGATATTATACACGGGGGCTCATTAGCATCACGGCGCTGAGCTGCCCTCCCCATATTACGTGGGGAGAGGCGGGACATTCGGCGCAGTGAGAGACCTTTTGACAGGTGTGCAGCAGGTGCTGGGGCCCTATTTTAAGCGCCCCAGCACCTGCTTCCTGACAGCTGTCAAAGAATACTTACCTGACTCCAGAAGAGTGGGGCTGCTGTCAATCTGGCAGCAAAGCAAAAAGTGCTGCAGAAATCCATCAGGTCAGGCCGCATCTGTGGAGAGAGAAGCAGAATTAACTTGTCCAAGTTCACAGATCTGAAAGTTAACTGTGCTTCTCTGTCCACAGATGCTGCCTGACCTGCTGATTTACCCCTGCACTTTCCGCTTTGCTGCCACATACTTACCCTGCCGTGTCCAAGTGTCCTGTGAAGTTGCGATCCTCTTCTTCCACTCAAGTGTAACATTCCTTCTTGTAGGAATGCCGCACCTGGGTGAATAATCTTAATTTTGCACATTCCAGGACGTGAGACTTAAACATACCATAAAAGGTATTTAAGAGGTTTACAGAGAACACACTGACACAAATGGGAATGCACGGTGTTACGACCAACCGCTTCAGTCGAAGCCCCCAATCAAAATATACGATTCTGACTGTGGTGGGAGAAACGCACTGTTAATTCAATCCTGTCACTCCACAGATCATCTAACATATCATTTAAAACTTTCCAAATTAAAGAAAGACCCAGCCAAATTGTACCATCTATTAACCCCCGAATGAAGCTAACCAAACCAGGTGTCGTTAAATTAGCAAATTAACTCTTTAATTAGATGAACTAAATTCTTAAACACTATGAAGATATAAACAACACTTAAAATAGAAAAAATTAGAGTCCTTGCAAATTTACAGTCCAATATTGCTTGACGTCGTCACAGAATGTTGCTTGAAGTCCTCACAGCCGTCCGATGTGGAAAAAATGTCCTTCCACAGTAGAACAGTCCGTAGTCTAACTCCAATAGTAGGTGATGCTTTCCTTCTCCAGCGAATTTCAACAATTAATGACTTGCAAACACTTTCAATAGAATCAATCTGACTTTAGGGTTTTTGAGGGATAAAAGATTGTCACAGTCTAACTTCCCTTCCTTCAGTTCAAATTACCAGAGACCTCTGTCTTAGCTTGCCTTCTTTTAGAATTTTGAGAGATAATAAACAGACTAAAATCGTATTCCTTCAGTTTAAATGGCTGACAGCTCTTTTTTCAGGTGTTAAACACCACAGCTGTCTTTGCCCGTGAATTCCTCTGTGTCTGTGTTCTGTAAGAACAAACTGTCTTCAACGAAAAAGCCAGATTGAATTGAACAAAATTGAATTGTAACAAATGTATCGCTTAATACTCACTCCCAATGGCTGTATCTATAGTAACAAGAATGCATCCTTTGAATCGCAGTCTTCAAATGGCTGTTTCTAAGACAATATAAATGCACCTTCCTATAACTCCTGAGGCTTGCTGGTTCTTAAAGCAATACTGATCCTTTGCAAGCCTACATATTCCCGAAAAAAAAACTGCAGGACCATGACAACGGGTATCACAGCAATGTAAATATGTCTTTCACTAAATGTTTCTCCCCAACATGTGTGTCCTTTTTTCTGTATGAATAATATGTGCCAGCATGTAGCGCCAATGTCACATCCTTTTGCACCATTGGCCCAACGTATACAATAACATCATTGCCATGCCACCATTACTCATGAGCATCACCACGGATGCAGTGACATGGACATTGGCTCGGTCAGCTGCTGCCTCTAATGGTTTACACAGAGATGCTGCAGATGTGGACTGGTGCACAGCAGGTGAGCGAGGATGATGTGTGGCTGGCAGAGCTCATGTCGATTCCTATGGAGCAGACAGCCTTTGTCTGATAAGCCACTGCCATACATCCCTAGCTCACTGCTAGCCTTGCATGCACAGCCTGGGTGCCCTCTGCCCTCCCATGCATCTTTCATGATGTAGGTCCTCATAGTCCGAGGAGGAATCCTGTTGATGTCCTCCTCATCATGCCAGACCTGGCCCTTATTGGGTGCATAGTTGTGTAGAACAGCAAAGAAAGGAGCTGGCCTCTTCGGCCCATAGTACATGGCATCACCCTATCCATCCAGGCATTGGAAGCGCTCTTTCAGCATGCCGATCTGCTCAATGGTGGCTCCTGTAATTCAGTGGCTGGCGTTGTATCTCTCCTCTTCAGCAGTGGAGGGGTCTCTCACTGGTGTCAGGAGCCATGTCAGCAAGGGATAGCCCTTATTTCCAAGAAGCCACCCCTCCATCTGAGCTAGTTCAGTGAGCAGCGGTGGCAGCTGGGACTAGCGCAGGTCCCAGGTGTTATAACAGCTGCCTGAGAAGCAGTCACAGATTTCATAGAGAGATACAGCACTGAAAAAGGCCCTTCGGCCCACCGAGTCTGTGCTGACCATCAACCACCCATTTATACTAATCCTACATTAATCCCATATTCCCTACCACAGCCCTACCTTCCCTCAATTCTCCTACCACCTGCCTTCACTAGGGGCAATTTACAATGGCCAATTTAACTATCGACCTGCAAGTCTTTGGCTGTGGGAGGAAACTGGAGCACCCGGCAGAAACCCACGCAGTGACAGGGAGAACTTGCAAACTCCGCACAGGCAGTACCCAGAACCAAACCCAGGTTGCTGGAGCTGTGAGGCTGCGGTGCTTACCACTGCACCACTGTGCCACCATTTGCATGAAGCATCTGCAGTGATTACATAGCAGCTTCACCTGAATTGAGAGGATTCCTTTAATGGTGACGTCTGCAGGTGGTAGGTAGCCTTGCGGGAGGCCTAATGGCCACATGAGTGCAGTCTCTGGCAATGGTGCCGAAACTGATGGCCCTCTGGCCTGGCTGTGAGAGTCCATCCTGAAGTGGACATACTGGCCCTCCGGTGCAGGGCATTGGTGACCTCCCTGATGCAGCGGTGCACTGCTGACTGTGTGACCCCAAAAAGGTCTCTGATGGGCCCCTGAATAGCTGCATAGGCATCAAGCTTGAGAGCCGCTGCCGTTATGAGGACCGCAGGCATAGGATGTCCACCGAAACCTATGGTCATCTTTGAGAAGGGCACAGAGACGTGTCACCACCCTCTCTACATGCACAATCGCCTGTGACACTGGTGCTCTGACATTTGATGGCATGTCATGTGGGGCCTGTAGATGCACGGCAATCGTAATGGCGAGCTCCCCTTGGGGGCTGCTGCTCCCGACCGGGGGCCTCTACGTGGATCACACCTGCCTGTTGATTTTGCCTCTGGCGCATTCGGATCCTCAGGAGCAGAGGATCACGCAATGTAGGATGAGCCATACCTATTTCCATGTGATAAATAAAGTTGAACCCTTTATGTATTCAAAGGTTCCTAACAGAGCAGGGATTGGTGTTGACGGGTACATCAGCTGCTTTCCTGGATCAACTATGTGGCGTGCCATGGCATTGCCCATCTTGGCCAACACTGAATGGCACAGCATGACCACATCAATATACTACCAGCTGAATCGATTGCCCCCACCATCTATATAACCTTAATGCTCCTACCCTTTCTGGCACCCTCCCCACACACGGGGTGACTAGAGTGCCATTGCTCCTTCACAAACACGAATAAACACAGAGCATACACTGTTTACGGAGAGAAGGTACACAGTACCTCCCTTCATGCCTGCAGAGCTTTCCCTCCAGTAATCCCAGAGCCCCTCCCTCCTCCCTTCCAGTAATCAGAGTAAGACCCCTGAATAACCCCCCTCCCTCCTCCCTGACGGGTTGCCCGTTCAGCGAAAAATCTGGATGTGTCTGTGGAGAGGCGGTGGGCTACATATTCTAATTGTGGTGCCACCGCCGTGCGGCAGCTGGGGGGACGCACCGAGGTCCCCCCACCGCCGGTAATTTGCGGCGGGCCCTTCTCGACGTCGCGGGTCAAGGCAGGCCTCTCTCTGCAGAATTTTCAAAATTTTCAAAAACTAAGTACAGAGCCTTTTAATGTCCAAATTCTGCAATTACAAGATATGGCACTAACTGGTGCAGTGCCTAGTTTTTGAAGAATTTCAGAGATTGTCCCTCCTCTTCTGCCCTCCTGAAGGAGTTAGCTCCTTGTTTGGTATAGTTTCATGCACAATGGGTGTCATGCATAAGTGGCCATAATATACACATGACAGTGAGTGTGGGCAGGCTATTTAACCATAGGGGGACATCACAGTCAAGTTGATTCTGTCCTCACTTGATGGCCACACACACAAATTTACTTGACAGGGATCGCTAGTTAGTGAAATTTTCCCTTCCCTTATTCTGGCTGAATCATGCCAGTTGTTGCAAACCTACGCCTGCCTCAACTGAGATTGAAAGTGGGATCTTTGTGGTCTATATGTTTTAGCTAGCACTGAGCCACTGGTGAATGCTGCCATGAGCTGCTTTAATATGTAATTTTAGGGCATTTTTATAGAAGCAACAAGACCATTGATTAAGGTACTTTCACTGTAATGTTGTAAAACAATTGTTAAAAGCTGCGGAGATTCTGGTTTAAATTGTGAAATAGACCTTGATCCAACCTCAAACGTCCTCTTATTTAACAGAAAAAGCTGAAGTTTGGATTGGAACCAGACTTCAATTTGTAAATATAATCGTGTTCTCTTTGCTGACAATGGTGCTTATTATGATCAATAATTTGATTCTAGCCGTGGGATTTTTCTGATGGTTTGTATGCCATTACTCTCGTCGCTTGCCATTGCATTATGTGACCAATTTTGAATGTAGCATATTTTTCTGTTCTTGTCCCTGAGTGCATTGGATTCCCTGGACATAAAAAGAAGAGGAAAATTGGGAGGAAGGTTTGTAAAGCAGTTTTCTTGATTTTCTGTACAACTGTGATCCTCCCCATCCAACTGTTCTCTATTCACTGTACTCAAGCAATCGATACACCAGGCGCAGGAAGAGGAAAATCTGCTTTATTGTAACTGATGAACTTCATTGTTGAAATAGAATGATTATTGTGCCGTAATTACAGCATATGGCGTAGAGAAGAAACTTTATCTAGTTTTATTTGTTATTGTAGCTGCTGTCAAAGTTGGAGGTAACAGGCACATTTCAAAAAGTGCGGATTTTAAAAATACCATGGTTAATAAGAAGTTTGAGGTAAGTGTCAGCGCTATTTGGCAAATCTAGAAAATGCAGTCTGAAGTGGAAAAACTGTGATAGATTCAGTATAATGTTTGGACACTTCTCTCTATTTGACTCCTGATAAAAAGGTACACCACTGGCAATGTTTTTATCTTTCCCTCTGTTCTGTGTACATTCCAATATCTTATGTCATTAAATGTCTTGCATGAAGTACACCCATAGTGCATCACATTTGTAAAATGTAAAATTTCTAACTGGCTCAAATAAGCACTATCTGTGAGGTTAGCCAGGTTGCTGAAATTGATAAGAAAAGCTAGCAATCCGGGTCAGCTGCACCCTAAAACCAACTAATTAAATGTCTCTACCAGCTAGCTAGAAAAACCTAAAAATAGACCAAAACCTGCCATTAATGGCTTTTCTCCAGTGGCTCTGCCAAAGTTACAGCAGGAAATTGGGAGTCAGTGTGTTTATAGTAATGTGTAGGAGAAGGTTTGTAGGGCAAAACCTTGAGTAATGGCATCATCTCACGAAACAGCTGAGTTGAAGTGCATTTTACTGTGGTTTAAGGGCGGAGGAAGCAAAGGGCTTCAGTCACAGTGAATAAAAATCTGTATATTTCTGCATTTAAGTAGACATATGTAGTTACTGCAAGGAGCTCTGGCACCCTTAAAAGGGTATTTGGGGCATCATCCTCCCCACTTTGCATTGGCTCCATTTCAGTTCTGACTCTTTTAGGCATGCTCTCAGATCTACTTCAATCCCATTTCTAGGATTCGATCCCCTGTTCGAAAGCCTTGGTTCCTTTGCTGCTACTAAGCCATTAGAATGCCTTCAAGTGCCAGACTTCACTGCATTCCCTCGCCTTGCCCAGATCCAATTAACCCAAATGGATTTTGATCACCAGACATTGAATATGTAACAAGCCAGCATTCCATCCACCTCACCCCCACTGAGGGTGTCTGCTAAGATGGTGAACCTACAAAAAACGCAGGAGAGTTTGTTGAAAAAAACCTAGTCACATGACCAACCTGCTGGCCAACGATTTTTGAATTGTGTTCACAAATAGGTTGAGTCAGACAGCAACTGAACTTGAAGAAAGAGCTTCTCTCCTGGCTGGCTCTCTATCTCTCTTACGGATTTCCAGATCCACTGAAGCCACTTAAACCTCAAGAGAGACTTCTACATTGAAACAAGTTTGAAAGCGTGCTCTGTGCCCCAATGAAACAGCAAGATTTAACTGCAATCAAAGACTACATCGAACTCAAAACAGTAAATGAACTCCAGCTACTGCTTCAAACTTTTCCCCTTTATTCTTTCTCAATCTGCGTGTGTGTTTATCGCATATGCATGCTAGTGTGGTTGTGTCGCCTATTTTTAGTAGTTTTAACCAAATTAGAGTATTAAGGTTAATAACCTTATGCCTTTCTTGTTTAAATTTAAGAAAACCTGTCTGGTTGATTTCTTTGCCTTACAATTGGAAAGCAGTGAACAAGGATTCACTGAGGGGGAGCTAAAAACACAATGTTTTAAAAATTAAACCCTGTTGCAGTTAAACCAGGCAAAGGCTGAGAGGGAACCCCTAGACCCCTTTCTTACCTGGTCGTAACAGAAGGAAAAATGTAAAGAAAAATAATAAAATGAGAGAAACAAAATTCAAAGAAAACAAAATAGGTGAAGTGTCACAACAAGTTAAATTTTTGTAAGTATGTGCAAATCTTTTTGTTGCATTTTTCACTGTGATGTAAGCCATAGGAAATCCACTACTAGATATTATAAAGATTTATAGTGGGCACTTTTGTGGTTGAATTTCCTCGGAGGTTCTCCCAATCATTGTGATTGATTGTCAAGGGTTCTTCAATATGCTACAGATCATATAGCATCATAAGATACAGTCTGTTGTGCCCTTCACAACTTTGTCATTTAAAAAGAGCTGTATTTTGATATTCCGGTGAGGAGGCCCAGGCTTCATTGGAACCTGAACTAAATAGAGGAGACCATCAAGATGACTAACAGTCAGAGGACTCCTCAGTGACTGCTACAGGTGCCTAGATATGCCTTTCCTTCAGCTATTATAGTACTTATCCTAAGTGCAACCTGAGGGTCAGTATAGTCAGAGCTGGCTGGCATCTCCTGCACTATTAAAAGATCATGGAACTGAGGTGGTCCATCTTCCATGGCAGTTTGCGCCTGGCAGGGAGCCTCTTCTGATTATGGACTGAATTTTATCAGCCCTCTAGGGATGGGCAGGGTGGTGTGGGGGACCATACAATAGCGAGGGAAGATGGGTGGGGGGGGGGGGGGTGGTGTGAAGTGTCCGTCGCTTTCTTGACGCTATTCAGTTTTGTTGAGGGTGGGCAAGGCCAAGAATTATTGGCTACTTAAGGGCCTCTTCCCGCCACCACTGGTATTTTACCAGTGGCTGGTGGGAGCCCCGCCATGTGGGGAGGATGGCCAGTAGCACCAGGTGGCCTCCCTGTGGGCTGGTGGGTGTGGGCGGGACTCTTGTTTGTGCAATCTGTGGCCCACGGAGAGCCCCCACTGGCAAAAGCCACCCTTGTGCCAACATCCAACCTCCGCCCTCAACAACTATCCAGCCCCCACTACTTGCTTTGCCTGCTTGACTGGCCCCGTTGAGCTCGCCCCCACTTACCTGCAGTACAAGGCTCCGTGGCTGCTCCTGTTCTTGGGCCTCCTGCAGTACCAGCATTGTCCACCAGTCCCGGTGCCTCTGCGGAGACTGCAGAGCTGCCGGCCCTCTGATTGACCAGCAGCTCTTTGAGGTGGGACCCTGGTGACATGCAGTTAAGTGCCTAAGTGCCGAGTCAGGATTCCCATCGCCTTTCTGGCCTGGCGTCAAGACCCCTACTGCCTGTGTAAAATCCAGCCCTATATCTCTGGAGATTGTTCTTGAGGTGCCACATGTTGCCTCTGCAGCGTTTTCTCATAATGGGCCCAACGATCAGCCAAGAACCTAAATGGTTTTAAAAACTGAACAGACACAAAGGAAAATGATTGTGGTTGTTGGAGGCCAATTCTCTCAGCCCTAAGACATTGCTGCAGGCGCTCCTCAGGGTAGTATCCTCTGCCCAACCATCTTCAGCTGCTTCATCAGTGACCTTCCCTCTATCATAAGGTCAGAAGTGGGGATGTTCGCTGTTTATTGCACATTGTTTAAAGCCATTTGCAACTCCTCAGATATTGAAGCAGTATGTGTCCACATGCAGCAAGAGATGGACAACATTCAGGCTTGGGCAGATAAGTGGCAAGTAATATTCGCGTCACACAAGTGCCAGGCAGTGACTATCTCCAACAAAAGGGAATCTAACTATCTCCCCATGACATTCAACGGCATTACCATCGATGAATCCCTCACTAACAACATCCTGGGGGTTACAATTGACCAGAAACTTAACTGGATCAGCCCTTTAAATACTATGGCTACAAGAGCAGGTTAGAGGCTGGGAATGTGGTGGTGACTAACATGACTTCTGACTTCCCAAAATCTGTCCACCATCTACAAGGCACAATTGCGGAGTGTGATGGAATACTCTCCACTTGCCTGGATGAATGTGTTGTGGAGAAAATATAACCACTCTCAAGTCCATGGGATTCAAGCAAATAAAGGTTTATAATTAAGCATATGCAAGGGAGAAGTTCTCTGCTCACCCAATCAGCTTTTCAGTGAAACAGAATTTGAAACATTTATAGGATACAATCTTCAATACTCATTTATTCACACTACCCCAACAAATTCCAGGTCTGCAGCTTGATCAATAAACTGAATCGTATTGCCCCTGTCGTCTCCTCCCCAGCCTTGATGCTGTCAATTCCCATAATTTATGGCATCCTGTCCCGTCTCCAGTCGCACCCTTATGTCTTTGATTAGTGAAGCAAGGACAGCATGTTTACACAGATGTGGAGGCAATTAGGTACTGGGTTGTACAACTTTCCCAGACAATGGCCAAGTATCCCATCATGCCCTGGTTCCCCACAGCTATAGTGTTTCCGTATTCCCTCTAAGACTGTTAACATATCCTAATGCTAAATAATCTACTAATGTTGCCTATTGGTCCCACTTCAGTCCCTTCTTTTGGACCCCTAGTCAGGTGCATCACCTGACCTAGGCAGGACATTCCCGACATGCTCAACTCACCAATGACTTCAGGGATCCTCCTGGAGTTCAGTGGGCTTCGGATCTCCTAGTCTATCATGCTCTTACGGCTTCACAAAAGTCCAATTGACCTAGGCTGTGCGTGGAACCATCATCCCCTTAGATAGCAAAATCCTCATAAATGTTCCCGAGTTTAATATTCCCTGGGAGAGGGGCTTCAGCTGCGGCAGATATTGGGGTGTACCCTTTGTTGGCCAACATCACCATTTGCACTGCTTGGGATACCATCAGCCTTTGGTAGCAACAAATACAGAGACCAACTAACAGGACCACAATGGACACAACAGCCGCAGCGATCTTTCCCACTTCCCACCAGTTAATACTGTATTCTTGCCATCTCGTCTCGATTGCTGGCCAAGTCCTCCAATACTGTAGCCACTCCTTTGGCTAGGTTCTCCTGCACTTTGCCTCCTGCGATTGCTTGACGACTTTGCTCCATAAACCTCCTAGTGGTGGCTCGGGCTCTTTGCACAACATCCCAGGCTAATCTTTCTGGAACATAGTCAATGTTTAGTGAACCATCCCACCACGGGCTGAATACGTACGCATGAGGACCCTGCCCACAAGGTGGAAATCCCCCACCGTAAAGGAGTCTGTGATCTGTAGGCAGAAAGTGTGGTTATTATCACACTTCATGGATAGAAGATTGGTTAGCTAACAGGAAATAGGCATAAATAGGTCATTTTCTAGTTGGCAAGATGTAACGTGTAGTGTGCCACAGGGATCTGTGCTGGGGCCTCAACTTTTTACAATTTATATAAATAATTTAAATGAAGGGACTGAAGGTACGGTTGCTAAATTTGCTGATGACACAAAGATAGGTAGGAAAGTAACTTGTGAAGAGGACATAAGGGGGCTACAAAGGGATATAGATAGCTTAAGTGAGCTAATAGAATGTTATCATTTATCGCGAGGGGAATTGAATACAAAAGTAGGGAAGTTATGCTTCAGCTATACAGGGCATTGGTGAGACCACATCTGGAGTCTCCTTATTTAAGGAAGGATGTAAATGCATTGGAGGCAGTATGGAGAAGGTTTACTAGACTAATACCTGGAATGGGCGGGCTGTCATATGAGGAAAGATTGGACAGGCTAGGCTTGTATCCACTGGAATTTAGAAGAGTAAGAGGCGACTTGAATGAAACATATAAGATCCTGAGTGGTCTTGACAGGGTGGATGTGGAAAGGATGTTTCCCCTTGTGGGAGAATCTAGAACTAGGGGTCACTGTTTAAAAATAAGGGGTCACCCATTTAAGACAGAGATGAGGAGAAATATTTTCTCTCAGAGGGTCATGAGTTTTTGGAATTCTCTTCCTCAAAAGGCACTGGAACCAGAGTCTTTGAATATTTTTAAGGCAGAGGTAGATAGATTCTTGATAAGCAAGACGGTGAAAGGTTATCAGCGGTAGGTGGAAATGTGGAGTAATCAGTTCAACGTGAACTTATTGAATGGCGGAGCAGGCTCGAAGGGCCAAGTGGCCTACTCCTGCTCCTAATTTGTATGTTCGTATATACCCGCTGGATCCTACTTGATACACCAACTCATCCCTCACCACCCCCAGTGATATGAATTTATAACCCCCTGAATAAGGCACAATCATCAGGAACTTGATTGTATTGTTCACTCCCCCCGTTATAGGTCATGTGACTACCAGTTCCTGTCTTTCCTCATGCAAATTAATAAGGTCTAATCTTTTCACAGCCCGATGTATGTATCGGGGAGCGGGAAGGAATGAGACTGGCAGAGTTTAAAAGTGCAGCGGCAGCGGGAAGGAGCGAGACTGAGCGAGACTGGCAGAGTTTAAAAGTGCAGTGGCAGCGGGAAGGAGCGAGACCGGCAGAGTTTAAAAGTGCAGCGGCAGCGGGAAGGAGCAAGACTGAGTGAGACTGGCAAAGTTTAAAAGGGCAGGGGGAAGGAGCGAGACTGGCAGAGTTTAAAAGTGCAGCGGCAGTGCACAGTTTTGAAAAAAAAAAGCCATCAGTGACGTCACAGGAGAGCTGCAAGGTGATTGGTTGGTGAGCCACTGCTGTTAGGGAATAGCTCTAAATAGCTGGGTAAGTATCTCGGGTAAGAAAAGTTTAAAAGTTTAAAGTTTATTTCAAATATAATAAGTCGTTTTTTTTAGGGAGTTCTGTAGTAACGAGGACCAGGGAAGAAGGGCCCTAGAGTAACTGATATTATTGGACATTAAGATCTTCCAGAAGGTTTAATTTAATTTAAAGGGTTAATTCATGGCAGGAGAGCACAAAGCTGTGCTGTGCTCCTTGTGCTCCATGTCGGAAGCCGGGAACATTTCCAGTGCCCGGGACCAGCATGTGTGCAGGAAATGTATCCAGCTGCAGCTCCTGGAAGTACGGGTTTCAGAGCTGGAGCGGCAGCTGGGGACAATGTGGAGCATCCACGAGGCGGAGAGTATCGTGGATAGCACGTATAGAGAAGTGGTCACACCGCAGGCTCAGACGCCACAGGCAAGAGGAGAATGGGTGACCACCAGGCAGAGCAAGAGGACTAGGCAGGCTGTTCAGGAATCTCCTGTGGCTATTCCCCTGCCAAACAGGGATACTACTTTGGATACTGTTGGGGGGAATGGCGCCTCAGGGGAAAGCAGCAGCAGGATGGTGTGTTGCCTTCCTGGTGCTAGGGTCAAGGATGTCTCAGAGCGGTTACAGGACATTCTGAAGGGGGAGGGTGAACAGCCAGTGGTTGTGGTACACATTGGTACAAACGACATAGGTTTAAAAAAAAAAGGATGAGGTCCTAAAAGCAGAATATAGGGAGCTAGGAAGTAAGTTGAAAAGTAGGACCTCAAAGGTAGTGATCTCAGCATTACTACCAGTGCCACGTGCTAGTCAGAGTAGAAATAGCAGGATATATCGGTGGAATATGTGGCTGAAGAGATGGTGTGAGGGGGTGGGTTTTAGATTACTGGGACATTGGGACCGGAGGGTTCTGGGGGAGGTGGGACCAGTACAAACTGGACAGGTTACATCTGGGCAGGACTGGGACTGATGTCCTAGGGGGAGTATTTGCTAGAGTGGTTGGGGCGGGTTTAAACTAAAATGGCAGGGGGATGGGAACCTTTGCAAGGAGTCAGAGGAGGGGGGATCAACGACAAGAACAAAAGACAGTAAGGGGAATAAGAAAAGTGATAGGCAGAGAAATCAAGGGCCATAATCAAACAGGGCCACAGTGAAAAATAGTGGGAAGGGGACAAGTAATGTTAAAAAGACAAGCCTTAAGGCTTTGTGCCTTAACGTGCGAAGCATTCGCAATAAATTGGATGAATTAATCGCGCAAATAGATGTAAACGGGTATGATATAGTCGGGATTACGGAGACATGGCTGCAAGGTGACCAGGGATGGGAAATGAACATCCAGGGATTTTCAGTATTTAGGAAGGACAGACAAAAAGCAAAAGGAGGTGGAGTTGCATT
Source organism: Heterodontus francisci (assembly GCF_036365525.1). NCBI lineage: Eukaryota > Metazoa > Chordata > Chondrichthyes > Heterodontiformes > Heterodontidae > Heterodontus > Heterodontus francisci. Next base: position 51,702,904 of record NC_090374.1, read on the forward strand.
GCTGGTTAAAGAGGAAATTAACGCAATAATGAGGAAAGATGTTAGCTTTGACATTGTAGAATCTGTATGGCTAGAGCTGAGAAACACTAAGGGGCAAAAAACGTTAGTGGGGGTTGTATATAGACCCCCAAACTGTAGTGGTGATGTTGGGAATGGCATTAAACAGGAAATTAGAGATGCATGCAATAAAGGAACATCTGTAATTATGGGTGACATGAATCTGCATATAGATTGGGCAAATCAAATTAGTCACAATACCGTGGAGGAGGAATTCTTGGAGTGTATAACGGGATGGTTTTCTGGACCAATAAGTTGAGGAACCAACTAGAGAACAGGCCATCCTAGACTGGGTATTGTGTAATGAGAGAGGAATAATTGGCAATCTAGTGGTGCGAGAACCCTTGGGGACGAGCAACCATAATATGATAGAATTCTTCATCAAGATGGAGAGTGACATAGTTGATTCTGAGACAAGGGTCCTGAATCTTAGTAAAGGAAAGTACGAAGGTATGAGGCGCGAGTTGGCCATGACGGATTGGGAAACGTTACTTAAAGGGATGACGGTGGATAGGCAATGGCAAACATTTAAAGAGCGCATGGATGAACTGCAACAATTGATTATCCCTGTCTTGCGTAAAAGTAAAACAGGAATGGTAGCCAAACCATGGCTTACAAGGGAAATTAGAGATAGCATTAGATCCAAGGAAGAGGCATATAAATTTGCCAGGAAAAACAACAGACCTGAGAATTGGGAGCAGTTTAGAATTCAGCAAAGGAGGACCAAGGGATTGATTGAGAAGGGGAAAATAGAGTACAAGAGCAAGCTTGCGGGGAACATAAAAACTGACTGTAAAGGTTTTTATAGGTATGTGAAGAGAAAAAGATTGGTGAAGACAAATGTAGGTCCCTTACAGTCAGAAACAGGGGAATTTATTATGGGGAATTAAGAAATGGCTGACCAACTAAATGCACACTTTGGTTCTGTCTTCACAAAGGAGGACACAAATATCATACCAGAAATGTTGGGGAACGCAGGACTTAGTGAGAGAGAGGAACTGAAAGAAATCAATATTAGTAGAGAAATGACGTTGGGGAAATTGATAGGATTGAAGGCCGATAAATCCCCAGGGCCTGATGGTATGCATCCCAGAGTACTTAAGGAAGTGGCCCTAGAAATAGTGGATACATTGGTGGTCATCTTCCAAGATTCTATAGACTCTGGAACAATTCCTACAGATTGGAGGGTAGCTAATGTAACCCCACTATTTAAAAAGGGAGGTAGAGAGAAAGCAGGGAATTATAGACCAGTCAGCCTGACGTCGGTAGTGGGGAAAATTCTAGAGTCCATTATCAAAGATTTTATAGCAGAGTACTTAGAGAACAGCAGTAGAATCGGGCAGAGTCAGCATGGATTTACGAAAGGAAAATCATGCTTGACAAATCTACTAGAATTCTTCGAGGATGCAACTAGTAGAGTTGATGAGGGGGAGCCAGTGGATGTGGTTTATTTGGACTTTCAGAAGGCCTTCGACAAAGTCCCACATAAGAGATTAGCATGTAAAATTAAAGCGCATGGGATTGGGAGTAGTGTATTGCGATGGATAGAAAATTGGTTGGCGGACAGGAAACAAAGAGTAGAGATAAATGGGGTTTATTCCGAATGGCAGGCAGTGACTAGTTGAGTACCGCAGGGATCGGTGCTCGGACCCCAGCTATTAACAATATACATTAATGATTTAGATGAGGGAACTAAATGTAATATCTCCAAGTTTGCAGATGATGCAAAACTGGGTGGGAGGGTAAGTTGTGAGGAGGATGCAGAAAGGCTTCAGGGTGATTTGGACAAGTTGAGTGAGTGGGCTAATACATGGCAGATGCAGTATAATATGGATAAATGTGAGGTTATCCACTTTGGTAGTAAAAACAGGAAGGCAGATTATTATCTGAACGGCTATAAACTGAGAGAGGGGAATATGCAGAGAGACCTGGGTGCTCTCGTACACCAGTCACTGAAGGTAATCATGCAGGTGAATGGGCAGTAAAAAAGGCAAATGGTATGTTGGCTTTCATCGCGAGAGGATTTGAGTACAGGAGAAGGGATGTCTTGCTGCAATTATACAGGGCCTTGGTGAGGCTTGGAATATTGTGTGCAGTTTTGGTCTCCTTATCTGAGGAAGGATGTTCTTTCTAAAGAGGGAATGCAGCGAAGGTTTACCAGACTGATTCCTGGGACGGTGGAACTGACATATGAGGAGAGAGTGAGTCGGTTAGGATTATATTTGCTGGAGTTCAGAAGAGTGAGGGGGGATCTCATAGAAACCTATAAACTTCTAACAGGACTTGACAGGGTAGATGTAGGAAAGATGTTCCTGATGGTGCGGGAGTCCAGAACCAGGGGTCATAATCTAAGGATACAGGGTAAACCTTTCAGGACTGAGATGAGGAGAAATTTCTTCACCTAGAGAATGGTGAGCCTGTGGAATTCGCTACCACAGAAAGCAGTTGAGGCCAAAACATTGTATGTTTTCAAGAAGGAGTTAGATATAGCTTTTGGGTCTAAAGGGATCAAAGGGTATGGGGCGAAAGCGGGAACAGGCTACTGAGTTGGATGATCAGCCATGATCATAATGAATGGCGGAGCAGGCTCGAAGGGCCGAATGGCCTACTGCTGCTTCTATTTTCTATGTTTCTACCACCTAGAAGGACAAGGGCAGGAAACACATGGGAACACCACCACCTGCAAGTTCCCATCCAAGCCACACACCATCCAGACTTGGAACTGTACCACTGTTCCTTTACTGTCACTGGGTCAAAAACTTGGAACTCCCTTCCTAAGAGCACCATGGGTGTACCTACACCTCATGGACTGCAGTAGTTCAAGAAGGTGGTTCATCACCACCTTCTCGAGCAATTAGGGATGGCAACAAAGCTTGGCCTTTCCAGTGACGCTCATATCCCATGAATGAATTAAAAAAAGTGTTCATACAGTAACATTACTACTATGGTTCCCTTTTATTACAGACGATCACCCATGTATTCTGGGTCCTACGACTCCGAAGCCATAGGCCAACATTTCCTCGACCTCCATGAGGAAAAGAGTACTTTTAGACTTCCCTGTCCTTAAGTTGTTTCATGCTCTGAGTCTCCCAGTGCAGCATGCTTCCTACCACTAACTGATTTTTCTGGGTGAAAGTATCTGAACTTGTGCCTGAGAGTGTAGAAGCAAGTGATGCAGGGTGTGAATTGGAAGGGATGGGAGCAGTGGAATAGGGTGTAGAAACTCATGGATGGGCTTCAGTTTGTCATCGCTCTCCTCATTATCATCATACTTGGCCAGGAAATAGTTAAGTCCTTTTTCTTCCCTGTCCTTCTCCTCTTCTTTTTTTTGTACCCCCTGTGCCCTCCCCCCGACCCCTCCATTTTTGTGGTGAACCAGCAGGAAAAGAGTGTAGAAGTTATGAATAATTGAGCCTTGGGAATAAGGAGACAGAGAATTGGGTGGAAGGTTGTGTTTGTATGGTGCTTCACATTGTAGGTTTTCTGTTACTAACCTGGCACTGGCAATATGCCTCCAACCTTGCTATCTCCCTTGTCAAGAGCAGAAAGCATAGCATAGTTGTTATGTTACTGGGCTATTAATCCAGAGGCCTGGAGGAAATAATTCAGAACGTGAATGTAAATCCCACCTTGGAAGTTTGAGAATTTGGATGCAGTTTAAAAAAATCAAAATAAAAAGCTGGAACCAATAAAAGTGACCATGAAACTCTCAGACTGTCATAAAAACCCATTTGGTTCACTAATGTCGTTTAGGAAAGGAAACCTGCGATCTTTACCTGTCTGACCTATATGTGACTCCAGTCTCTCACCAGCATATTTGACTCTGATGGGGTCTGGCTGTGCAGACTGCTATCTTAACAGTTGACATGTTAAATGTACTGCTAGGTGCACTGATTCAGAGCTTGTACTTTTTCTGAGACAGTCATTTACTGGAAAAGGAAATTGAAAATTTCAGAGTTTTAGGAAAATCAGAACTGGATGGAACCAACAAAGAACAGTACAGCACAGGAACAGGCCATTCGGCCCTCCAAGCCTGCACCGACCTTGATGCCTGCCGCAACTAACACCTTCTGCACTTCCAGGGCCCATATCCCTCTATTCCCTTCCTATTCATATATTTGTCAAGATGTCTCTTAAACATCGCTATCGTATCTGCTTCCACCACCTCCCTTGGCAGCAAGTTCCAGGCACTCACCACCCTCTGTGTAAAAAAACTTGCCTCGCACATCCCCTCTAAACTTTGCCCCTCGCACCTTAAACCTATGTCCCCTAGTAACTGACTCTTCCACCCTGGGAAAAAGCTTCTGACTATCCACTCTGTCCATGCCGCTCATAACTTTGTAAACCTCTATCATGTCGCCCCTCCACCTCCGTCGTTCCAGTGAAAACAATCCGAGTTTTTCCAACCTCTCCTCATAGCTAATGCCCTCCAGACCAGGCAACATCCTGGTAAACCTCCTCTGTACCCTCTCCAAAGCCTCCACATCCTTCTGGTAGTGTGGCGACCAGAATTGCACGCAATATTCTAAGTGTGGCCTAACTAAGGTTCTGTACAACTGCAACATGACTTGCCAATTTTTATACTCTATGCCCCGACCAATGAAGGCAAGCATGCCGTATGCCTTCTTGACTACCTTATCCACCTGCGTTGCCACTTTCAGTGACCTGTGGACCTGTATGCCCAGATCTCTCTGCCTGTCAATACTCCTAAGGGTTCTGCCATTTACTGTATACCTCCCACCTGCCTTAGACCTTCCAAAATGCATTACCTCACATTTGTCCGGATTAAACTCCATCTGCCATTTCTCCGCCCAAGTCTCCAACCGATCTATATCCTGCTGTATCCTCTGACAATCCTTATTATTATCCGCAACTCCACCAACCTTTGTGTCGTCCACAAACTTACTAATCAGACCAGCTACATTTTCCTCCAAATCATTTATATATACTACAAACAGCAAAGGTCCCAGCACTGATCCCTGCGGAACACCACTAGTCACATCCCTCCATTCAGAAAAACACCCATCCACTGTTACCCTCTGTCTTCTGTGACTGAGCCAGTAAAACAAACAGCCATCTGACCAGAAACATGTGACTGGATCTCAGGTTTCAGTTTAAAAAATTACAAACTGCAGTGTTGAAGCAAGCAGCAAATAGTTTTTAAAAAGACAAACTGCTGTGATTGGAGCTTGTTTTCTGGGAGCTGGCCCTTGGCAAAAATGAGTTGCTGCAGCTGTTTTCCGTGCCTTAAAGAGTTACTTTTGGAACCATGCCATCTTGAGCAGGACTGAGGACGTTTGAGAGGTGACAAGACGGAAACAGTGAAGGGAAGACGACAATGCTTGCTTCAATGAGAAGGCATCATATCTTTGCCTACTTCTTGGAAAATGGGATCTGAAGGTTTACCTGAAAAGTTCAGAGATCTGAAGAACTTTGTGGTCGTAACTGGTGCTATCTTTGCTGAGAAGACTCCCCAGAAGATCCCTGAGATCTATCTTTGTTGCATCTGATAATTAACCAGTAATTTTTAAGTTATCTATATATATCAACAGTTATTTAACTGTTAGTTTTTGTTTAATTTATGTTGGTTTTAGTTTGAGTGTTCAAGTAATATTTATAAAAATGAAATCTTGTCCGTTTGTTTTTTTCCCCCTAAATTGGGATCTGTCGGTGGTTTGGATTATTTTGTTTGTAATTTCCACGGGAATCATAACAGACCCTAACTAGCAAGCCAGTCAGTTGTATCAAATCACTAAAGAGGAACAAAATAATCAAACTGAACTTAGGCATCAAATCAGGACAGAACAAAGGCACACCCAGTCCATTAGACCCATCAAAGTCCTCCTCACTGATACCTGGGGATTGATGCCCAAATTGTGAGACCTGTCTCACAGATTAGTCAAACAAGAGCTTGTCTTCCAACAATTAGAAGAATGGACCTGGGAGTCCTCAACATTGATTCTGGACCCCATGAAATCTCATAGCTTCAGTTCAAACATGGACAAAGAAACCACTTGCTGATTACCATTTACCCTCCTCCCTTAACTGATGAATCAGTATTCCTCCATCTTGAACCCTATTTGGAGGAAGCACTGAGGAAAGCAAGGGCATAGAAAGTACTCTGGGTGGGGGGCTTCAATGTCCATCACCAAGAGTGGCTCAACATCACTAATACAGTGCTGGCCAAGTCCTGAAGGACATAGGTGTCAGACTGGGCTTGGAGTAGGTGGTGAGAGAGAAATTAACCTTATCCTCTCCAATCTACCTATTGTAAATGTGATCTGTCCATGACAGCATTGGTAGGAGTGACCACCGCACAGTCTTTATGAAGACTAAATTCCATTTTCACACTGAGGACACCATCCATTGTGCGATGTGGCACTACCACCATGCTAAATGGGATAAATTAAGAATGGACCTAGCAACTCAAAATTGGGTATTCATTTGGCAGTTTGGGCCATCAACAGCAGCAGAATTGTACACCACCTGGCTGTAGTCTCATGGCGTGGCATATCCCTCACTCTTCCATTACCATCAAACCTTGGATCAGGCATACCTGAAAATGAGGTGGCTGGTGAAGCTACAACACAGGAAACAGCATGCTGTAGACAGAGTTAACTGATTTCCCAACCAGTGGTTTAGTCAAAGCTCTGCATTCCTGCCAAAAATGGTGTTGGATAATTAAACAACTAATGGGAGGAGAAGGCTCCATGACCATCCCCATCCTCAATGAAGGTGGAGTCCAGTGTCTGAGTGCAAAAGGCAAGGTTTAAATGTTCATTACCATCTTCAGCCAGAAGTGCCATGTGGCTGATCCTTTGCAGCCTCCTTCCAAGGTTCTCACCATCACAGGTGCTAGCCTTCGTCCAATTTGATACACTCCATATGACATCTAGATATGGCATAGTGCACTGGACATAGTAAAAGCTACAGGTCCTGACAACAATGTTGAAGACCTGTGCTCCAGAACTACTGAGCCTTTAGCTAAGCTGTTCCAGTACAGCTACAATACTGGCAATGTGGAAAATTTCCCAGGTATGTCCTATTCACAAAAAGCAAGATAAGTCCAATCGGCCAATTACCGCCCCATAAGTCTCCTCCCACTCATCAGCAAAGTGATGGAAGGTGTCATCAATAGTGTTATTATATGCCACTTACCAATAACTTGCTCACTAATGCTCAGTTTAGGTTCTGCCAGGATCACTTCAGACTTCAGACCTTATTACAGTCTTAGCCCAAACATGGGCTGGAATCTTGCCTTCAGAAAGCAGCCATCCTTGGAGGCGGGGAAACACAAAATGGTGGGTCATGACGTCGGATAAGGCCCCGAAATCATGACAATAGAACACCATTTTACTTGCATCGGACGGCAAGCGAAATAGGAACTCTGATCGCCATCTGATTGAAGGCAGTTAAGGTCCAATTAAGAATATTAAAGAAGCAGTAAAGTTCAGTTTTAAATGGCCTGTGTTATTTAATGGGATGCACATGAGACACGTTGAGGGTTGGAGCCTTGACTGGTTTAAATAAACAGCAATGGTTCCACAGATGAAGAGGCTTTAGGTACTGGGTCTTGTGAGCTTGAAGCTTTCAGGTAAAGGGGAGTTAAAGTTCAGGGCTGAAATTGCTAGCCCACTTGAGCAAGTGGTCCTCCTGGCAGGACCATAGCTGAGGAGATTTCTAAGAGCTGGTTGGGATTGTTTTTTCTCTCAGCAATTACTACAAAGCTCTCACATTAGCTATTTGGCGCACTGCTGCCATGAGCATTGTCCATTCTGGAGGAGGCTGATCCAACAAGGAGGAGATCCAGAGAAGGAGGGAAAGCCGGGCAAGCAGCCAAGGACAACAATGACATGCTGGCCACCAGCAGGTACATCCTGGTGATGGGAGATGGGCAGAAAGCCACAGAGTAGACCAGGTGCAAAGACCTGCGAGGAGACAGGGCTACCCAGTAGGCAGTAGACAGTAGTGGTCGTCCTTCCTCTGGATGTCAGAGCGCCAGTGTCTTCGAAGACTGCATCTGTCCCGAGAGACTGTGACAACTCTGTGCAACATGGTGGTGGCGTAGGTCAACTCCAATTGTGTGGGTGACCATACGATGCTAGTGGCGCTCAAGGTCACAGTCGCCTTGAATTTCTACACCTCAGGCTCATTCCAGGCTGCCACTGGCGACATGCAGCATCTCCCAAACAGCTGCACATCACTTTATCAAGGTTGTGACCGATGCCCTCTTCACTCAGGCCAAGAGCGCCATCACTGGATTCTCCATGTTTCAAGGAGTCATTGTGGCCAACACGGCTCCCGCAAGCAAGCCAGGGGCCTTCATAAACTAGAAGGGATATCACTTCCTCAACATCCAATTCACATGTGACCACCGCAAGAGTATATTGCAGGTGTGTGCTTGTTACCCAGGGAGCAGTCACAACGCTTACATTCTCTGGCACTCCCAGATGCCACTGTTTTTCACCACCCCCTTCCCCCCCACCACCCCACAATGTGCCTGCAAGGATGAACACTTGGTGACCGGGATTATCCACTGAAGAGATGGTTGATGACACTGCTGAGGAACCCACGGACTGAGGCAGAGGAACATTACAAAGCGAACCATGCAATGACCAGAGTAACCATTGAGCAGATCATCGGTCTGCTTAAGATGAGTTTTAGGTGCCTGGACCGCTTGGGTGGAACCCTTCAATATCCACCAGCAAAGGCATCTTGGATAATAAAAACAAGAAATGATGAAAATACTCAGCAGGTCTGGCAGCATCTGTGGAGAGAGAAGCAGAGTTAACGTTTCAGGTCAGTGACCCGTCATCAGTGACCTGAAACGTTAACTCTGCTTCTCTCTCCACAGATACTGCCAGACCTGCTGAGTATTTCCAGCATTTTTTGTTTTTATCTCAGATTTCCAGCATCTGCAGTGTTCTGCAAGCTATCTTGGATTCTGGTTGTTTGCTATGTCTTGCGTAACCTTGCAGTGCAGAGGTATGAAGCCCTGGTTGCTGAACGCATGGTGGCATGCGAGGTATCTTCAGATGAGGAGAGTGAGGAGGCTACCGAAGAGGGACGCGGTTACCTGTCTGGCCTGGGAAACCACTTGGAGGCTCTCAAGAGTTGGGTGCCAGGGAGGTTCGGTAAGCTCTAATACTCAGGCGGATGTCCTGAACTGCAGTACGTCAGCCATCTAGTCTGCCAACTATGCACTTTTCAGTCACACTGCAGGCAATCAGGTCTGCTGGAACCGCATAACCACTCACCCATCAACACATAGAGCTTCGGTGATGGCCCATCTGATCAGTCACACACCATTGTCCACCGCTACAACCCCCTAAGTCCCCACCTCACATACATACATACCACAGTGTACACCATCACTAAATTGAGACATTCATAAGGAAAAAGAGACATTTATTCAAGGTTCAGCATAATAGTCAGAAATCCACATAAATCAAATTCACACCCGTGAAGCCCAAGTGGTGTTACTGTGATTTCTTAAATCTTTTTCACGTGCTCCTAAGTGATGCTCACCTTTCTCACCAGCTATGGCAGAGGCAGACTGCTGACCAAGCAGCCCCTTGGCTTGGGATGACCTTGGCAGCCCTCCTCTGGCTGCCTGAGACCACGAGGACATAGTGAATTGCTTCTGAAGAATCCCAGGCCCACCCTCTGTTCACCTGCAAACTGAGGTGCCATTGTCACTGGCAGAGGGGCTGAGGAGCTCCTGTCTGCATCAGGAGCACCCTGAGAGGAACCCCCAGATGCAGACTGCTGTTGCTCCTCTGCTGTTGTGAGGCACAATTTGACCTCCCTGCTGCCCTGAGAAGGATCAGAACCCGTTGGAGACTCCAGGTGCCTAGTAGAGTTCACAGATACTGCGATGGTGTGCAGGACTGCATGCATCTCCGGTAGCCACCTCACGGATGACTTCAGAGGCTTGTCATCAGCTTGGGGCTCAGCTTAGGCCTGGTCTCCCACAGTCCTCCAAGTATCAGAGGCCTCGGCTGAAACTGCTTCTGACAGCTGGTCCGATGCTTGTGTGGTGCTAGAACCAGATTGTGACCCCGAATCTGTACATTTGCTTTGCCCTACCAAGGTGACTGAAATTTGCTAGTGATAGGTGCGGGCAGAAATGTGTCGCTGCACCTTCTGAGGTTCCCTCCTCCTCAGAGATGGTCCGATGTCCCCAGAGATGTCGCTTGGCCATTGTTGGGATTCACCTATGGGAGAAAACAGAAAGATCAGGTCCGTGCAACACTCCAGACTGAAGGACATTCTTTGGTTGAAGCTTGGCACATGTCTGTGACTTTGAACATGCAACCCCACGGCTGCTTACCTACTCTGCAACCTCCATCCAGGCTTTCCTGCTAAACTGGGGAGGTCTCCTCCTTCGATCTCGAGGGAAGAGAACCCCACCTTGCTTCAGCAACCTGAAGGGGGACATGCAGGGAGCCATCACTAAACCATGGACCCACCTGGTGTTTGTATCTGTCATGGCCATAAGTGGGTTAAAGTCCTCCAAAGGTGTAGCGGTGGGATGCCTTGGGGTCCAGTAGGTCGCCTGTGTGGTCAGTGGCAAGTGAAGGGTTGCACCCGGTGATCTTGAGGGTGGTTATCACTGGTGCTCTGATATTTATGTGCAGAACCTAAAAGCCTTCAGAGCCACTGAAGGTGCTGGCAACCCTTTAAACTGGCTGTCAGCCCCTTACAGTTTTTGTCCTGCGCCTGCAAACGCAGACCTTCAAGCCTGCATGCGCTTTTTTGTTCAAAAGTCCGCCGCCCAGCTGCTAATTGGATGACTAGCGCACGATTGCGGTGGGAACTGAGGTCAGAATGGAAGGACCTTAGCCACCATCTTCCACTTCGTGGACCGCGACTCCATTGGGTCACGTTAGATTCTGCCCATGGTAACAAGAACTGAATTCTCAACGTGAGGTTAAAGTAACTTTTTTATTGATTCTTACTTTGTGGATGACACTGGCAAAGCCAGGAGGATGATGCCATGAGGGATTTGAACGCAAGAATGAAAATTTATGTTTGAGGCATTACCAATGTATATCAGCGAGCACCAGGGTGATGGGTGTGAGGGGTATGAGTTGGAATATGAGCAACAGTTTTGGATGAGCTGAAGTTTGAGGAGGCCAGCCAGATGAGCATTCGAATAGTCAAGTCTGGAGGTGACATTAACATGGATGAGGGTTTCAGCAGCAGATAGGCTGCAGCAGGGACGAATACAGGGTGATGTTATGGAGGTGAAGATGAACAATATTTGTAGTAGAGAGGATACAGGTTCAGAAGCTCAGCTTAGTGTCAAAAAGGACGTTGAAGTTGCAAAAGTTGACTTTAATCTGATATAGTAACCGGGAAGGGGGATGGAATTGGTGGTGGCTGAGGGCACTGGCTTTGCTTTTCCCAATGTTTAACTGGAAGAGATTGTGTTTCCTTCAAGACTGGATGTGGTGAAGAGATACAGAGGAGTATCGTCAGCATACATGTGGAACCTGACACCAAGTACGCAATATTTCATTAGTTAAGGAGGAGTACAATCATTGAATCATAGAATGGTTGCAGCACAGCCATTTGGCCTGTCATCATGTCCTTGCTGGCTCTCTGCAAGAACAACTCAGCAATACCCACCTCCTGCCTTTTCCCATAGCCCTGCACATTTTTTTTCTTCAGATAATTATCTAATTTCCTTTTGAAAGCCACAATTCAATCTGCCTTCACCACACTTTCAGGCAGTGCATTCCAGATCCTAACTACTCGCTGCGATTTTGCTCATGTTGCCTCTGGTTCTTTTGCCAATCGTCTTAAATCAGTGTCTTCTAGTTCTCGACCCTTCTGCCAATGGGAACAGTTTCTCCCGATCTATTCTATCCAGACCCCTCGTGATTTTGAACACTTCTGTCAAATCTCCTCTCATAAATTTAAATTTAAAGTAATTTTAAATTTAATAAAAAAACTATTCTTAGCACAACTCACTGACAACTAGAGAGCCAACCCCAAATTTACATGTGTTTGAATAGCACATCCCTGGAGGAAAACTATTCGGAGTACTGTGTAATGTCCTACACTTAGACTGAAATTTGGATACTCTGGATTCCAATTTAACTGTGGCGTTTTCCGATGGCCTGTTTGGAATGGAACCTCTATCCATCAAATACATGGCCCATGACATCATATGGTGCTTGATAAGAGGCAATTTTCTTGACTTGGCCTCGCTGGAATATTGGCGGCCAATATGCTCAAATGAATGAGACAGAGGTGAGGCCCACCTCAGGGTCCAAGCCTAAGTCTTGGCCTGAAAACCAAAATTGTTCTTTAAAAAATGCTCTTTTTGGCCACCAAATCCCCCCGCCTCCCGTCGCCTCACCCCCAGTGGACACAGATAAGAATCTTTTATGCCATTGTGCTGGCAGCACTTGGGAGCAGTGTGGCAGTGCAGTATTTTCTGGGTCTCCTGCTATGGCAAGCACCTTAGATCTGTCCGTAGTGATGCAGGGCTCACCATTGATATGCTGATGAGAGAAACTCACCCTGACCCTGGAATGTCTAACAGGGTCAATGGTGGACTTTTCCAGCAATGTACAATACAGCAATTATGCCAAGATGTCAGACCCATAAATCTTTTAATCCTTATTTGGATACCCCTACTCCTAACTTTTCTATTTTCCCTTTCACCTTCACTGAATGGAAATGTGGGAAGCTGTTGTGCTATTGTTAATTTGTACCAATTATTCAAGTTAATTATGTTTACTTTCTGTTGCATGTAATTCTAGGTTTGCAGGAGTTCTAAAATGAGTGCCCTGAGTGGTAATTTTGACACAACGCTGGCCCTTAAGAAAATAACAGAAAGCACGCATCAAACAGAAAATGATGCCCAGTCAAATAAAAAGACTGAAAATGCAGCAAGTACAACTGAAGGTCAGGCCAAGCTTGTAGATGTGGGACAGCCTCAGAGAAAGCTTACTACTCATTCCATAGTGCAGTCACACATTCAGTTTGCTAGTCATTCAGAAGAACAGATCACACAATATAATCCTTTTAACAGTAAACCTCAAGATGCAGACAAAGATGAGGTTCAGACCATAGGTGCCTCTGTAACTATCAAAGAGACGGAAACTAAACCTACCAGGTCCAATTTTAGCTCTCAGACTGTTGTAGTTACTGATAGTACAACTGAAGTTCAGACGTCACTAAGACGATCCACAAGGATTAGAAATTCAATTTATGGATTTTCTGGCCAAGCTGAGAAAATATCAACTATATCCAAAGAATCTAGTACTGAAACTTCCCAGCAATGTAAGTTAACACTTAAACCCTGTGTTGCTGTGAGTAAAAGTAGCATGATAGCTACTCTGAACTGTCAAAGGATTGTGGGATTCACAGCAAATCAATTAACTACTCCAAATACAGAAGCTAAGTCAACTGACAAATTTTGCACAGTGAACATGTTAAAAAATATCAGTGACAAATCTAATGTCAATGATACAACAAATGGTAAATTAGATGCGGTAGAAATGCTGAGTGCAAGTAACAATAATGAGCAGACTGCCCAGTTGAAAAATTATTCAAAACCTTCACAACAGTCACCATCAAAAACACAAGGCAGTGAAGATTTAATGAGCGTAAAAACTATTTGTAATCAAAACGTGGAAATGGTTCCAAAAACTCATTATCAAAGAGGCACAGGAAACAGTATTAATGAAAACAGCATCAGTCTTACAACTTCACTGGAAATCAGGAAAAGTTATTTGCCTGATCGCGTTGACTTCACAGAAGTTTATGGCTCTGCTGAGAACATGTCAAACACTGAAGATAGTGGTACTACTGAATTCAGTATGATGGACGATGAATGCCATAAAGGTGAGATTAGGCAGCATGAACCCAACAAGAATAAAAAGCTAGAAGGCAGTTCTGATTGCAATGTGGCAGCATCTGTTGTCTTAGAACACAGATGTAATCATCCAGTGATTTCTGAACCTAAATCTGGGCAGAAGCCATTTACACCTCTGATCTCAAAATATGTTTCCTCACAGCAAGAAGCTAATTGTTCTGCAGCATCAGATTCAGAAAGACTTGATATTGCGATCACAGAAGATAAATTAAGTAACAATGTGGTCCCTACTGGAGCCTGTAGTGAGGCAGTGATACTAGAACCAGTGACCCTAGGAGAAAAACCCAAAGGAGTCATGATTGTGACTGATCAATCTAATAGCAATGCTCCCACTTGTGGTACAGTCTCAGGTTACAAGCTTAATGCCGTAGCTGCAATTTTGCATTCGGAGCTACAAACTTGTAGCGATAAATCTAATGCCACTACAGCTGTACTACCTGTCAATAATTTAAGTGTTGCAGGCCCTTTGTCCATGGCAATTAACATGGAAAAAGGTGAAGAAGTAAATGCAAACGAAGCCAGAGACAGTGTTGCAAATAACAAATGCAGAGGATCAGCTAAAGACACGATTAAAAAAGGCCCTGCTCATGTAACTCAAACAGGTGACAATGATAATAAAATGGATACATTGCAAACGACTGACGGAGCAAGCAGTGTACACGCTACAGAACTAAATACAAATATGAAAACTCAAAACAGGACAACAAAGAGATCTGGTAGGCGAGGAACTGCCAAAACTTCAGGTGCTTACTAAAGATGTAAAACTTTTGTTGTGTTGCAGAGTAAATATGCTTTTAAAAGTTGCAGCATGTGTAAATGTTTAATCTCATACTTAAATTATGTTCTCCTGAATTGTATTGTACAGTGAGTCACTACACCTATTCTCACCTTTCAAGCTGTTAGGAGGGCTGCCCCAATTGGAGTGTATCATGATGAACTGTGACAGTGACACAGCTGCCTGATTGTCAGGTGCTGCACCCACTACTTTTGACAGTTACTTTAACAGATAGTGAAAATCCCCTTTCTCTTCTCACTTTATTTTTGTTACCAGAGGATTTGTGAGATCTAACCTCAATTTGTCCATTTTTCCTCTCTAAGTCACCCAGCTTCATTTTTTGTTTCTCACTGAAACCTAAACTTCTTTCTGACTCTTACATTTCTACTCTTAACATTTGATCCCAAAACGTACGCTTTTATATTCATTCTAATGTTCCTACTGCTTGCTTCTTTTGATGTGCCTGAATTTGATTTTACTAAAGCTAGAAGTACCTTTGGAAAGGCCTGCTTAGGTCGGGGAAAAAAACCCGACCCGAATCCGACAGAACCACATCGGACCCGAGCCCGACCCAACCCGAGTCCCTCCATTTTTCCCCACCCCCGACCCGACCGCCGGAATGTTCCCTTTACCTACTTTGTGACTCCGAATCTGCAGAAAACTGCAGCATGAGTGTGATGATGTCATAGAGAAGCTCACTGCGCAGACTCAGAGTTTCCTTCCATGACATCCTGGACTCCCAGCTCAGGTAGGCTTTTTACTTTTAACACTGACCAGCAATACTTACTTTGTGTGTCCGACACGGACCCAGCCCGACCCGGACCCAGCCCAACCCTACCTGAGCCCGAAGGCCAGACCCGGAAGAGCGACCTGACCCGACCCAAACCTGACACATGCCGTTGGGTCCAGTCAGGTTCGGGTCAGGTAGCAGGCCTCTAGTACCTCTCCCTCACCTCACTAGGTTGATCTGCTGAACCTAGTACTCATCTAACATTGATAGCTCAGAATTTTTCATGTTGGTTTGGTAAAGAGGTCCGCTTTGCAGGCACAACAAAGTCTAATGTGTACCCCAATAAGTATAAATGCAATAGAGATTTTTGCTTCAGAATAACAGGAAACTGTTGCAATTTTGGGGACAAAATTTCAGAGTTATGAACAAAATTTTTTCTTGTTTTTAATTGCAACAGGCTTTCCAACATCTAATATTATTATACCAACATCTTGTTCTCATATTCCAAAATCAAGTGCTCTAAACAAGAAAAATGGCAAAGGAGAGACTCGCCTGCATCTTGCTGTGATGAAGGGAGACCGAGCTTCAGTAAAATCTCTAATCGCAGCCGGAATCCATGTAAACATGAAGGACAATGCAGGTTTGTAGTTATTAAAAAGAATTTACTCTTTGCATTAGGATTAGGTCTTTATATTATTGGCAAAGCAAATTTGTACTAATTTACTCAGATATTATCAGTTATTCCTCCTCAATGTTTCTTGAACTGCTTCCATCAGACACAAACAAAATATCTCTATCAGGGCTTATTGTAAATTGGAAAACTGCATTGTACTTGACATTGATAATAAATCTAATTTCTTTTAAGTCCCAGTCCTCTCGCAGCGCAGTGCCTGAATCTCTATATTTTATACACTTTAATTGGAAAATGAAAATCTTTTTTCTTTCAGTTCTTCAGATGTACTTTCTTTATGTCACTCACAAACATAACCAATAGATACTTTTGATGGCTTCATCCTTAACCTTCTTCATCTAGCAACATTCTTGTCCTTAAATGGAACTCCCACACCTCCTGCATTGATATATCTCGGCTGAGGACCCATGTTCTATAGTTTTAATATTTCACTGTGTTGCTATTAAAGTCAGAGGTAAATAAAAGGCTCTTCGGGTTCATTTCTCACACAAAGCCTTTCATGAAGCTTTTCTTGATCTGAAGAGAACTGTGAAGACATTGGAGCTTTATTATTTGGCACAGACGATGTAACGCTAGGTAAATGGATGGTATCTATCTATTTGTTGACTTCAGTTTGCTTCTGTTTAATTTTACATTTTTTATAAACCCACCTGAGCTAATAGTCTGTCAGTGTGGTGTTTTCCATCAGGGGAAGAGTTCATGAGCATGAAGATTTTTGTCTTTTCCACCTGGGCATAATGGACCCCACATGATATTCATTCCATTAATTCAAATGGAATAAAAATTGGTCAGACACTACTACAGTTATGCTTTCGGCCCAGTCTTGCTCTTTGTACTCGCTGAAGCAATGCTTAACAGCAACAGCAACTTGTATTTATATAGTGCCTTTAAGGTAATAAAAGGCCCAAGAAGCTTCACAGGAGTATTATAAAACAAAATATAACACTGAGCCACATAAGGAGATATTAGGAGAGATGACCGAAATCTTGGTCAAAGAGGTAAGTTTTAAGGAACATCTTAAAGGAGGAAAATGAGGCAGAGAGGTAAGGGAGGGAATTTCAAAGCTTAGGGCTGAGGCAGCTGAAGGCATGGCCACCAATGGTAGAGCAATTAAATTCAGGCTGCTGAAGAGACAGTAGAATAAAAATATACCCTGTACTTTTACTAGTGCTGAGCTCAACTCCCAAGGCCATTTAGCTCCTTGAGCCTGTTCCAACATTCATTGTGGTACAATGTGGGCAAAATGAAATTATCCACTTTGGTAGGAAGAATAGAAAAGCAAATTTTTTTTTAAAGGTGGGAGACCCGTAATTGTTGATATTTAGAGGGATTTGGATGTTCTTGTACACAAATCACAGAAGGTTAATGTGCAGGCATAGCATGCAATTAGGAAAGCAAATGTTCGCCTTTATTGCAAGGACATTGGAGTATAAGAGTAAAGAATTCTTGCTGCAATTATATGGGGCTTTGGTGAGAACACACCTGCAGTACTGTGCACAGTTTTGGTCTTACCTAAGGAAGGATATACTTGCCTTGGAGGAGTGTAATGAAAATTCACTAGATTGCTTTCTGGAATGAGAGTTTTTGTTCTATGAGAAGAGATTGAGTAGAATGGGCCTATATTCTCTGGAGGTTAGATGAGAGATGATTTCATTGAAATATGTAAAATCCTTAGAGTGCTTGACACGGTAGAAACTGACAGCCTATTTCCCCTGCTGGAGAGTTTAGAACTATGGATCATAGCCTCAGGTTAAGGGGTCAGCCATTTTGGACTGAGATGAGGAGAAATTTCTTCACTCAGTGGATTGTGAATCTTTGGAATTCTCTATCCCCTGAGGGGTGTGGATGCTCTGATGTTGAGTATATTCAAGGCTGGGATTAATATATTTTAGTTCAGTAAGGGAATCAAGGGATATGGGGATAGGGTGGGAAAGTGGAATTCAGGTAGAAGATCAGCCATGATCTTATTGAATGGTGGAGCAAGCCTGGGGAGGCCATACAGCCTACTTCTGCCCCTATTTCTTATATTCTTAAGTTCCATGAGATTATGGCTAATCGTATCCTCACTGTATTCACCCACCTTGGCTCCATACCCAAAGATAGAAAAAATCTATTGATCTCAGATTTAAAATTATTATCCCGGGCAGAATTTTATCCAGCCAGCAGGAGCAGGATTGGAGGTGTGGGAGCAGAAAAATTGAGAGGGTATGTGCTCACCCAGAAACCCGACGTCATGGCATCGGTTCTGGATTTTGTCAGCGGTGAGAAAGGTCCAAGGCAGGGTTGCTGCTACGATGTGGCAGGACTGCAATTTGAATTGCTGAGCAGGTACTTAGTAGGCATATGCATGTACTTCACTCCGATTTTATGAGTGCTTTGAGTGTAATCAATGGCGCACAGGGATCGTGGGCCTTCAGATCCCCACCTGGTTAAAGGTAGCGGAACCAAGGCAAGGCATCAGTGCTGCCCTTGGAAAACAGCCATAGGAAGTGTGGATGAATGCAGGAAGGGGAGCAGGGCGTGCAGCGGCAATTACCCGACAGTGGTGCAGCCCTTGATGCAAGTGTGGGGGCAGAGCGGTTGTAGTCCTCATGGCAGAGATGAGCACAGAGGGTTTGCAGGCCTCATGGCAAGTGTTGGCTTAGTCTCGGGTGGTGGACTGTCTGCAAGGCTGGGCACTGAGGGGCAATAGCCTGTGTTCAAAGGTGAGTTTCAGGGGGAAGATTCCAAAGGCAGGGTCCTCTCTCCAGGGACAGCGCATGGGAGAGGGAGCGACAAGGTGGCATGGGTTTCATATGCCCAGTCTTAGTAGACCCCTGCACTGTGCAGCAGAGACTCAGACAGAGGCAGGGCCTGGCACCTGCTGGGCAAGATGGTGAAGATCTTGGCCTTCATTGCAAGAGGATTTGAGTACAGGAGCAAGGATGTCTTACTGCGGTTATACAGGGCCTTGGTGAGACCACATCTGGAATATTGTGTGCAGTTTTGGTCTCCTTATCTGAGGAAGGATATTCTTGCCATGGAGGGAGTGCAAAGAAGATTTATTAGGCTGATTCCTGGGATGGCAGGATTGACTATGAGGAGAGATTGGGTCGACTCAGCCTATATTCACTAGAGTTTAGAAGAATGAGAGGGGTCTCATAGAAACCTATAAAATTCTAACAGGACTAGACAGGCTAGATGCCAGGAGGATGTTCCCGATGGCTGGGGAGTCCAGAACCAGGGGTTACAATCTCAGGATACGGGTATGCCATTTGGAACCGAGATGAGGAGAAGTTTCTTCACTCAGACGGTGGTGAACCTGTGGAATTCTCTACTGTGGAAGGCAGTGGAGGCCAAGTCATTAAATATATTCAAGAAGGAGTTAGAAATATTTCTTAATGCCAAAGGGATCAAGGGATATGGGGAGAAAGCGGGAACTGGGTGCTGAATTAGACGATCAGCCATGATCTTTTTTGAATGGCAGAGCAGACCCGAAGGGCCAAATGGCCTACTCCTGTTCCTATTTTCTGTGTTTCTATGTTTCTATCGACTAGGCGGGCCACAGCAGCCAGCCGCGCCAAGAAGGCCTATCTGTAACAGAGTGTGCCAGACTCGCCTCAACTACTTCAAAATACCTGCGCGGCAGTGTAAGCAAAGACGGTCGCTCTCCAGGGAGGCTGACACTGACTCATGGGCCATGCTGCAGGATGACCTGCGACCTATAGGCTTTGGGTGGACGTCTAGTGCCCGTGGTCCTGAAGATCACCATAGCATTCAACTTTACGCCCCCGGATCTTTCCAGGGATCCACTGGGGACTTATGGGGTCTCTCAGGCTGTAGCTCACCGCTGCATCAAGGAAGTGACCAATGCCCTGTTCAAGAGGGCTGGCCACTATGTGCAGTACCAGACCAACTCTGACAGTCAGGTGGAGAGTTTCATTGGTTTTGGTGCTATCCCTGTATTCCCCCAGGTGCAAGGTGTCATCGATTGTAAGCAGGTGGCCATCAAGTTCCCATGGAACAGCCAGTGGCCTTCATCAATAGGCAGGGTTTCCATTCCATCAATGTACAACTGTCTGCGACCATTGAAAGCGTTTCCTGCAGGTGTGTGCCCACTTCCCAGGAAGTAGCCATGATGCATACATCCTTCGACAGTCACAGATGCCACAACTTTTCTAGCCCCCTGCTCGCCTTCAGGGATGGATTCTCTGGATCGAGGGTGCCCATTGAAGATAAGGCTACTGACACCTGTGAGGAACCCTCGCACTGCAACAGAGGAGTGAAACAACACCTGCCACGGGTCCACCTGAGCTACCATCGAGCAGGCCATTGGGCTGCTGAAGATGGGATTCCGATCGAAGCCTGGATCGATCTGGTGGAGCCCCAGCAAGGCTCTGCTCAGTTCTGCATAATCTAGCACTGTAGAGGGGGGAAGCCTTGCATCAGGGGCACATGATTGACTGTCATTCCTCATCCGACAAGGAGGAGGTAGAGAGGATGCTGAGCAGGCGACATGGGATGATGAAGCCCTGGTACCAGAGGCGAGGGCCATTGAGAGATGCACAAGGGAGACTCGGGACAATCTCATGCATACCCGGTTTCTGCCACTTTGATGCCTATTCCAAGTAAACTCAATAAATACTCACCTCACTGTATTCCATGTGTCGACTCTTTCCTATTGCACTCTCATCTTTTGCACCCAGGCTTACCAGGCACATGCACAAAGCTGAGAAGGTGACCATACACAGCCTGCCCTTGCACTGGCAGCCCATTGTGGGAGCAAGAGTGAAGATGGTATTTGACAGGGCTGCAGGGAAAGCATGAGAGATTCTCCACAATGAAAATGACCCCCATTTATTTAAATGTTCACAATATCCAATAACAGGACCATGATGCACACACCGTGAGACCCCAAGTGCGTCTAGATGGTCTTCTTCACATACTTTCGTGAGCTTCTATGAAGTGCTCCCCCTATACTGGCAGCTGAGGTGAAGGCAGGCTGCTGAATGCGCTGCCCCATGGCCTGGGATGACTTTGGTGGGTCTTCTCTGGCTGTCTGCAGCCTGCAGGGCCCTGGCTGGCTGAGGGATTCCTGCACAGGTGCAGCTACTGCAGCTGGGGTTACTGGCGGAGGGGCTGAGGCACCACTGTCTACACTCAGAACGTCCTGAGGGGATTACCAGATGTCCAGATCTGCCTCTCCTCCTTCCTTTCAAGGCTCACTTGAACTTCCCTGTCGGCCATAGAAGGACGAGGACCTGGAGAAGACTCTGGGTGCCTCCTCCTCCTTTTGCCGTGCCACTGCTGTGTTGAGCTCCTTGCCAAGGCGAGGTTATGCAGATCTGTGCACAACTCCGGGATCTGGCTCTGGCTGTCCAGGAGGGTCGCCAACCTCTCGATGGAGGAAGCCATGCATTCACACGCCTCAGATATGGCAGCACTCATGGCATGGATGGACTCCTCCACTGTCCACGCATGACTGCACATTGCCTCTGGTCGCTCTGGATGTTCCCTTAACCCTCTCTGTAACTTCAACATGTTCAGTGCTGCTGACAGAGGCTCGACATCAGCCAGGGGCTCAACGTGGGCCAGGCCTCCCACAGTCCTCCAGATAAGGGGCTGATGATTTTAGGACTGTGATGAGGAGAAATTACTTCACTCAAAGAGTTGTGAATCTTTGGAATTCTCTACCCCAGAGGTTGTGGATGCTCCATTGTTGAATACATTTAAGGCTGAGATAGACATATTTTTGGTCTCTCAGGGAATCAAGGGATATGGCGAGCAGGTGGGAAAGTGGAGTTGAAGCCTAAGATCAGCCACGATCATATTGAATGGCGGATCAGGCACAATGGACCATATGGTCTACTCCTGCTCTTATTTCTTGTGTTCTTGTGGCTATCAGTGGCCTCGCCTGTCATGGCCTCTGTTAGTTGCTTGGATGCGTGTGTGGTGCTTTCACCCATTTGTAACCCTGAATCTAAGCCCGAGTACATACCCACTGACGTGAGAGTATCTGTGCTGGTGGAGGGTGTTTAGTTTAGTTTAGAGATACAGCACTGAAACAGGCCCTTCGGCCCACCGAGTCTGTGCCGACCATCAACCACCCATTTATACTAATCCTACACTAATTCCATATTCCTACCACATCCCCACATGTCCCTATATTTCCCTACCACCTACCTATACTAGTGGCAATTGCTAATAGCCAATTTACCTATCAACCTGCAAGTCTTTGGCATGTGGGAGGAAACCGGAGCACCCGGAGGAAACCCACGCAGACACAGGGAGAACTTGCAAACTCCACACAGGCAGTACCCAGAATTGAACCCGGGTCGCTGGAGCTGTGAGGCTGCGGTGCTAACCACTGCGCCACTGTGCAGGGGAATGGTGTGATGGTGCACCCTCTGAGGATTCTTCCTGTCCTCAGACAACAGGATTCCAGCGGTGCCAGCAGACAATCTTCCCTCCAAGGTGCCACAAGTTCCTTGAGGAAACACAAATGTTTAGGGGTACTGCTGCATGGATTTGCCTGTGCCAATCATGTGTGATGTGGTCCTCTAGAAGGCCGGTGATGGGTACATGAACACAATGCCTCCTCACTCTCTTGGGTGGACACTCCAGTCTCTCCATGTGCTATGGATTGGCCACCCTGGGAGCCTGCTATTTCCAGGGCCGCCTCCTCTGCCAGGATCAGTTCTCGGATGTCCTGGATCCAACTCCTGTCTTTGCACTTTCCCTAGAGTTTTCTCCTGCGAGCAGAAAGAGAGACACTGTTAACCTTCCTATGGAGACCAGCAGGATATTTATTTTGGTTGCACCCCTTTGGCTCCCAATGGGGGTTCCTGAATGCCTCCTCCTCACGTCCACTCTCAAAGGATTTGTGAGGGGCAAGCTAGGACCGAATGCTGGCTGTCTTGGAGATGCAGTGATGCATCTGACATGATCTGCTGTTGCATCAGCTCCTTGCCACCCCATTTGCAGGCACTCCTGCAAGACCATATGTAAGCCCCAATGCTGAGATGCATATGGAGTACTGAACTTGCAGAGCGAAGTAGGTCATTGGCACTGGACCCAATTTCAGAGGGTGACCCCATGGCTGCTGACCTCCTCTACAATCACCATCCAGGCTTGCTTGGGCAGATGGGATGGTCTCTTCCTGCCATCCTTTTCCCTTACAGCCTGGAGGAGAATCCGAAGGGAGGCATCACTGAACCGTGGGGCCACCTGGTGTCTTCTGCCTGACATGGTTCCTCTTGGATCCCAGTCAGCCCCTGGCCTTATGAGGCTTTGGTCAGCAGCACAGGGTCTACAGTCGTGGCATCAGCAGCACAGGGACACCAGTCAGCGGAACAGGGACTCCAGCCAGGGGGTAAGCAGCACAGGGTCAACAGTCAGCAACACTGGACTCCAGCAGGGGGTCAGCAGCACAGGATCTACAGGCAGCAGCACAAAGGCAAACCAGCATCAAACTCCATAAGTGAAGCAGCAGGGCTGGCAGCACTTTAAATTATGGCACCATCACCTGTGTTCGTCTCTGTTGACAACACCATTGGCGTCTGGTCGTCCGCCCCTTGTCTCCAATGGAACAGGCTCCACGCCTCCTACATTCAAATTGACTGGCTGCTGTATGATCACGGTCGGCCAGATGCACACGTGATGTGCAGCGCCGCCACCCTCATCTGGTGGTGCTACCAGGAACCTTGACGGTCTAATAAAATGCAGATCCCTTTGTGTACAATGTTCGCTTTGTTTTATAGAAAGTTTAGAATCATAGAAAGTTTAAGGCACAGAAAGAGGCCACTTGGCTCATCGTGTCTGCTTCGGCCAAAAAACAATCCACCCATTCTAATCCCACCTTCCAGCATTTGGTCCATAGCCCTGCAGATTACGGCATTTGAGGTGCATATCCAGACTCCTTTAATATGAGTTGAGGGTTTCTGCCTCAACTACCCTTTCAGGCAGTGAGTTCCAGACCCCCACCACCCTCTGGGTGAAAACATTTTTCCTCATAACCCTCTAATTTTTCTACTAATCACTTTATGTCTGTGCCCCTAGTCACTGACCTCTCTGCTAAGGTGAATTGACCCTTCACCTCCATTCTATCCAGGCCCCTCAAAATTTTGTACATTCCAATCAAATCTCCCCTCAGCCTTCTCTGTTCCAAGGAGAACAACCCCAGCCTCTCCAATCTTTCCTCATAGCTGCATTTTTCAATTCCAGGTAACATCCAATCATAACAGTTGATGATCAGAGTTGATGGTACTTTTGTACCCCAGCAGATAACAGATTCAATAGACACATAAAAATCAGGGCCTTCACTGAGTAGATATTTGGGATGCTGAACGAAATGCTACAGATACTTGAACTATTAGTATATGATATGTCCCAAAGAAGGCTTTAACAGATTGCTACAAAAAATGCCATGGAAAGTTAACTCAATGTAAGCCTTGATGAGGCACAGCAACAAAGCATAGAAGATTAAGATGACGATGGTACCAATAGGCACCAGAGGCAAGCCAGCCATTGCATCCTGGAGGACAAGTAAGAAATATTTAATTTTCTGGTTCTCCCATTGAAAGCACTGATAGTTGCCATACATTTCATGTGGTGGTGGTACAGTTTTAACATTGCCATCAAGTTTTCAATTGTTTCCTTATTTCTAAGGATATGGGAACTACCATGAGAGTTTTTGGAAAGAAAATGCAAATCATATAAACATACGAATTAGGAGCAGGAGTAGGCCACTTGGCCCCTTGACCCTGCTCCACCATTCAATAAGTTCATGGCTGAACTGATTTCTCCACATTACCACCTACCCCCGGTAACCTTTCACCCCCTTGCTGATCAAGAATCCATCTACCTCTGCCTTAAACATATTCAAAGACTCTGCTTCCACCATCTTTTGAGGAAGAGAGTTCCAAAGACTCACGACCCTCTGAGAGAAAAGATTTCTCCTCATCTCATCTTAAATGGGTAACCCCTTATTTTTAAACAGTGACCCCTATTTCTTGATTCTCCCACAAGGGGAAATATCCTTTTCACATTCACCTGGTCAAGACCCCTCAGGATCTTACGTTTCAATCAGGTTGCCTCTTACTGTTCTAAATTCCAGCGGATACAAGCCTAGCCTGTCCAATCTTTCCTCATAATATAGCATGCCCAAGCCAGGTATCAGTCCAGTAAACCTTTGAACTGCTTCCAACACATTTACATCCTTCCTTAAATAAGGAGACCAATACTGCACACAGTACACCAGATGTGGTCTCACCAATGCCCTGTATAGCCGAAGCATAACCTTCCTACTTCTGTACTCAATTCCCCTCGCGATAAACAATAACATTCTATTAGCTTTCCTAATTACATGGTATACCTGCACACTAACCTTTTGAATTTCATACACTAGGTCACCCAGGTCCCTCTGCACCTCAGAGCTCCACATTCTCTCACCATTTAGATAATATGCTTCTTTTTTATTCTTCCTGCCAAAATGGACAACTTTGCATTTTCCCACATTATACTCCATCTGCCAGATTTTTGCCCACTCACTTAACCTATCTATATCCCTTTGTAGCCTCCTTATGTCCTCTTCACAAGTTACTTTCCTACCTACCTTTGTGTCATCAGCAAATTTAGCAACCATACCTTTGGTCTCTTCATCTAAGTCATTGATATACTTTATAAAAAGTTGAGGCCACAGCACAGATCCCTGTGGCACACCACTCATTACATCTTGCCAACCAGAAAATTACCCATTTATGCCTACTCTCTGTTTCCTGTTAGCTAACCAATCTTCTATCCATGCCAATATGTTATCCCCTGCACCATGAGCTTTTACTTTTTGCAATAACCTTTGATGTGGGCACCTTATCAAATGCATTCTAATCTCCCCTTCATCCACAGCACATGTAACTCCCTCAAAGAACTCAGTAATGGAGTCTTTTGACATGTATTTTTATTTTATCTTAGGAGCTCTCTCTAAGGTTTTCTCCCTATCTGAGTAGGTGGACAGGCTTTTAGAAGTCTGCAATTGTAGGCACCAAAATATAACCGAGTTGACTGAGTAAACAAGTTAAAATAAAAAGTAACCACTCAAAATGGAAGAAGAAAAGCTGCAGCAGGCAGGTGCCAAAGTTTCTGGCTGCATGGGGCAGATATGCACCATGGAGGTGCACATATTGGT
The DNA here is from genome assembly GCF_036365525.1 of Heterodontus francisci. NCBI lineage: Eukaryota > Metazoa > Chordata > Chondrichthyes > Heterodontiformes > Heterodontidae > Heterodontus > Heterodontus francisci. Next base: position 51,729,213 of record NC_090374.1, read on the forward strand.
GCAGATGCCTGCTGGCCCTATGCAATTAGGTGCCCTCCAGCTGACCTTGCAAAATACACCAGAGTCAGTGGGCACAGGTTGATGCAGTCCTGGGGTAACCACCATGATCATAGCCCATTCATTTTCAGAGCCTTTGTCCCACTATGTATCTCCCTGCTGACTGCAACATACAAAATTATGTCAGGCCAGGGATGGAACTCAGGCGCTGTAAGTTTAAACTACTGAGTCCAGTTTTTCAAATCGGCCTGGATGAATTCCAGGTCCCAAACCTGCGCTTCAGCTGCATCACTCTCATGATGCTATTTTTAAATGTAAATGCTGTGATTGGACAGAAGGCGAGCTCGGTGCCCAAATTAGGGCCGCCAAGCATCTCCAGGAAATGCTAGCGGCAAAGGCAGGCATCAGCCCTGTTGGTGTCTGCCGCTGTCTTGTCGAAGAGAGCAGACAGCTCCTTCAGGGCCAGCAACATCGATGAGGATGAAAGGCGCCATACAGAAAAAGTGAAAGTCCAGCACTACTGCAAGAAGGCCCATTAAAAAATGAACTGTCCTGGAGGCATCAGGATCCTGAGATGACCTCCGGGATGGCGATTTTAAAATCGTGCCTGCACCATGACTCCATCCCATGGCTCTTTGAAAACCCAGCCCCTGAAGTCAGCTTGGTGGTATCTCATTTTGTAATTCTGCAATTTTTTTCCAAGGTTGGACAGCACTTCATGAAGCTTGTAGCAGAGGCTTTACTGATGTGATACAAGAATTACTGAAAGCTGGTGCGGATGTCAACAGCCAAGGAATGAACGGCATATTACCATTGCACGATGCTTTGAGTGGGTCTCATTATGAGGTATTGTGCCCCTTTATAACAGCGACTACTACTAAAAGTTTAGTTTTTTCAAAAAGAATTTTAGAATGTTTCTATGGAGCCAGGAGAAGCAGGAATGTTCCTCCACCTCCACAGTTCACACAATTGCCGCACCCCACGCCCCCTCCACTTGCCGCTGTAATCCCTGAGGCAAGTGAGCTGGTATTCACCTTTTTAAAATGGGCAAGATGCCTGTGGAACTGTGACTGCTAATGGCAGCTCATCTGAATACTGTTATTGAGGCCTAAGGTGCAATGTGCCAAATCCATTTAAGGCTCGAAAACTAGCCTGAAGGAATTTCCACCAGGATGATTCCATTGTTCCAAATGCTCACAGTAATACCTGTTAAAATATTAATGTAATAATTACTAAATTATGAAGCTCATTAAATAGAGAATACGCAACAGAATTTTGCTCACCTGAATTGAGAGGCTCAAGGCCAGCCTGAAATTGGGTCTTAGGACTAATTCGCATTTTATGTGCAAATTGCCACCACAAGCAGCTTAGGCATTGCAGTTCATGATTGTTGGGCCACTTTCTTTGCCAGCCAGTCCAAAGGTAAGTCACAAAAGGGAGTTTGGAGTGGGCTCAGTGGTGGGGGCGGGCGGACGCAATTGTGATGAATGTGGAGTTCAGGACCCACTTCTTTGGCTGACGGCCGCAGTGACCACCGGACAATCCTGAGTGGAGTCTGATCCCGAGTATCTAATGACTAATGAAAATTATAGCGTAGTGGTTACATTACTAGAGTAGTAATCCGGCGGCCTTGACTAATTATTTAGTGAATGCAAAGCCCCAGAGACAAGCGATAGCCTCCTCCATTTTCTGAATTTAAGGTGATTAGTCCGCCATTTAGTCTATAGAGGGGACACTCTTTGGTAATATGCAGCATTATTTGTGTCTCTCCACAAATGCATAAGGGGTTTGTATTGAGGCCCCAACAGTGGAGGTTGGCTACGCAGGGGCCCTGGCTTGTCCTGAACCTATTTCGCAAGGACCACTCTCGCCATGGTAGTTCAAAGCCTGCCATTCGACAGATGGGGTTTGTCACAAGCAACTTGTTAGTGACTTCCTGTGTTTCCCATTCCTTGATTCAAAGGATGCCTGCTGGTAGATCTTCCTCAGGAAGGTTGCTCCTTAGGGGATGCTGAGATGGAAGGCAGGCAGTAGGTGGATTGAACATGTCATTATGGAGTGGCAGGTGAGGTGCAGCATGGATGGTTTCAACCAGCTTCTGGGTTTTCGTCAGTCGAGTGGTGTATGGGGGACTGATGTTTGCGAGGACAGTCAGCCAGGCGAGGGCTGTTGAGCAGAGGGTTCCAGTTATGATGTGCATTGTTGCATTCAATTATCAACAAGATGTGCGTGATGACCTATGCCTGGTAGGTGCACAGTACTCTGCTGTTGAGTATGATAGGGCAAGTGCTGAGGTCCGGAGTGTTGTGGCAGCAGCACCCCATGTAGATCCAGCAAGTTTGGTTAATAGGTTATTTCTGGTTTTGAGCTTTGCTGCTGTTTTTTTCAGATGCTCTTGGAAGGACAAAGTCCTATCCAGAGTCACTCCCAAGTATGTTCAGTTGGGATCATGCTTTAAACTCTGACTATCCATGTAGATATGCAATTCTTTTTTGGCACTGGCATTGTGGAGGTGAAATACACTATACACTATGGTTTTAGAGGGATTCATTGTGAGGCACCATATGCTGCAGTAGTCCATCAACTTGGTAATGTCTTAGGAACATAGAAAATAGGAGCAGGAGTAGGCCATTCAGCCCTTCGAGCCTGCTCTGCCATTCATTATGATCATGGCTGATCATCTAACTCAGTAACCTGTTCCCGCTTTCTCCCCATACCCTTTGATCCCTTTAGACCCAAGAGCTATATCTAACTCCTTCTTGAAAATATACAATGTTTTGGCCTCAACTGCTTTCTGTGGTAGCAAATTCCACAGGCTCACCACTCTCTGGATGAAGAAATTTCTCCTCATCTCAGTCCTGAACGGTTTACCCCGTATCCTTAGACTATGACCCCTGGTTCTGGACTCCCCCACCACCGGGAACATCCTTCCTGCATCTATCCTGTCAAGTCCTGTTAGAATTTTATAGGTTTCTATGAGATCCCCCCTCACTCTTCTGCACTCCAGCGAATATAATCCTAACCAACTCAATCTCTCCTCATACGTCAGTCCCGCCATCCCAGGAATCAGTCTGGTAAACCTTCACAGCACTCTCTCTATAGCAAGAACATCCTTCCTCAGATAAGGAGACCAAAACTGCACACAATATTCCAGGTGTGGCCTCACCAATGCCCTGTATAATTGCAGCAAGACATCCCTTCTCCTGTACTCGAATCCTATCGCCATGAAGGCCAACATACCATTTGCCTTTTTTTACCGGCTGCTGGACCTGCATGCTTACCTTCAGCGACTGGTATACGAGAATACCCAGGTCTCACTGCCTATTCCCCTCTCTCATTTTATAGCCATTCAGATAATAATCTGCCTTCTGTTTTTGCTACCAAAGTGGATAACCTCACATTTATCCACATTATACTGCATCAGCCATGCATTTGCCCACTCACTCAACTTGTCCAAATCATCCTGAAGCCTCTCTGCATTCTCCTCACAACTCACTCTCCCACCCAGTTTTGTGTCATCTGCAAATTTGGAGGTATTACATTCAGTTCCCTCATCTAAATTATTAATATATATTGTGAATAGCTGGGGTCCGAGCACCGATCCCTATGGTACCCCACTAGTCACTGCCTGCCATTTGGAAAAAGATCCATTTATCCCTACTCTTTATTTCCTGTCTGCCAACCAATTTTCTGTCCATCGCAATACACTACCCCCAATCCCATGCGCTTTAATTTTACATGCTAATCTCTTATGTGGAACTTTGTCGAAAACCTTCTGAAAGTCCAAATAAACCGCATCCACTGGCTCCCCCTCATCAACTCTACTAGTTGCATCCTCGAAGAATTCTCGTAGATTTGTCAAGCATGATTTCCCTTTCGTAAACATGCTGACTCTGCCCGATTCTACCACTGTTCTCTGAGTGCTCTGCTATACAATCTTTGATATTGGACTCTAGAATTTTCCCCACTACCGACATCAGGCTGACTGGTCTATAATTCCCTGCTTTCTCTCTACCTCCCTTTTTCATTAAGGATCTGGTCCAGGGTGCAGAAGGATGGAGCTTGGATAGCACAACAGATGTCATCAGCATAGATGAACTTGCGAGATGCGGTTGTTGGCAGGTCATTTGTATATATGTTGAACAGTGTTGGGGCTAGCACTGAGCCCTGTGGTAGTCCGTTGGCCAGTCTTTTCCATGCGCTGTCCCTTGTCCAAGGTGGACTCTAAATCGTCTGTTGTGAAGGAGTGTTTCTACAACTGTCTTGACCCATGTTGGAAGCACTCTGGACAGCTTTAGGAGCATATAGGCAGCTGTGAGGGCCAGTAACACAATGCCTGTTTTCAGGTTCTTTTGGAAGCCATTTTTGATGTAGGTGGTGAGTGCCAGAACTTGATCACATGTGCTGTGCCCCTTACGGAAACCTGCTTGGTTGATATTAAGGATGGTCTCTACTTCTGGAGCTATGCATTTGCAGGATGAGACCCTCAAAGATCTTAAAGCACACAGACAGTAGTGAAATAGGTCGATAGCTGGCTGCCAATATGATATCTTTTCCGGGTTTTGGAATGGCAATGATTTTTGCCGTGCTCCACACCTTTGGGAGTGAGTTTGAGCTGATTATTCTTGTGTAGAACTGAGTCAGCCAGACACGAGCACAGGGGCCAAGTTGCTTCAAGAATTCTGGTGCAATGTTGTCATATCCTGATACTTTGCCACATCTCAGGTCCCTTAATGCTTTCTCCAGTTCTGTGATCTTGAAAGGATGAGGACTGCCATATTCTGCATGTTGCTGCAGTTGATTTTTCAGTTCATTACAGATGATGCGTTTTGTTTTCTTTTCCAATGGTGTCCTCGCTACATGGAGCAGATGATAGCAACTTGGTTCGGGGTGACTGATGGGTGATTTAGTACAGGCGATTTTTGGGCTGCTGCAAGGCGGCAAATCAGGCTCCAGTACTTCCGACTGGAATGAGTGAAATTAAACCCTGCTGTTGTTTCCTCTCGTCTAGCACGGCATGCAGAACTGAGAGACTTGATAAGGTGGTCTGCTGTACCAGGGTCACGAGATGATTCATATTCCTTAGGAGTGCTGCGCTCTCGGTATCAAGGCATGGGACATAGATGGGTTGGTAGCCACTAGGGTTGGCTGTGCAAGCAGCTTTGTGAATGGCACCACAAAAGCAGTTATATAATTCTTCCACAGGTATATTATAGATAGGTATAGTTACAATTATGCGGTCCATGGTTTCACTGTATTTTCGCCAATCTGTTTTATGGAAGTTCCATTGCATCTTCCTTGCACTGTTGATGATTGGAAGGCAAAGGACAATGTAAATGAATGATGGCCTGCATTGACTATGTGGGAAGTCGTCCAGAACTAGGCACTGTGCTGGTTGAGGGTGACCATCAAGGGAACTGACCCAGCACAAGTCAGGTGAGTATTTCCGATCCCATCTGGTTGAATGGAGTGTTCCCAGTTGCTTGGGATTGTGTTTCAGGGTGGAGTCATTTCTGGAGGCTCACTCTAGGAGCTGTTCACCATCTCTGTCTGGTACTGAGTAACCCCAGTCTGTGTGGTAGCTGTTGAAGTCTCCCATGTAGGTGGCTGGGTGAGGCAGTATTGGCAGAAAGTGCTGTTCTCAGCTGGCACTTGGAGGCTTGTACACGTTTGCAATAAGGGCCGGAATTTTACATTGGGCGGGAGGCCCCGCCCACCAGCCATAAAGTCGGTGGCGAGCCCACCTCCACCAAGCCTTTGGAGCCAGGCGAGGATTTTTCGCTCCCCAGGCCCTCAAGTGGTCTTGGGCGGGACTGCCACCTCCTTGAGGCAGGAAGTCCCGCCTAATGGAGCTGCTGGCCAATCAGCGGGCCAACAGCTCTTAGTCCCAGCAGCGCCACTGGCAGCCACTGCTACACCCAGCAAATCAGAGGCAACAGGAAGGACGGCCCTGGAACTCTGGTAGGTTTATATGGCCTCACCGGGGACACTTGGCCGGGCCCCAGTGAGGCAAGGAGATCAGTTGGGGGGAGTGTTGTGCGTTGGGGGCAGTTGGGGCTTCATGAGCGGCCCTCCATGGGGCACACGGTGCCCAACCAGGAGGGCCCCCCCCAGCCCGCAAGAAGGGCGCCCTGGTTTTACCAGGTGGGATTCTTGGGGCCTTTGTTGTCCGGCCTCCGAGGGTAAAATACCTGTGGCAGTTAATTGGTCACTTAAAGGCTTTGATTGACCTGGAACGGAAAGGCTGTTTCTGGCTGCCGCCCCATGTAAATTTGCAGCGGGGGTGGGTGGGGGTCGGGAATGCCCTCCTGCCTCCAACTCAATTTTTTGCCCCACCCACCCCCCCACCAGCCCACTCGTTGGGGGGCCATAAAATTCCGGTCATGGAAACTGCCACCCGGAATGATGTTACAGAACGTGGTTGATGACAGGGCGGCTGCATCAGCAATGTGAGGCTGGACATAGGTGGTATGACCGTGTTTACCATGAGGGGAGTAGCACAGTAGATCAAGCCTTTGATGTAATAGCGACCTGCTTCTTCAGTTCTAGTATGGGTCTCTTGTAGGCAAATGATGTCGATGGAGTGTTGGGTAACAAGACATCCAATGAGGTTTCACTTGGGGGCCGATTGGCCCTCAACATTAAGTTGTAAGATTCGTAGAGCATGCCTCATTGCCATTAAAGCCAGAGGGTTGCTCAATGTTGAGACTGGTGATTCTGAGGTGACTGGGATTCCACAAGGGGGCTCTTAGGAGTCCTTTAATTTTCTCTTGGACTTCAGTCTACTGGTAGGATTATTTGTCCCTCTCCCCAGACTAATGATCCAGAGACATGAGTTCAAAGTGCACCACAGCCATTCAATTTAAATTCAGTTAGTTAAATCAATCAGGAAAGCAAAGATAGTGTCTGTAGTGGTGACTATGTAACTACTGGATTATCATAAAAACCAGGAAAGAAATCTGCTGTCCTTACCTGGTCTGGCCTGTATGTAACTCCAGACCTACAGCAATGTGGTTGACTATGAACTCCTCTCTGTTATCAAGAAGGTAGCTCATCATCACCTTCTTACGTGCAATTAGGGATGGATAATAAATGCTTGACTTGCCAGTGATGCTCCCATCCCATTTGAATGAAATCAAAAAACTCTCCTAGAATATATAAAATGAAATAATGATATAATGCTATTTTGAATTCTATCTATACAAGTATTCATGTTGCTGTTGTCGTGCACACCAGATACAACAATCATGGACTAACTCTGAAGAGTTAGGAAAACAGGCTTTGTCTTTAAAAAATGAACTTTTATTTTAAAAAGTGAAGAATGGTCCAAAATGCCTGCTGAAGAGAAAGGGATTAGCCTTTTGAGTATTCAAACAGTCAAAGACAAAGGACAAATCTTCAAAGCTAAGAGGTATCAATTGAATCCATCCTACACCTATCCTAAAACATTCCAGAATTGCACGTCTTCTTCTGAAACAAAGAAGGTGTGAAGTAGCCACGTCCATTGTGCAATCACCATAGGAATGAAACCAGAGTGTCTGCTAACAGGAGGTAAGAGATAACAACTTTACCTTTGAAAAGAACAATCAGAGAAAGGGAGAGAGATAGAGCAATATCCTAACAGCTTGTGTTCTGGCCAAGCCAGTAAGCACCTGCCTGCTGCAGAATCCGACATCTACATTACACAGCAAAGAGCGGTAGAAGTAACTCACCATCTTCAATTGAAGCTTCAATCAAGAGAGAAATCCACAATTATCTCAGGCCTGCATCCATCGAGAACTTGATTTCCGAGAGAATTCAACAGGTTTCCGCCCACTAAAAGCCACCTTCCTGTTTCCCTTCTCTATCTGTTTCATTTGTGTGCATGTGTGGGTGTGTGCACGAGCGAATGCATGAGTGGGTGTGGTTGCGATAATTTCGTGATAAGATGTATTATTCAATAAACAATTGATTTCTGTTTTTAAAACCTACAAGAAAACCTGCCGCTTTCTGTTTATTTGAAAAATAAATTGCCAAGGGGCTAACTCTAATACAAATACACTTGATGCGGTCAGGTGGGGTAATTGAACAGTGGGAATCACCCACTTCACACCGCATGGTCATAACAAATTGGGGGTTCGAGGCCAGGACTGAGCTGCCAGACAAATGAGAGATTTAGAAAACGGAAGGAAAGTTGACCTCTAAAATTGTGGAAAAATAAGCAAACAGGTTTTCTTGTATTCTTCTGTTTTTTCTCTATGATGAATCTTGTTATGCACTCTGCCAAGTACTGCAGGGTTCCTCCAGAGCACTTGAGGCAGAGGAAGCATTGTTTCAGCACACTAGTGGTCTGCTTTATCACATTTAATGTGGCACCATGTCTTTCATTGTATGCATGTTATGCATGTGTTCTTGGGTTGTGTACTGGTGTCATCAGCCATATGGTTAGTGGATAGACTTTGTCACCCAATATCCATCTTTTGGTTTGCTGTGGTGGTTCAAATGCAGGTGGCACAGTGGTTTACACAGAATGAAGGCATCACGACCACTGTGAGGATGCTGTGCATTGACCTGCAGATGTGTGCACATGGTCACGCACCAACTGGACATTGAGGAAATGCATGCTGTCAGGGGCACCCTGCATCATGGGGAAGCCTGTATTCCTAGTGAAGTTGCATGCTTGCTCTGCCTGCTTTTCACTGGGAAATTAATAACTGCAATCAGGATGAGTGTAACAGTGAGTGAATAAATGATTAGTAGCACAGAGCAGGTCTAGCGACATTAATTAAAATTAATAGTTGAAACAAGGTACCAAATAGATTCGAAAAGAGGGAATAGAGTTTTTTCAGGTTGTGGATGGGCAGCTATGACCTGTTGCTTGCAATTCCTGTACCATGTGGGAACTCCAGGACTCATCACGTGTGTTGGGTGACCACCCGTGGAGGAAGTGTCCCCAGCTGCTTCAGCTCCAGCTCAGGATTTCTGAGCTTGAAGGGCAACTGGAGTCACTGAGGAACATCAGGGAGCAGGAGAGTTTCCTGCTTTGTACAGTCCCCACAGGCAGTAAGAGTTCAGGATGCTAGGTGGGTGGCCATCCGGAAGACTAGGACAAGGCAGGAGGTGCAGGAGTCTTCGGGGTGTGTGCCACTCTCAAACAGGTACTCAGCTTTGGAGACTGCTGAGAGTAACAGTATTCTGAAGGAGTGCAGTCCAGAACATGAAACCAATGGGCAAGGGACAGTACAGGAGAGAGCAGCAAAGCGTGTAAATCCAATTGTTATAGGAGATTCCATTGTCGAGGAATAGACAGACATTTCTGTAACTGTCATTGTGAGTTCTGCATGGTGTGTTGCCTCCCTGGTGCCAGGATAAAGGACATCATGGAGAGGGTGCAGGATATTCAACACGGGAATTGGAGTGAGCCAAAAGTTGTGGCACACGTTGGTACCAATGACCTAGCAAGGGCAGGTATTGAGGTTCTATGGTCAGATTTTCAGGGGCTAGGGAGGAAGTTAAAGAGTTGGACTTTGAACGTAGAGTAGAAATAGGAAGATAGGAAGGATCAATGTGTGGTTTGAAGCATAGTTCAGGAGGGAAGGCTTCAGGTTCTTGGGTCATTGGCACCAGTTCTGGAGCAGAAGGCGCCTATTCAAAAGGGACGAGTTGCACCTCAAGAACACTGAACCAATGTCCTCATGGGGAGGTTCACTAGTGTAGTTGGAGAGGGTTTAAACTAAATTGGCAGGGACCAGCATATAGAAGTAGAAAAGAGGAATAGGGTGCATAATGTGAGAATGTTGGACAGTACTAGAGAAGAAAGTAGTTACATATTAAATAGGCGTAGACTGAGAAGGGCTACGAGGAATGCAAAGACAGGATTACAATTCATGTATGTAAATACATGGGTAGTGAATAAGGTTGTTGAGCTACAAGCACAAATAGCAATAGGGAATAATGTGGCAATAATGGAAACATGGCTTAAAAATGGTGAGGACTGGGAGCTTAATATACAAGGATATAAAGTGTTCAGAAAAGATAGAGAAGGAAAAAGGGAGGTTGGCTGGCAGTACTGATTAAGGAAGACATTGTAGTTTTTGAAAGAGGTGATGTCCTTAAGGAGTAATCCATTTGGTTAGAGTTGAGAAGCAAAAAGGTTATGATCACATTACTAGGGGTATTCTAGAGGCCTCCAAATGGCGAGAGGAGTAAATCTGCAGCAAAATCACAGAGATGTGAAAGAACTGTAGAATGTGATACTGGGGGACTTAAATACCCAAATATTGATTGGGAAAAATCTAGAGTAAAGGGTAAGGAGGGCAGGAGTTTCTGGATTGTATTTAGGAAAACTTCCTTGATCAGTGTATTCTCAGCCCAACTAGAAAGGAGGTATTGCTGGATCTGGTGCTGGGAAATGAGGTGGGCCAAGTGCACCAAGTTTCTGTCGGGAGCACTTGGACAAGAATGATCATGGTATCATAAGGTTTAGACTTGTAATGCAGAAAAGCAAGGAACAATTTAAGGTAGAATGGCTAGACTGGAAGAGGGCTAATTTCAATGCAATGAGAGGGGATCTACCCAGGATAAAATGGAACCAAAGACTGACAGGAAAAACTGTAAAGCAACAATAGGTTATCTTTAAGGAAGAGATGCTTCAGTTACAGGCTAGGTACCTTCCAACAAGGGCGAAAGTTAGGGGAACCAAAAATAGGGCTCCTTGGATGATGAGAGAGATAGAGATTATGATTAAAGGGAAAAAGAGGGTGTTTGATGCATGTTAGGTGAATTCATCAACTGAGAACCAGGCCAAATACAAAAAGTTGAGAGGGGAGGTGAAGAGGAAAATAAGACTGGCAAGAAGGGAATATGAGAACAGGATGGCAGTCAACATAAAAGGGAACCCAAAAATCATCTACCAGCATGTAAATTATAAATGGGTAGTAAGAGGTTGAGTGGGGCCTATTAGGGACAAAGAGGGTAATATATGCTTAGAGGCACAGGCCAAGGCTAGAATGCTTAATGAGTTCTTTGTATCGGTGTTTAATAAGGAAGAGGAATCTGACAAAATGTCGGTAGAAGTAGAAAGAGTAGAGGCAATGGTTCGGGCAAAAATTGAGACTGTGATGGTACTGGAAAGGCTGAATATGCTTAGGGTAGATACGTCACCTGGTCCAGATGACTTGCATCCCAGGTTGCTAAAGGAAGTAGGGGTGGAGATAGCGAAAGAGCTCAACTAATTGAATTTTTTAATGAAGGGAATGTGGTGGCTGTTGTATACATTGATTTTTTTTTTCAGGTTTCCACTTGCTGCTGTTCAATATTCAGTCCGTTAACACCTAACCTGTACTAATGCTTTGTCTTTCAACACACCATTAACATATTGTTTGCCTTTGCTCCATGACCTTTTGGTCAGCTATGTGGCCTTGTCCAATCTACACCTTCTCCTTTGTTATCTCTTGCCCCACCCCCACCTCACTTGCTTATAACCTGTGACTTTTCTAATATTTGTCAGTTCCGAAGAAGAGTCACTGACCCGAAACGTTAACTCTGCTTCTCTTTTCACAGATGCTGCCAGACTTGCTGAGTGGTTCCAGCATTTCTTGTTTTTATTTCGATAAAAGGCTGTTTAACAAAATTGAAGCTCATGGAATAGGAGGGTCAGTGTCCAATTGGATAAAAAAATGTGGCTCAAGGATAGAAAATAGTTGTGATAAATGGTTATTTTTCAGACTGGAGGATGGTAGACAGTGGTGTTCCCCAAGTGTCAGTGCTAGGGCCACTGCTTTTTTTGCTACATATAAATGACTTGGATCTTGGAATGCAGAGTATAATTTCAAAATTTGCCAATGTTACCAAACTTGGAGGAGTGGCAAATAGTAAGGATGATGCAAACTACTTGCAACATGACATAGATAGGCTAGCAGAATAGGACAAGTGGCAGATGGAACTTAATACATAGAAGTGTGAGGTGCTGAATTTGGCAGAAGCGATAGGATGAGGCAGCATACACTTAATGGCACAGTTCTAAAGAGTGCGAAGGAACAGAGGGACCTGGGGGTGCATGTGTGTCGATCTTTGAAGGTGGCAGGACATATTGAGAGAATGGTTAGCAAAGCATATGGGATCTTGGGCTTCATAAATAGAGGCATACTGTGCAACAGCAGGAAAGTTATGCTGAATCTTTATAAAGCTCTGGTTAGGCCCCAACTAGAGTATTCCATCCAGTTCTGGTTACCATACCTTAGGAAAGATGTGAGGGTTCTTGAGAGGGTGCAGAGGAGATTTACTAAAATGATTCCAGGGATGGAGAATTTTAGTTACAAGGTTAGATTGGAAAAGCTGGGGTTGTTCTCCCTGGAGCAAAGGAGATTGAGGGGAAATTTGACGGAGGTAAACAACATTATGACAGGCTTAGGTAAGTTAGACAAGGAAAAACTGTTCCCATTAACAAATGGTACAATCACAAGGGGACACAGATTGAAGGTCTTGAGCAAGGGATGCAGGGGGAATGTGAGGAAGAACTTTTTTACACAGTGGGTGGTAATGACCTGGAACTCGTTCCCACAAGGGTGGTGGAAGCCGAGTCAATCAATGATTTCAAAAGGAAATTGGATGGGCACTTGAAGGAAATAAACTTGCAGGGCTACGGGGATGGAGCCGGGCAATGGGACTGACTGGATTGCTCTGCAGAGAACCGCATGGACTCAATGGGCCAAATGGCCTCTTTCTGTGCTGTAAATGACTCTAAGAGAGAATTAAATGCAGTTAGCTCTCAATGAATAGACAGCATCAGTGACCTCCCTTGTGTATCAATGGATGCCAAACTCCAAGCCTGGAAAGTGCCAGACGTGTAAAGGTTCATTGCTATGGTCACTTTCACAGCCACTGGCAATGCAGTACTTTCCCTGCTCTGAGCTTGCAGTTGTGGCTGCAGCATGTGGCGCAGACATTGCAAACCCTATTTCTTGCTGAAACTCAGATAGGAGAATTGCTAACTGAACACTACGGAGGGCCACCTCTGATTCTCTCCTGCTTCCTAATGTTCTGTGCTCTCTTCCCCTGCAAAGGGGGAAAGAACAGACGTATGAGTGACTGTAATGGCATGTGCTCACCTGATGGATGCAGTGGATTTGGTGAGGCTGACTATTCTTGAGGCATCAAATTGCATAAGGATCAGGGTGAGTGGCAGTGGTGGATAGATAGATGCTGATGCAAGGAAGTGGATAGAAAGAAAAAGGTGAGCATGCTTGCAAGGTAAGTAAATGCAATGAGTGATGTGATAGTGTAGACTTGATGAGGCAGAATTGTGCGGTGGATGCGGCAGTGATACACACATCAGAATGTCGGTGGATGTGCATCTGTATTCACCTTTCCTGACCTGGCTAGATTGTTAAATTTCTTATATAATAATAAATAAAAACAAAATACTGCAGATGCTGGAAATATAAAATAAAAACAAGAAATGCTGGAAATACTCAGCAGGTCTGGTAGCATCTGTAAAGAGAGAAGCAGAGTTTCAGGTCAGTGACCCTTCATCAGAATTTCTTTCTGCACTGAAATCAGGAATGTGGCACAATGCCGTTGCTACCGACATCCTGGGCCATCACCAGCTTTCTTTGCAGCAGTAGCAGGTTTCTTCCTCCCATTGCTGGGCAAGATTATCTCTCTCTGATTCCTCACTGCCCCTGTCGTGGGAGCACTGTAAGAGACTGTAAGTGAAGAATCACTTGAGGAAGCGATGTCGCATCACACATGACCAGGGAATTATAGGTGTAGCCTGACAGACTGAGTCATGTTTATGTGCTCCTCTAGTAGCTGTGTGTGTATATATAAATAGATATAAAATATGTTCCAGTTAAGTTATAATAAAACCCCACGTATTCTTTGGATATTATTTATAGTCCTGTGAATCTTACAATAGTTCACACAACAAAAGGAACAAGTAATATTACACCCCCAGCAGTACTTCAAGGGACACATGGTTAAAGCTTGGCGCAGCCTTTGAGCATCCTGAGTCAATTTTCTATAATTGCTGTCTCTTTACAGAACCTCCCAACTCCTCCAAATTCCATCTTTGGATTGACCCTTTAAAGACAGTATTCAGTCTGACCATCATTTTCCAGTCCTCACTGGATACAGGTGGTGCCGGAGGATTGGAGAACTGCTAACGTTGTACCTCGGTTTAAAAAGGGAGCGAGGGATAGACCGAATAATTACAGGCCAGTCAGTCTAACCTCAGTGGTGGGCAAATTATTGGAATCTATTCTGAGAGACAGGAAAAACTGTCACATGGAAAGGCACAGGTTAATCAAGGATAGTCAGCATGGATTTGTTAAGGGAAGATCTTGTTTGACTAATGTGATCGAATTTTTTGAAAAAGTAACAAGGAAGAAAGATGTGGGTAGTGCAGTTGATGTGGTCTACATGGATTTTAGCAAGGTTTTTGACAAGGTCCCAAATGGCAGACTGGTTAAAAAAATAAAATCCCATGGGATCCAAGGAAATGCAGCAAGGTGGATACAAAATTGGCTCAGTGGCAGGAAACAAAGGGTAATCGTTGACGGCTGTTTTTGCAACTGGAGGGCTTTTCCAGTGGCGTTTCGCAGGGCTCAGTACTGGGTCCCCTGCTTTTTGGTGGTATATATTAACGATTTGGACATAAATGTAAGGGGCGTGATCAAGAAGTTTGCAGACGACACAGATTGACCGTGTGGTAGATAGCGAAGAGGATAGCTGTAGGCTGCAGGACAATATTGAGGGTCTGTTCAGATGGGCAGAAAAATGCCAAATGGAATTCAACCTGGAGAAGTGTGAGGTGATGCATTTGGGGAGGTCAAACAAGGCAAAAGAATACACGATTAATGGGAAAATACTGAGAAGTGTAGAGGAAGTGAGGGACCTTGGAGTGAATGTCCACAGATCCCTGAAGGTAGCAGGACAGGTTGATAAGGTGGTTAAGAAGGTACATGGAATCCTTTCCTTTATTAGCTGAGGAATAGAATGTAAGAGGAGAGAACTGGAACTGTATAACTCATTGGTTAGGCCACAACTTGAGTACTGTGTGCAGTTCTGGTCACCTCATTACAGAAAGGATGTAATTTCAATAGAGAGGGTACACAGGAGATTTACGAGGATGTTGCCAGGACTGGAAAAATGCAGCTATGAGGAAAGATTGGATAGGCTGGGGTTGTTCTTCTTGGAACAGAGAAGACTGAGGGAGATCTCATTGAAATGTACAAAATTTTGAGAGGCCTGGAAAGAGTGGAGGTGAAGGGTCTATTCAGCTTTGCAGAGGGGTCAGTGACAAGGGGGCATAGATTTAAAATGATTGGTAGAAAACTTAGAGGGGAGATGAGGAAAAACATTTTCACCCAGAGGGTGGTGGGGGTCTGGAACTCACTGCCTGAGAGGGTAGTTGAGGCAGAAACCCTCAACTCATTCAAAAGGAGTCTGGATGTGCACCCCAAGTGCTGTAATCTGCAGGGCTACGGACCAAATGCTGGAAGGTGGGATTAGTATAGGTGGATCGTTTTTTGGCCGGCACAGACATGATGGGCCAAGTGGCCTCTTCCTGTGCCTTACACTTCCTATGATTCTGCTGGGGTTACAATTGCATCCTGTGGATCAGCACGTCTCCCTCTGCTGCTCAATCAACACCAAACCCAGGGGTAAAGTTATAATGAGATGGCTGTTAAAATGCTACAGACATACCTACTGAAATTCCTTCTGGTTTTCCCATGTGATGTCAGACACCCTGCATTGAATGAGCCTCAAAGGTAATATTGGGGCCCTTGTGGCTACTACTTTTGTAGATATTATCCTCAACCATCAGTATGATGATTCAGGTGTGGTGATGGGAAGTAGATTTAAGTGCTTCAAGCAAAAGCTTGTATAAAATTAACCAACTTAATGAGTGACTACTTTTAAAATAAAATAATTATTGATTATTACTTTCTGTGATGAATGCCTCATGTTTCATAAGCAGAAGAATTATGTACCATAATTTTCTGAAAATCAGTGGTTGGAGGAGTCCAAAATCCATTTATTTTGTTAATAATGTGTGCTCCATTGACACAGACTTTCTGCCCTTCCAAAGTATATGAGGCAGGTGATCAAATATTTGATTGCCATTGACAGGCATTTAGATGTTGTAATTACATGAACACAGTCCTTTCCGTGAACAATAAAACCCAGGGCTCGGATCTTAACTTGATAGTTTCAAAGATGGAATTTGGATCTATAAGTGGAGAAAGGAGGTTGCTGCAAAGTGATTTTACCCAAACTTGTTGGCATTTTAGCTGAAAGAATTCTCATGAAGATGTATCTTTTTAGGCTGTGAAACTCCTACTACAATATGGAGCTGATCCTAAGCAGAAGAATGCAGATGGAAAGAGTGCTTTTGATGAACTTGTTGATGATAAGATTAAAGATCTACTTGAGACCCATTGTAATACTGAGGTGACTGTTCATGAACAACAACAGCCAGGTTGGTTCTCCAGTGGCTCAATGAGTAATGAAATGTATGTTTCGAAAGGCTGTACTGAAATTCTGAAATATTCTTATAGTAGAAATTTCCTCATAATGAGCCACAAATTATTTCTTGACAAGACACCTCCCAATGCCTCCCTGATGCTATGTAGGAATGGCATGCTGGGCTGGAGTCAGAAATTTTGGTTGCTGACTATGCTCTGAGAGAGAACCTGCTGCTGTGGAAGGATTGGGTACAAAACTCACCTGACCAAGATTTCAGGGGTGCAGAGCTCACTAGTTCCCATTTTGTGAGATTAAAATGATTTGTGCTGGGAATTGTTGGCGACTTGGCCTGAGCTGGCTGCAGCACACTGAAATAACAGTAGGGTCGCCAACCCTGCAGGATTGTCCTGAAGTCTCCTGGAATTAAAGCTTAATCTCCCGGACAATGCTGCAAGCAACCTGGAAGTAAAATCATAGGGGTATTAAAAATGTATATATTTTTCTTTCAACATTTTTGTTTGTTGCTTATAAAAATATTGAGGATGTGGGGGAGAAAAGGCTGTTTGACTGGGTTGAGCAATGGGAAATGTGAGATCATCTCATGAAACATCAAGGAATGTGTCCAACCAGAGTTGACAACTGTAGGTAACAGTGCTGTAGTTTGTAGGGTTAGTTTATTTAAATAATTAGTGTAAGGTCCCAGGATAGCTTTTTGTCTAGTGCCAGCAGCTGGCCTCATTAGGATGTTGGAAAATCTGGCTCGAAGCTCAAATTTAAAGGGATGTGTGCACTTAAAGGTAAGTGGATACTATTAAAGCAAATATTGGGGTACAAATTTTGTAGGCACTTTGTGAAGCTGGCAGGGAGGGCCTAATCATGTGAGCTGGAGAAGACAGTTAAATTAATTGAGAACCCTCATTATAATTAAATAGGTAGGCTGCCTGCATTAGTTCTGCTGTTGATTGACAGCTTGCCCAATCAGGGCTTTCAGTTTCATGCCACTATTTAAAGGCAACTGCACCTCTTAAAGGGGTGGTGCAGTTCGGCTGCAGGCAATCTGAAGATGGTGACAGGAGGTGGCACAGCATCTTTTCAGATCCTCTTCGAGGAATAAATCATGGAGATTGTTGGGATAGGTTAGATAAGGAGTATCACAAGTGGCTGGGCTGGAGGATGCATCTTCCAGGATTCTTGACTACCTTTCACTCTGTCCTTTCTCACTAAAATCTCATTCTCACACATTAAGCATGGCAACTGCTGCTCATCTGTCTCTGCTCATCGTTCATTAGTCTAAAACCTAATCCTTGTCCCTCTCTTCCCTTTCAGGTCAACAAACTTTAGATCACCCTGAGGATGAGGAGCAGGCAGAAAGCATCACAGAAGATTCCAATGTGTCACATGACCTTATAACAAGTATGTCAGAGGATAGGCTAGTTGAGTCCGCACTGGGAGACTCACCTAGCACTAGTATCGGCAGGGTGATGGGAAAGTGCAGGAAGCAGGGAGGGAGAGTTGGTATCCTAGCCATGTTGCAGAGGGCAGAGAAGATGATCTTGAAGGCAAAACCTTAAATTCAAAGACTGATCCTATACACCAACACCTTTTAAGTGCACTGGTTAACCTGCCAGAGAGCTCCTGCATGATGGCACAGAGTATGGAGGACTCAACTGTTGCTTGTGTGGCATCATCACGCAAGGCATCGAGACCCCATAGTAAACCATAGAGCGAGCAGTCAGCTCTATGAATACTGCAGTAGAACCCACAATGATAGAACCTCTGATGACAGTTCGGACAGCTTTGTTGGGAGCTCAGACTGCTACCATTGTGGTTCTGGGGTCTGGTCTCTGCTCAGCTCAAGTCCCCTCAAAGGATGATCAAATAACTTCCACAACACAGGCTCCTGTGATGGGAAAGCACTTTGTAGGAACAGTGGAACAGGTCAACAATCATAGAGATCAGGTCCAAAGGGATTGCACTAAGATGATTTAATTTTAATATGAAGAGGAGCTAAAGTAATGGCCCAGAATTTGTGGTATTTGCTCATCATTATTGTTGGGTAAAGCAGACAGCAACTTCTGGTGCCTGCACATGCACAGTTAAACACATAAATTTGGAAGTTTGTATTTTGCGATTTAGGTTTGTCCTTTTATCCGATGTGTATGTCCCAATCTTTATTTTGCTTTCTGTACAATGTTTTAAATCTGATTTATATTCCCTGTTTTTTACTTCCTCTTTGCATGTGTGTGTGGATGAAACAAAGTTTAGTTCCTGCACAAAGCTATTTTGCAGGTAGTGACTTTTCTTTGACTCTCTGTGCTAAGGAACTCCATTCTCTTCATGGGCTTGAGATTGTATAGGCCAGGTGTTAGGTTCCCATTATAAAGCACCAAATGTGAACAAAAATCAAGACTCAGCACTTATTTTCCCCGTCCCATAAGATATGCCTCTCGCTATGCCCTGGATCGTAATTATCAATAAGGAAGGAGTTAAAACGCAGATTAATCAAACCACTTTTCTTTATAACCAGCCCTGTGCTGGCAAGTATTTTGAAATGACTGATCACCGTCAACGGGAAGTCATGAAATGCAACCTCCTGGAATACATCCAACCAGATTTGGCAATGCACTTAACTATAATTGCTCACATGCCTTTAAATCTTTGTCAGCTGTCACTAAGCCTGAGGAACTGAAAGGAATCCAATATGGAAGCATGAATCAGAGTTTGTGTATGTAGTGGAAACTGGCAGAAGGGCCCCAAATCCCTGTTTGAGGGTTAGCAAAGTAGACAAGCTGCTATGATGTGGGTGTAAGGATTGCCCCCTTTGGCACTTCAAGACATTCCTTGTGGAGGACAGTAGTGCACTTTGCCTGTCAGGAGATGAAAGTCAGGCACCAGGGTCTGTACATTAAATGGGTACCATCTACTATGAAATCTAGACACCTGGGAAAGATTTTGTGTTCTGTTGAGCTGACGTCTTTTTTCTAACAGCAAGTCATTAATGTGCTGTCCTTTACAAATTTCTCATTTGCTTGGTGAATTTGTGAACAGCTAACATATGATCAACGGTGGTTTGGAAGGATCTGGAGACATAATGGTTTACTATAAACACAAAAGCAAAATACTGTGGATGCTGGCAATCTGAAAATAAAAACAGAACATGCTGGAAATACTCAGCAAGTCTGACAGCATCTGTGGGGAGAGAAACAGAGTTAACATTTCAGTTCGATGGCCTGTCATCAGAATGTTTACTACATCCTGTGGCACAATTTGTCAGCAGGCAACGCTCAAGAGATGGCATTGCGATGTGGCAATTTGTTTGTGAAGTGGAGGTTTGAAAACAGGTCTCTTCTGCTGTGAAACATTTTTACTTAGCAGTCTTATTTGATTTTGTCTTTTTCTGTCACGGTACATGTTAAAGGTACTGCATCCACCTCTGTGAAGAAAACAAAGTCTACTGTTTGGTAAATTTAGGTTTGATGTCTCTCCAAATAGATGTGATATGCATTTTGCAGGTCCTTCAAATGACAACTGTACCTCTTGTGATGATGAGCAAACTCTATCAACTTTGCAAAGTGCAGAGGACTCTGAAAATCCACATCATGTAAGTGCCACAGAGAGTATGTTGAATGTTTTATAAGTCTGAAATATTTTATTGAAGTGGTCTGGTAAAGAGTACAAGTCTTAAGTATTCTATATGCCAGTGAACAAAGCTACTCATTTGTTATTTCAGTATATTTTACAGCATGAGTCAATTACAGTAATGTTGAATGAAATAGAAATGAAGCAAGAAAGAATGATGAAAGGTAAATTCAAGGAGCCTGAAAACACAGGTCAGTAAACTGTTGAATCTATAGGTAGTTAAGTTTGTGAAAGGTCATGAAAGGTGCTATATAATTGAGAATAGTGTGATCAACCATGCCAGAAGCTGCAGAAGATTCAAGGTGGACAAGGAGGGATAATGCACTATAGTCACAAAAATAAAAGCAAAATACAGCAGATGCTGGAAATCTGAAATAAAAACAAGAAATGCTGGAAATACTCAGCAGGTCTGGCAGCATCTGTGGAGAGAGAAGCAGAGTTAACGTTTCAGGTCAGTTACCCTTCATCAGAACTCATGATCTGGTTGAATGGTAGAGCAGGCTCAAGGGGCCAAATGGCCCACTCCTGCTCCTATTTCTTAAGTTCTTATGTTCCTATTCTAGTCTAGTGGAAATGGGGTTAAAGGAGCAAGGATAAGAGGAATTTGGAAATGTCATGAGGGAGAATCTAGAAAACAGATGTGTGTTCAGTGCTAGCATAGAGGGTCATGGGGTAAGATTTGGTTTGATGGGGAAGAGGGGGAAACCAAAAGAGGCAGCTGAACATAGCTTTTCTCTAGCTTGGTGACAAAGAATTCTATGAATCTCACACTTGTTAGAGGTGAGGGTAGAGACAGTAGGGAAGAGGCATATCGGGAGATGTTTGATAGTGACAAAAAGAAGTTAGGGTTATCTTTGTTCTCCAGGATAATCCTTGAGTAGTGGGTGGTTATGGCAGAGGAGAGTGAGGCCCAAAAGAACTTGATGTAGTCCAACAGATCTGGTGATGGCTGGCTAAAGGGTGGAGGGGAGAGTTTGGTTGAGCAAATCAACAGCTGTGGCATCATGATGAATGGAAGGTCAAACAAAGTTTAAAAGCAACTTGCATCAGAGATTTTTCCAGGGACAGATGTAGAAAAAGAGGAATTGGAATGGGTAAGCAGATTTGAGTGATAAGAGATAGAAGAAAGTGATCACCAGTGATCAAGACTACTTGAGTAAAGAGACAATGTTAGTTGACAAGTTCGGGGGGACGGTGATAAATATGGATGGGAGAATTTATATGGAGGGAGAAGTTTAGGGAGACCAAGAGTAGTGAAAAGAAGACAGTGCAAGGGGAGCTAAGCTGGAGGTAGAAATCACCGAGAATGAGGAGACGCTCAGTATAGAAAACTGAGCGAAAAAAGAATGGAGGATATCTCGGGGAGAAACATGGGGGTTGGTAAACATTGAGGATTTTAAAGGAGAGGTGAGTGGGCTGGAACAGGTTAAGGTGCTTGAAGAAGGAGAAGATGCCAGTGGAAGCAGGGAGGAGACCAAGGTGTGACTTGCTGATATGAACCCTGACACCAGTGTGGTTGTTTGGGCAGGGTAGCTATAGAAAGTACAGTCAGTCAGAGGGGTTTCAGAAAGTGGTTTATCCTTCACCCTATGGGCTTACAACTGAGTTGTCTGGGATTTTTGGGAAAGATCCAGCATTTGTGGTTCCATAGGCTGTAATTTGGACATCAGGACATGGGCTTGTGTCTGAAATGCACCTTGGTAATTTGCCATCAATGACACTGCATGGTACTTCCACCATAGATGGCACCTATTAATATAAATAACTCCATGCTTCTGAAAGACCCAGGCCACAAAATGACATGGATTCTGAAAGCTCCCATAGGAGGCAGTAAAACACATAAGCCTCCATCACAATTGGCCAAACTGAGACTGTTGCCATGCTGCAAGCAAAAACAGGCAGAGCAGCGCTTGTAGGGGTTTTGAATCCCCAATTAAGCATTGCACCCCTCACCCCCACCCTAACCTGCAGCAAAAAAGTAGCTCAAGAAATTTGCCAAGTTTTTCAAGGTCAGATGCTGTATCAAATGCAAAGCTAACACTGTGTAACAATATTTGTAATTTTTACTGTAGCTATAAAAAGCATTTATTTGTTAATTATTTAATTGGCTACCAAATAACCTGCAGTTGGAGCTGGATTTCTGTTCCTTTGCTTGAAATGATTTGTAGGAATTTGTAATCATATTTTCTGATTTTGCACTTCAAAAAGGATAGCATTCTTTAAAGCAGGGAGAAAAATAACTGGAAAGATTTTGTGGGGGACAAATTCTGTGGTACTGTTACACTAGCAGAAATGCAGTGGGTTGGAACTTGAATCAGTTACTTTAACCTTCTAGTGATCCCATCTCTATTCCTGGGAACAGGGTCAATTAAATAATAGGGTCAAGTACCAGCATCTTTATTGGCGCAACAGGGTCACCTGATACACAGAGGCTATGCAGTTTTGGAGCAGTACCATGTGGCACTGTGAGGGAGAGGCAGAGGTTGGATTAGCCTGGAGATAAAGGTCAGCAAGAATCCTTTTAAATTTCTCATCAGAACTGCCATTCTGCAACACTGCTACTCTGTAGTAGCAATCAATTCCTTTGGGAATGGTAATTGAACCTTGTGGACGGCTTACTTTTAGGGAATTCCCTCAGCTCAGAATGAGCTCCAGCAGGTTTAAATCTCATCAGGCCTATCAGGCACTTCTGTCAGAATTGCCAGGTTAGTATGCAACACCTGAACAAAACCCCAGTGAGTCCCCTTCCTGAGCACAATTTGCTGGCTAGTGTAAACGGGGTGAAAATCCAGTGGATCAAAATTGCATTTCTCCCTTTTCTGTACTCCTGTGTTCACTATTTGTAGTTAAAGTTTAAAAACTTTTATAAGATCACAAGGCAAGTTTAAACGAACAAGGCTCTCAAATCACTCAATCTCATCCTCCAGGAATACCAATCCCCCTCCATGCTCAGCTGGCTATTTTAAAATAAATGCAGTGTTCCATTTTCAGTTACCTTTTCTGATAACCCATTTCAGTTGTTGATCAAGCTTTGTATAGAGAACTGTTCCTGTTATTTATCCTAAGCTTGATCTTCATCATCCTGAACAGAAGGAGTGGTAGAGGCAGGAACACTTATGACATTCAAGAAATATTTAGATGAGCACTTGAAATGCCAGAACATATGCTGTCCTGCAGTATCTGAAAGTATAGGGATAATTTTGATCTCCCAGCAGTGCCAAAATAAGTTTAATGATCTCACCAGGCATGCCAAGGAAAAGACTTTCTGCACAGCCTGTAATGATTCTACCTTTGCCTCAGCACTTTCATCATTCTTTTCCTTGTTTGCCATCGCTCTCCATAGATCAACAGGGACTTGTTGTTTACCCTCACATCATCAAAATACTTTCCTGTGCACCTGAAATTGCTGGATGCCAGGAAGCTTCCAAATTATGTTGGACAGTATTAATTTTTGTGAATTTGTCAAGCATCTGCAATCAACCACAGAATGTGTGGCCATCTTATTGACTGCTGTAACTGAGCCTCCACCTCCTCATAGACATCTGGAAAACTAGTAACATCTCTCAGAGATGTTCATCCTGCAGCCCTAGACTCAACCACCTTGGATAGTGCTTCACTTGGATCAGTGATCTTCTGGCATTTGTTCCCCCACAAAACTGCAGCCCCATGGCAGTGATAGTCATGCAATGAAAATGGAAAATGATGCCACTTCTCATGATAACACCTCTGTGCCCTCACAGTTTGTTGAACTAATGCCTGCCCTGCTGCCAGAAAACCAGTTGTATTAAATTGCCATTGCAGGCACTGAATTGGTACGATCCACAGCTGAACTCTCTTAAAGTTGCCAATCATTAGCATCCCATATTCCATATTGTAACCATTCACTCCAGTAGAGCAGTAACCAGGAATTTCCAGGCCCAGACTGCTAAGGTCTAATTATGTAGTCATCACATGATAGTGCCAGAGTTAATCAGGTGACTGGGGGATGGAGAATCAGGAAAACCAGCCCTAGACCTACTATTTAGAGAGGACTGTTCTGCAACAGGCTGCATATTTTGCGCAGAGGCTGATTGTATAATGTCATGCTCACAAGATGTTCAGCGATGAACATGCAGAAACAAACTGAAGAGTCATAAAACAATTAGAACAATTTTAAAAGACTGGTACAATTGCTGTCAACAAAATGGAGGACCAGTCACGTGACCCCTGCTCTAAAATACACATCCATGTTTACCAGAACTAAAACCAATTAACCCCGTCTAATTGACCTGAGATAGGTTATCACACATGGATGTGAGATATACACAAAACGAGCTAAAACAAAGGCACTCCCAGACTCTATTACTACAGCTACCTTTAACCGCAATAGAGTGTGAACAGCCCCTATCTTATCAAATAGGGCCATCAAAAGCTATTATACAGCCCATCAGGAACTGAAACTCAAAGCCACATGGGCAAAACTGACAATGAGGTTAACTTTAAAGGTAATTGTTTTGAAGAACAAAGGGTCTTTCCCAGTTCAGTCATCAATGTCAATCTGGTCTCTCCAACCAGTCAACATTGAAAGCCATCTTGAATTTCAGCACAAAGCTGTGTGTGAGAGAGAGAGAGAGAGAGAGAGATCAGATCCAGATGCAGATCAGAATTTGTTCTTGTAGATAGATTTTTGGTCTCACAGGGAATCAAGGGATATAGGGAGTGGGCAGGAAAGTGGAATTGAAGCCCAAGATCAGCCATGATCGTGTTGAATGGCGAAGGAGGCTCGCTGAGCCATATGGTCTACATCTGCTCCTATTTCTTGTTTTCTAGCTATCACTGTTGAACCCTGCTGAGACAAGTTGAAAGCCAACTGCAGCAGAGAAAAGAGTGCCTTTTAAACCACTCCTCCACTTGTGAAAACTGAACTAAGAATATCAGCACCACCTACAAACTGAAGTGAACCACCAGAAGTCTTCAGCAATCCAGCAAATGCCAGACAGCCAGTAAACAGGCCTGCAATTTTTAAAACTCACCTTCCGAGAAAATCCCATAGGTTTTTTCTGAAACAGCAGATTTTTACACCTTGAACACTTAACACCTCTTACCCTTTCCCTTCTATCTACTCTTGAATGTGCATGAGAGAGTGAATGCATGCGCGGGCGGTGCTGCTGACATTTTGGTGTATGAATAGTGTTCAATAAATATTTAATCTTCTGTTTTAAACCGATGTGAAAACCTGTCATTGTCTGTTTATTTTGCCAACAAAACACAGTGGCTGAAAAACTAATTTAAACAAAAGCATTGTGGTCAGTTGGGAGGTGAACAGTGGAAACCAGCAATGCCATCACCCACCTGGCCATAACACTATGTATATGTCTGATATTTCCATCTTCTTCTTCTTCTTCTTCGGCCTCCTTGTCTCGAGAGACAATGGGTAAGCGCCTGGAGGTGGTTAGTGGTTTGTGAAGCAGCGCCTGGAGTGCCAAAAAGGCCAATTCTAGAGTGACAGACTCTTCCACAGGTGCTGCAGATAAAATTGGTTGACAGGGCTGTTACACAGTTGGCTCTCTCCTTGCGCTTCTGACTTTTTTCCTGCCAACTGCTAAGTCTCTTTGACTCGTCACACTTTAGCCCCGCCTTTATGGTTGCTCGCCAGCTCTGGCGATCGCTGGCAACTGACTCCCACGACTTGTGATCAATGTCACAGGACTTCATGTCGCGTTTGCAGACGTCTTTAAAGCAGAGACAAGGACGGCCGGTGGGTCTGATACCAGTGACGAGCTCGCTGTACAATGTGTCCTTGGGATCCTGCCATCTTCCATGCAGCTCACATGGCCAAGACATCTCAAGCGCCGCTGGCTTAGTAGGGTGTATATGCTGGGGATGTTGGCCGCCTCGAGGACTTCAGTGTTGGAGATACAGTCCTGCCACCTGATGCCAAGGATTCTCCGGAGGCAGCGAAGATGGAATGAATTGAGACGTCACTCTTGGCTGACGTACATAATCCAGGCCTCGCTGCCGTAGAGCAAGGTACTGAGGACACAGGCTTGATACACTCGGACTTTTGTGTTCTGTGTCAGTGCACCATTTTCCCACACTCTCTTGGCTAGTCTGGACATAGCAGTGGCAGCCTTTCCCATGTGCTTGTTGATTTCTGCAACGAGAGACAGGTTACTGGTGATAGTTGAGCCTAGGTAGGTGAACTCTTGAACCACTTCCAGAGTGTGGTCACCGATATTTATGGATGGGGCATTTGTGACGTCCTGTCCCATGATGTTCGTTTTCTTGAGGCTGATGGTTAGGCCAAATTCGGTGCAGGCAGCCGCAAACCTGTCGATGAGTCTCTGCAGACACTCTTCAGTGTGAGATGTTAATGCAGCATCGTCAGCAAAGAGGAGTTCCCTGATGAGGACTTTCCGTACTTTGGTCTTCGCTCTTAGATGGGCAAGGTTGAACAACCTGCCACCTGATCTTGTGTGGAGGAAAATTCCTTCTTCTGAAGACTTGAACGCATGAGAGAGCAGCAGGGAGAAGAAGATCCCAAACAGTGTAGGTACGAGGACACAGCCCTGTTTCACGCCACTCAGGATAGGAAAGGGGTCTGATGAGGCGCCGCTATGCTGAATTGTGCTTTTCATATTGTCGTGGAATGAGGTGATGATACTTAGTACTTTGTGTACAAAATCATGAGAGGTATAGACAGGTTGGATAGCAAGAAGCTTTTTCCCAGAGTGGGGGATTCAATTACTAGAGGTCACGAGTTCAAAGTGAAAGGGGAAAAGTTTAGGGGGGATATGCGTGGAATGTTCTTTACGCAGAGGGTGATGGGTGCCTGGAACGCGTTGCCAGCGGAGGTGGTAGACGTGGGCACGATAGCGTCTTTTGAGATGTATCTAGACTGATACATGAATGGGCAGGAAGTAAAGAGATACAGACCCTTAGAAAATAGGCGTCATGTTTAGATAGAGGATCTGGATCGGCGCAGGCTTGGAGGGTCGAAGGGCCTGTTCCTGTGCTGTAATTTTCTTTGTTCTTTGTTCTTTGTTTTTGATAGCTTTGGTGGGCATCCAATCTTTTCTAGTAGTCTGAAGAGACCACGTCTGCTGACAAGGTCAAAGGCTTTGGTGAGATCAATGAAAGCAATGTAGAGGGGCATCTGTTGTTCACGGCATTTCTCCTGTAGCTGGCGAAGGGAGAACAGCATGCCAATGGTGGATCTCTCTGCTCGAAAGCCACACTGTGCCTCAGGGTAGACATGCTCAGCCAGCTTCTGGAGCCTGTTTAAAGCGACTTGAGTAAAAGACTTTCCCCACTATGCTGAGCAGGGAGATTCCAAGGTAGTTGTTGCAGTCACCGCGGTCACCCTTGTTCTTATAGAGGGTGATGATATTCGCATCGCGCATGTCCTGTGGTACTGCTCCCTTGTCCCAGCACAGGCAAAGCAGTTCGTGCAGTGCTGAAAGTATAGCAGGCTTGGCACTCTTGATTTCAGGGGTAATGCCGTCCTTCCCAGGGGCTTTTCCGCTGGCTAGAGAATCAATGGCATTGCTGAGTTCCGATTTTGTTGACTGTTCGTCCAGCTCATCCATGACTGGCAGAGACTGGGCTGCATTGAGGGCGGTCTCAGTGACAACATTTTCCCTGGAGTACAGTTCTAGGTAGTGTTCTACCCAGCGGTCCATTTGCTTGCGTTGATCAGTGATTGTGTCCCCTGATTTAGATTTGAGGGGGGCAATGTTCATGATGGTTGGCCCAAAAGCCCTCTTAGTGCCTTCATACATTCCTCTGATATTTCTGATGTCAGAGGCCAGCTGAATATGACTGCATAGGTGTTGCCAGTAGTCATTTGCGCAGCGCCTGGCTGTTCTTTGTGCAGCGCTTCTGGCTGCTTGTAAGTGCTACGGATGTTAACTTGCTGGGGGCTTTCTTGTAGTTCAGCAGTGCAATGCGCTTAGTGGCTATGACAGGTTCCAGCTCTTCAATGTGAGATTGAAACTAGTCTGCATTCCGCTTCACACGTTTGCCAAAGGTGGTCATTGCTGAGTCATAGATGGCGTCTCTGATGTGTGCCCACTTGGTCTCTGCATCCCCTGTGGGAGTGTTTTGGAGGGCTTTTTCGAGTGAATTTAGAAACTTACGTAACAGCTGTGGATGAGAAATTTTGCTAGTGCTGATGCGCGGGCAGCCCTTCTGCTTGGAGTGATGCAGCTTCTTTGGTTTGAGGCTAACCTTGCTGCACACCAGGGAGTGGTTGGTGTCGCAGTCCGCACTGTGGAAGCTGCGTGTGTTTAGAGAGGCTCGCCTTGTGACGATGAAGTCCAGCTGGTGCCAACGGCGTGATCTTGGGTGCCTCAAAGAAACCTGGCGACAGGGTTTAGTGTGAAAGAATAATGAGTTGGTGATGCAGAGGTTATGATAGGTACATAACTCATTTAAAAATTATAATTACCTAATGGCACCATTTCCCGTGTTCATTGCAGAACTACACTTAATTTGTTGAGCACTCATTTCAAAAGGTTGCTAAATTAAGGATGATTCAGCCATTTTTAGTATCGCACTCTTCGAGCTGGATTTTACCAAGCCCTCGACGTTGGGCTAGATGGTGGGCGGGCAAATGGGGCCGGCAGCGGTCCAGCACAGAGGCTGATGCCAGGAAGGCCTGGTTCGATCCTTCTGGCAGCTGCAAAGTTCCGTGGCAGCCCCCTGACGCTCGGCGATGGGTCCTAGATTTCAATATTTAAATTAATGACATGCATACATTTAAATGAACTTACCACCGGGGGTGGGGGGGTGTGTGGTGGGTGGGGGTGGCAGGGCTGGCCAGGCTGCCCTGGCTGTTTAATGACTACTTTATCTCAATGCTTTTACATTTTGAGATTCCCATCTCATTACGAGACAAATCTACGCAGAAGTTGTTTTCACTGTCTGCTCTCAAGGTCTCACCCTTTTACTGCAAGTAAGCATTTTAAAACTTGACATAATCTCCCAGTATCCCTTTGCCTTGACATCTTGTCTATACTGTGCCCTATTTCCTAAGTTTTTCCACTTTACCATACTACAAAGATGGGTTCTGATAAAGCTAACTGTTAGTTTAAAATTGATAAAGAAGTATTAGATAGGCTGTCTGTACATAAAGCGGATAAAGCACCAGGGCCCCGGATGAGATGCATCCAAGGATACTGAGGGAAGTGAGGGTGGAAATCGCAGAGGCACTGGCCATAATTTTTCAGTCTTCCATAGACTCGGGGGTGGTGCCAGAGGACTGGAGAATTGCAAATGTTACATCCTTGTTCAAAGAAGGGTGTAATGATAAGCCCAGCAACTAGAGGCCAGTCAGTTTAACTTCGGTGGTGGGAAAACTTCTAGAAAAAATAATTAGGGACAAAATCAATAGTCACATGGACAAATGTGAGTTGATTAAGGAAAGCCAGCATGGATTTCTTAAGGGAAAATCATGTTTAACTAACTTGCTGGAGTCTTTTGAGGAGGTAACTGAGAGGGCTGTTGAGAGCAATGCAGTTAATGTGGTGTACATGGACTTTCAAAAGACGTTTGATACAATGCCACACAACAGACATGTGAGCAGACTTGTAGCTCGTGGAATAAAAGGGACGGTAGCAACATGAATATGAAATTGGCTGAGTGACAGGAAACAAAGAGTAGCGGTTAATGGATGTTTTGCGGGCTGGAGGAAGGTTTGTAGTGGAGTTCCCCAGGGATCAGTGTTAGAGCCCTTGTTTATCCTGATCTACATTTGTGACCTAGACCTTGGTGTATAGGGCACAATTTCAAAGTTTGCAGATGATATGAAACTCGGAAGCATTGTGAACTGTGAGGAAGATAGTGTAGAACTTCAAAAGGACCTAGACAAGTTGGTGGAATGGGCAGACAGGTGGCAGATGAAATTCAGTGCTGAGAAATGTGAAGTGATTCATTTTTGTCGGAAAAACATGGAGAGGCGTTATAGAATAAAGGGTAAAATTCTAAAGGGGGTGCAGGAGCAGAGGGACCTAGGTGCATAAGTCATTGAAGGTGGCAGGATAGGTTGAGAGAGCGGTTAATAAAGCATACAGTATCCTGGGCTTTATTAATAGGGGTCTGGAGTACAAGAGCAAGGAAGTTTTGTTGAACTTGTATAAGACACTAGTTCGGCCTCAGCTGGAGTATTGTGTCCAATTCTGGGAGCCACACTTGAGGAAAGACATGAGGGAATTGGAGAGAGTACAAAAAAGATTCACGAGAATGGTTCCAGGGATGAGGACTTTCAGTTATGCAGATAGATTGGAGAAGTTAGGACTGTTTTGCTTGGAGAAGAGAAGGCTCAGAGGTGATTTGATAGAGGTATTCAAAATCATGAGGGGTCTGGACAGAGTAGGTAGAGAGAAACTGTTCCCACTCGTGAAGGGATCGAGAATGAGAGGGCACAGATTTGGTAAGAGAAGCAAAAATGAGATGAGGAAAAACTTTTTCACGCAGCGAGTGGTTAAGGTCTGGAATGCGCTGCCTGAGAACATGGTGGAGGCAGGTTCAATTGAAGCACTCAAAAGGGAATTGGACAATTATAGAAAAAAGGAGAAAGTGCAGAGTTATGGGGAGAAGGTAGGAGAATGGAACTGAGGGAGTTGCCCTTTCTGAGAGTCAGTGCGGACATGATGGGCCAAATAGCCTCTTTCTGCACTGAAATGATTCTATGATTCTGTTTATAATAGCTGGATTTTAACAATTAGTACTCTGGTTAGTAGCTTTTGGTAACCTAATAATCTTACGACTGTATACTTTTTATAGGGTTCCCATCTCAGTGACATAATATAGGTAACAGCAAAACATAATATAGATCGTGTTACATTAAATAATCGGATCTGCTTTATTTGTTTTACCAGCTCAGTTTGAACTGGAGTGGTCACAGATGCAGACTGTTTTAAATGAAATACTTATAAAACATAAAGCTGAAAAGGAAGATCTTGTTAAAAAATATAGGTAAGATTCAAACTATAAAACTAAATACACTAAAAATATAATAGATTTTATGAATCATATATCACTATTCTGTGGTGGACACCAGTATACCTTATGTAATTTTCTGTCCATTAATTTTAATAAATATAAAAACAGGTGGGTGTGAAGTCACCACAACATTATCCCTTTTAAATTTAAATTTTCCCCCTTTTCTTTAAAGATTGACAATTGCAATCTAGCTGCTTAATGTAGTGTAGTGACTTCACCTTTAAGAAACTGTACCTTTTTAAGAGAGCAGGCCACTGATGCAACTAATGACATCATCAGTCTTCTATAAGGAGGAGACACCACTTTCAGAGACACACTCAGCACATGGCTTTATAGAGAGCAGACATACGCCAGCAAGGAAAAGACCTGGACCTGAAATCATGCAGTGTAGATAAATAAGACAATAAATAGTGTTTGTATCAAATCCAAATATAAAGCTTACAGTTATCATTTATGAAGACTTAAGAATACAGCATAACGCTGTATTTCTGATGATGAAGAGAAAAAGAAGAAAAGACAAGGCACAGAAGGATCCAAGAACAGAAAGCAAACACAGGGAAAAAAAAGTCAAGAGAAAAGCAGGACTGGATCAGAGAGAAAATGGGGACTGGAACAGAAAAAAAAATCCTGGACTGTAACAAAAAATAAAAATCATTTTGCAGGTATACAGAAATATGGAAAATAAACGTGATGCAAGCATAAATTAATTACTAAAAGGGGTGCAAACCTGGACTCACTAGTTATTTAATGAAAAAAAGGCTTTACAAGAAGGCAAACCACCCAGAGAACCCAGGAACAAACAGAAGACTTGCATTGAGGATTCTAGATTTTTTTTAAATCACCATATGTGTGCAACAATTGCCAGTCTTTCCAGCCTTTACAAGGACGGACAGCAACCCAGGGTCACACTGGAGCAAATGGCTAGCACGATTCTAGTGCCTCAATATCAAGACATCCAGAAGAAAGAGAGCATTACTCCTACACTATGCTGGACCAAAAGTTGACTATATCTTCGAGAATCACAGCCACTGGAATCGACAATGTTTATGACGCAGCAAAGAATGCTCTTACAAGATATTTTCAACCGAGGGCTAATCCTCGCTTTGAAATTTATGTCTTCAGGCAAGCAAAACATGATATATAAGAGTCCCTTGACCACTACGTGACAAGACTCAAGTTTGAGCCAGAATTGCAACTTCACAGACGTGGACATAGAAAGCATCTCCCAAATCATTATGTCCTGCCAATCACTAAGACAAAGAAGGCAAGGTCTTAGAGAGGGCGAATCGTCAAACTTGCAAAGGTTACTAGATATTGGCAGAATGCTGGATGCCAGCAAAAGCAAGCCAAAGTCTTAGCAGGGAAAGAGGCAAATAACTCCCCAGAGGCCAGGTCAGAATTGTTGACCAAATCCATGAATGCCACAAGAAGAAGGTTTCACCAGAGAAACACCAAACACAAGGGCACAGTGGAAACCCAGAGAAAGGTCTGAGGCATGTCATGGAAGACCAAGACAGAGATTACAGTCACCTCGCGTTTAAACCTGCAATCATTGCATATCCTCACTACAAAACTTGTCCTGCAAGAGGACAGAAGTATAAAGCCTGTGGACAAATGAGACATCTCACATGAGTATGCCAATCAAAGCCTGTAGAAGAGATTAATAGAGTTGAATGCCAGAAGGAAGATTACACCTTCACAGCACAAGAGAAGATTTTTGTTGCTCACAACCACAAGTACCACTGCCTGCCCATGTGATGTGTTCATAGGCAATTTGATAATTTCTGCAGTAATTCACTCAGGAGCAACAGTCAACATAATGGGCCAAGTGCTGGCAAATGGGATTAGGTAGACAGGTCAGGTGGCTTTAATGCATCGGTGCAGACTCGATGGGCCGAAGGGCCTCTTCTGCACCATATTATTCTGTGATTCTGTGAATGTCCCAACATTCTGTGAGTTACAGAGAAAACAGAAACTGCAGTTGAGCAAGCCAATAGCTAAAATTTTCTCCTCCGGATCAGATGCCTACTACCAATCCTAGGGATCATCCAAGTTACTCTGAAATCCTTCCATGGGCCCACATGCCAGCCTGAGTTCCATGCTATAGACTCAAGCAAGGAAAATCTGCTAAGTTTCAAAACTACCAGTGAATTGAAGCTGATCATGATGAACTACCTGATGAAAGAAGACATCTTGAAGTATCCACTACTACAATTCACGCCTCCACAACCTAACACGCACTGAACGGAAAGTTTGAGGGATAGATACAGAGTCAAAAACAGAGGATAAAAACACATGCAGACTGACAGATGCAGGCAAAAAATAGTGAGATAAAAGGAGACAAAGTCCTGGTTTGGCAAGAGAAAACATCAAAAATTAGCTCACCGTCTAACCCAAGAATGTTCAGAGAAAAGGAAGCACGATCATAGCGAAGAGAAGAAGCTACATTGAGAAGAGAAAAGTAACCTTCTTCAAAAAGAGTCAATGCTAAAAAAATTCCAGAAGAAAGGGACGAAGGTGACTTCAATGACTTCATGCCTGCAACACCTCAAGAAGCAGCTCGGCCAAACCAAGAACAGCTGAGATCGATACTGCAAAATCCACAGAGAATATCATCAAGACCTCACCGATTACCTGTCCAATTTAAAGCCTATGTCATCGATGATGAAGGGAGCCAGGCAGGAAAAGAGTCTGGTATTGAGGGTGATGTGCCTGAAACCTCTCCCCTCCAAGTTTTCAAACTTCGGTCTAACCGAGTTTTGTTCAGTATAATTTTACATGATGTTACGACCAGGTGAGCAATGTGTCTTGGGGTCGCTTGCTGTCTTCACTTGGTCTTATTGTAACAGGGTTTAATTTTAAACACACTGTGTTTTGAGCTCCCCTTTTTGTAAATCCATGTTCACAGTTCCAATTATCAGGCAAATAACTGAGCATAAACAGGCTTTCTTTGGTTTAAAGCAGGAAGATGAAATTTATTAAACCTTAACTTAATTCTAATATGGTTCATGCCTGCAGATATATGACACACTCACGCTAGCATGCATACGTGATATAAACATGAAAAATAGGGACAGAAAAGAGTAGAAGAGATAAATAGAACAGTTTGAGGCAATATCTTGTTACTGTTTCTCGAGCTCGCTGTAGTCCTTGATTGAGGTTATATTCTTCCATTTCGTTGGGGCCAGGTAATCTTCTTAAAACTTTGTTCACGTGGCAAACTTTTCTCTCTTTGAATTTCACATGTCTTCAATTATTTCAGTTCCCTGAGAGATAGGCAGGCAGGAAGTGTTCTTAGTTCCAGGAGAGCACATGGCGTTCTGCCTGGCACTCCCTTTGTCTGGGAGTTCAAATTCAAAAAGCTTTCAGGGTGCTCAGCAGGTTAGTCATGTGACTAGTTCCTTATATGGAACAGTCTCTTCATATCCCTTGTTGGAGGCTCAAATTTCTCTGCCCCAGCCAGCTAGCCATGTGACTAAAACTAGTCTGACCACTTCTGTATATTGGAGAGCCACTGCAGAGTCTCCATTATTTCAACATGGTCTGTTACCATGGAAATATCTTTCAAGTCAGAGATGCAATTTTTAAAGTTTTATTGTTCATGTGGCGAAATAATGTGTGCCTCAGTCTTGGCAGGTGGGGGTTTGCCTGACACATGATTAAGCAGCTAGATTGCAATTGTTCAGCCTATGTTGCAAACTCTGTCAGGTATGAAAAATTGCATCTAGAATTTTGTCGAATTAAGATGAGACTAAAGCCTGATCCATGTGTGACTTAAAGCGCTTCTGGAGCATTGTTCTACCTGCTGATCTGTTCAATTACTGTTTTGATTTGCTAAAGGTTATGATTTAGCATCTTAAATATTCATGGGAATAGTGTGCAAAGCAGACATATCACCTGGACTGATATATTCCACTTAACGGTTAATCAGCATTAAGTTGCTGGCACTTATCTACCCCTAATTCTTTGAATTAATTTGTAATGACATCTGCATGTGTTATCTGTGGTAAATTAAAATTAACTAACTCAAAAAAAAAATAAAAGTAACACTTACATAACTTAGGACATAGTAAATGCAACTTAAGTAATTTGTTCTAAGATGCATGCTGCCATTTGTCAACAACTATGTGGTGTGTATATAAAGTATCAGCTTTTTCCCCATTATTTATTTTACAGGGTCTCTCCAGGATCATTCAGACAGGGTACGCTACAGAAGCAAGTAACTGCTCTGGCCTCTCGGCAAAGGAGATTTCTAAATCTGCTACAGAAACAGAAAGCATTAGATCAGAAGTTGCAAGAATACAAATTAAAACTGCAACAAGTCCAGAAAAATAATTCAGTAAACCCGGCCAGTAGTTGCGCTATGGAGAGCAACATCAGGACAAACACCAGTTCAAGTGAAGCACAGGTTTTGAATCAGAGTGTGGAAATGAGTGCTAGTTCTGTCGATGAGACCTCTGGAAAAACATACATAACCTATCTATCTCATGAACCAGAATGCATACAAAAACATAGTTGTTTGAGTCAGGGGGAGACTGGTATTGCTATCAATCAGGATATGAATAGAATGGGTGCTCTTCAGGAAAATACAGCTGGATGTAGCAATGAAAGATCTGTTACAACATGTGCCCATGATGGCATAAGTAAAGACAGCAATATATGTACCGTAAGTACTTCTAAATCGGTCTCAAGCAAAGGAGAAGCAAACTCTTTGCAACTACATTCTCCAGATACATCACATGTCCCAATGGAAATATTAAACACAAGCCAATCTGACTATGCAGATTCAACAGCATGCAGTAGCTCTGGTCAGAATAGTCTTTTGAATGCCACACAGTCAATAAATAATCCAGAAAATAATTTTGAAATTAATACTAATTATATGCTCCTAAACACTGAAAAATCCAGTGTGAGTCACAAGGAAGTGACATATCCAATACAAACCAGCCGCAACAGTCAAAATAGTCATTTTCCATCAGCTGTTACACAACCTACAATAACATTGCTGCCAAAGAATTCAGTGCAGAGATATCATGTTAGCCAACCCAAACTATTACAACTGAACTCCAGCCATCAACTCATTTGCTTGCCAAGTACATCACAGTGGGATGGGAATCGACAACAGCATTTGCAGTTTAATACTGTAAAACCAAGTGGTGAATGCCAAATTATTAGAGTGTTAAATGCTGTTCAACCAAACAACCAATGCACATTGCAGGTAAATACCACTCAAGTTACCAGAAACTATCAAGATAACAACCTGGCGAGTGCTTCCACTCCATCTGGGAGGCATCATGATTCAGAATCTCTACCAGAGGATAAAGGAAGTGGACAGAGAAAACTGCTACACTTAATAGATCTAATCAAACATGGGTTGATTCAGCCCGGAGAAGATGTTCTGGAAGTCAAACTGCAGGTAAATCATTAAAGTGAAACAATACTATGGCAGAAGGTGTTTTCAGTGTGACATGCTCCTCCCATATATAGTTTGTAAAATAAATAGTTGATTCTCCTATTTGATGAGATATTGTGAATTATCAGAGGTGGAATTATGAACTGTCTCCCCCCAGAAGCTCAATAGGTTTTTGTCAGGTAAGGGTATTAATTTACATGGAATAAGAGGATGGATAAAGGTACAAATCAGCCATGATCTAACCGATTGATGGAACAAACCTGAGGGGCTGAATGATCTACTCTTGTTGCTATGCTCCTTCCTATTGTGTCGGTCTGCAGGCTCAAACCTACTATCTGGGGTCTTGCAGCTGGAAGAAGACCTTTGACCTGCTGTAAGTAGTGGGTCTGTTAGCAAGAAATTTAATTTTTACTATCATGGACCAACTGCCTCCCAGTTCTGGATACAGGTCCTAAAGCTCAAAGGGCAGGAAATTCCTTGGAGCTGCTCTCCCTCTGCCAGTATTACTTCCATTTATGCCATTGGCGTGAAAGCAGCTTTGAGGAGTTATTTATGTATAAGAAAAGTTGTAATTGAATGAGTAAATAGCTTTTATTGGCAGTCATTTCTACATCTTAAATTTAAACGTGAACGGTATTGATTTCTGGGTAATATGCTGCAAGTCTGAGTATTATATAGTGTTTCAGTTGTGACTTACACTGATTTCACAGAAGTGTATAGAATCTTTACAAAAATGAATACACCAATGATGGGATAAGAAGGCCCACCTCAATCTTCTCAGGACAATAAAGAATAGAAAACAAAAGCTTAGAATTACTTAGAAATTAGAACATTGACACAGGCTGTTTGGCCGAACCAGTTGTGTTTATACCCCGCAAGAGCAGTATTCCTAATCGCATATACCCACACTCTTTCCATATCCTTTTATCTCCCTTTCCTTCAGTTACCTATCTAACATATTCTTAAAGTTGGCATAGAGTCTTCTTCAAACACAAACTCCAGTAATCTGTTCTACAGCCTCACAACCTTTTGTAAATAAAATTCTCATGCTCTCTGTTCTAAATCTAGTGCATTTAATTTCATATCTATTCCCCTCAATTTAGATCCTACATTGCTTACATTCTGAGAACAAATAAAAATAATTCTGCTCAATGCCATTATGAAAACATTTTTCCTCATTTCCTCTCTTCTTTTGCAAATTACTTTAAATCTATGACCTCTATTTATCAACCTACTTGGCCACAGTAAACAGTTTGTCCCTACTAACTCTATCAAAACCCCTCATAATTTTGAATACCTCAAATAAGTCTCCCCTTAATTTTCTCAGGTTCCTCATCCCTGGTATCATCCTGGTACATCCCTATGACCTCCCCAGAGCTTTGACCTCCATCCTAAAGTGTGGTACCCAGAATTGTACACAATGCTCCAGCTCCAGCTGTGGCGCAAGCAGTGATTTGTAAAAATTAGTAATGACTTGCCTTGTTTTTGTAATCAAGTTTTTTATTTTTTCATGGGATGAAGCTTCGCTAGCAAGGCCTGCATTTATTGCTCATCCCTAATTGCCCTTGAGAAGGTGTTGGTGAACTGCCTCTTGAACTGCTGCAGTCCATGTGGTGTAGGTACACCCACGGTGCTGTTAGGAAAGGCGTTCCAACTTTTTGATCTAGAGACAATGAAGGAACTGCAGGTGGTGGTGTTCCCATCCGTCTGCTGCCCTTGTCCTGGGCGTTAGAGGTCACAGGTTTGGAAGGTGCTGTTGAAGGAGGCTTGGGGAGTTAATGCATTGCATCTTGTAGATGGTATACACTGCTGCCACTGTGTGCCAGTGGTGGAGGGCGTGAATGTTTAAAGTGGTGGAAGGGGTGCTGATCAATCGGGCTGCTTTGTCCTGGATAGTTTTTGAGCTTCTCGAGTGTTGTTGAAGCTGCACACATCCAGGCAAGTGGAGAGTATTCCATCACACTCCTGACTTGTGCCTTGTAGATAGTGGACAGTCAGGAGGTGAGTTACTTGCCACAGAATTCCCAGCCTCTGACCTGCTCTTGTTGCCACACTATTTATATGGCTGGTCCAGTTAAGTTTCTGGTCAATGGTAGCCCCCAGAATGTTGATGGTGGGAGATTCAGTGATGATAATACCATTGAGCATCAAGGTGGTTAGATTCTCTTTTGCTGGAGATGGTCATTGCCTGGCTCTTGTGTGGCATGAATGTTACTAGCCACTTATCAGCCCAAGCATGAATGTTGTCCAGATCTTGTACAGTATCTGAGGAGTCTCAAATGCTACTGAACACTGTGCAATCATCAGCAAACATCCCCATATAAATCAGGAAATTGGAGGCGCATGTGACGAAGGTAATACAGTAATCATGGGGGACTTCAATCTACATATAAACTGGGTAAACCTAATTAGCACTAATGCTGTGGAAGACGAATTCCTGGCATGTATACGAGATGGATTTCTAGAATAGTATGTTGAGGCACCAACTAGAGAATGGGCTATTTTAGATCTGATATTGTGCAATGAGAAAGAGCTAATTAATAATCTGGTTGTAAAGGAGCCTCTAGGGAAGAGTGACCATAATATGATAGAAGTTTACTTTAAGTTTGAAAATGATATAGTTCAATCTGAAACTAGGGTCTTAAATCTAAACAAAGGAAACTACAAAGGTATGAGGGGCAAGTTGGCTGTTGTAGATTGGGAAACTGCATTAAAAGGTATAATGGCAGACAGGCAATTGCTAGCATTTAAAAAAATTAATACATGGTTTACAAAACAATTACATTCCTTTGAGGCACAAAACCCAATGGGAAAGATGATGCGACCATGGCTAACAAGAGAAATTGAAGATTGTATTAGATCAAAGGAAGAGGCTTATAAATTTGTCAAAAAATTAATAAGGCTGAGGATTGGGAGCATTTTAGAATTCAGCAAAGGAAGACCAAGAAAGTGATAAAGAAAGAGAAAATAGAATATGAAAGTAAACTAGCGACAAACATAAAATTTTCTTACTAACCTCCTATGTGGGATCTTATTGAAGGTCTTCTGAAAATCCAAATACACCACATCCACTCCCCCTTATCTAGTCTGCTAGTTACATACTCATGTAAAAACTTCTATAGGTATGTAAAAAGGAAAAGATTAGCAAAGACCAATATGGGCACATTACAGGCAGAAACAGGGGGATTTATAATGGGGACTAAGGAAATGGCAGAGAAACTAAATAAATACTTTGTGTCTGTCTTCATGGAGGAAGATAGAAAAAATCCTCTGAGAAATACTAAAGAACCAAGGGACTAGTGAGAATGAAAGAAATTAGTATTAGTAAAAAAGTAATACTGGAGAAATGAATAGGACTGAAAGTTGATAAATCCCCTGGACCTGATGATCTACATCCCAGACTGTTGAAAGAGGTGGCTGTAGAGATAGTGGATGCATTGGTAATCATCTTCCAAAAGTCTACAGATTCTGGAACAGTTCCTGCAGATTGGAAGGTAGCAATTTAACCCCACTATTTAAGAAAGGAGGGAGAGAGAAAACCTGTTAGCCGACATCAGTAATAGGCAAAATGCTAGAATCTATTATAAAGAATGTGATAACTGGACAC